>NC_092713.1:272576331-272910170 GCF_047496885.1 Scyliorhinus torazame | reverse complement strand
GGGGCGGGAATCGGGCCGCGCCGGCTGGCGGGACCCCCCGCTCAATTCTCAGGCCCAGATGGGCCGAAGTCCCGCCCAGAAATTGCCTGTCCCGCTGGCGTAAATCAAAGCTGGTATTTACCGGCGGGACCAGGCGGCGTGGGCGGGCTCCGGGGTCCTGGGGGGGGGGGGGGGGGGCGCGGGGCGATCTGACCCGGGGGGGTTGCCCCCACGATGGCCTGGCACGTGATCGGGGCCCACCGATCCGCGGACGGGCCTGTGCCGTGGGGGCACTCTTTCCCTTCCGCCTCCGCAACGGCCTCCACCATGGCGGAGGCGGAAGAGACTCTCCCCACTGCGCATGCGCGGGAAACTGCCAGCGGCCGCTGACACTCCCGCGCATGCGTCGCATTTTCGCGCCAGCTGGCGGGGCACCAAACGCCATTTCCGCCAGCTGGTGGGGCGGAAATCCCTCCGGCGCCGGCCTAGCCCCTCAATGTTGGGGCTCGGCCCCCAAAGATGTGGAGCATTCCGCACCTTTGGGCCGGTGCGATGCCCGTCTGATTGGCGCCGTTTTTGGCGCCAGTCGGCGGACATCGCGCCGTTGGGGGAGAATTTCGCCCCTTGTTGCTGATGTTGAAGTCATTGTAACTGGCTATCTTCACAGGACGTGGAGTGTTGGTTTGGATATTCTGGCATGCACTTTAAGATAGAGATAGATAGGCTCTTGATTAATAAGGGGATCAGGGGTTACGCGCAGAAGACAGGAGAATGGGGATGAGAAACACATCAGCCATGATCGAATGGCGGAGCAAACCCGATGGGCCGTATGGCCTAATTCTGCTCATATATCTTATGGTCTTATAACAATCGCAGGGTAAGTTCAAAAATTATCTCATGTTTCCTGTTTCCATTGTTCTTGAAATGAAATGGATAGAATACTGCTGTAAAAAAATATAGTTAGGTTAATGACTGTTGTTTCTGTGCAAATCTGGCATTGTGCAATTAAATGTGCCCCAGATGAAACCTCAACCACTTGGCTTCTCTGGCAGAAGATTGTTGCTAATGATTTGAGGATGGCGATATTTGTGCAGCCTTCTCCTCCGGTTTGTGGTTTATTTGTCACCCCTATCCACAACTGCATGTGACAAGACTGCAGAGCTTCGTGTTTTTTTTGCTGCAAAAATATACTTTATTTGCAAAATATCTGAAAGAACATTACAAACATTTCAAAATGGCCATCACACAAAGCGCAATAATGTTCCTGTTTTCTACTTGCTTCAAGTTGCACTCAAGATGCTCCAGTACAGTCAAAGAAACATTACACTGTTAGTTTTGGGATTGTTTCGCTCCATCTATATCCTGCTGCTTCCATTGTTTCCACATTATGAGGAAAGCATTAACCTATTAAACTTCAACTTTCAAAGTCTTTAAATGAATCCAAGTTAAGAGCAAAAAGTCAAAGATGGACATTGAAACTAAACGTTAAGTGCTGTACACTTGTTATCTGCTGGGTGACACGTCTCAAGATCAGAAACATCTCAACCAAGCCCACTGGTCATCTCCTACTGTCCATTTGCAACTTCACAAATGGTTACCAACAAAATATGAGAGCAGAGTTCCACACGTGGCATTAATCAACCAACAACACAAGGTTGAAGTCAGAAGCAGAATCCGCAGCCTTGCAGAGCAGTTGCTTCATTAAATGGACCCCTTTCTCAACCTTCCCGTTGGACTGCGGGTAGTGTGGGCTTGAGGTGATGTGGTTGAATTGGTACGACTTGGTGAAATTGGATCACTCTTGGCTGTGGAAGCAGGGACCATTGTCACTCATGGCAGTGAGTAGAATACCATGCCTGGCAAATGTCTCCTTGCAGGCCTTGATGACTGTCCTTGATGTGAGGTCTGACAGCTTCACAACTTCCGGGTAATTTGAGAAGTAATCTATGATAAGCACATAGTCACGCCCATTGGTGTGAAAAAGGTCGATTCCCACCTTGGACCACGGAGAGGTCACGATCTCGTGTTGCTGGAGTGTTTCTTTTAAATGAGCAGGCTGGAAACGCTGGCAGGTCGCAAAATTTAGGACCATGTTGGATATGTCCTGGCTGATTCCAGGCCAATAGACAGCCTACAGAGCCCTGTGCCTACACTTTTTGTGGATTTGTTTGAGCACTAAGCTCTGCAAACTGTGAGGAATAACAATACGATCTAGCTTGAGGAGAATCCCCTCGACGACTCTCACGTCATCCTTCACATTAAAGAACTGAGGGCATTGCCCTTTTTGCCAGCCATTTGCAAGGTGATACATTACACGCTACAGAAGAGGGTCTTTGGCACGAATGCTGATCACTCTTTCATCTGAGGCCGGGAGGTTGCTGGCACACAGCTGCACCTGTGCCTCAATCTGGCGGATGAAGTCAACCTGTTCACAGGGCGAGGTGATGGAGCGGGACAGGGCATCCGCAATTATCAGCTCCTTGCCTTGTGTGTATACTAACTCAAAATCGTACCTTCGGAGTCGAAGGAGAATGCGCTGAAGCCTGGGCGTCATGTCATTCAAGTCCTTATGAATGATATGGACCAAGGGTCTGTGGACCAAGGGCGGGGTAGCCCGCCAACCGGCGCGGCCCGATTCCTGCCCCCGCCAAATATCCGGTGCCGGAGACTTCGGCAACCGACAGGGGCGGGATTCACGGCGGCCAACAGCCATTCTCCGACCCCCAGATATGTGTTCCTCAGGGGTCGTGGGCCATATGATTACATCATCTACGTAGACACGCACACCCTCAATGCCCTCCATCATCTGCTCCATGATCCTGTGGAAGATTTCAGAGGCTGAGACAATGCCGAACGGCATACCGTTATAACAGTACCTGCCAAATGGTATGTTGAACGTGCAGAACTTCCTGCTGGCCTCGTCCAGTTGTATCTGCCAGAAACCACGCGATGCATCTATCTTCGTGAAGAATTTGGCGTGTGCCATCTCACTGGTCAGTTCCTCCCGCTTCGGGATCGGGTAGTGTTCCCCCATTATGTTCTGGTTAAGGGGCGGGATTCTGCGGGAATCGGCGAGGCGGGCAACTGTGTGAAGAAGCCCTCAGGAGAGTTGCGGATATGCATAGATCCCAAAGATCTTGGGCGGGATTCTCTGGCGCCTTCAGGGGCTAGGCCGACGCTGGGGTGGTTTGCCCCATGCCGGCGGGCGGGGAAGGGGCTTGGCGCCACACCAATCGGCGCCGAAGGGCCTCCGCCGGCCAGTGCGAGTTGCCGCATGCGCAGGAGCGCCAGCGTGTGCTGGCATCATCCCAGCGCATGCGCAGGGGGGTCCTTCCCCGCATCAGCCATGGTAGAGGACCACAGCGGCCGACGTGGAAGAATAGAGTGCCGCCACGGATCGGTGGGCCCCGATTGGGGGCCAGGCCACCGTGGGGGCACCTCCCAGGGCCAGATCCCCTCCGCGTCCCGTCGCCCCCCCCCCCCCCCCCCCCCCCCCGAGGACCCCGGAGGCCGCCCGCGCAGCCAGGTCCCACCGGTAAATACCTACTCTAATTTACGCTGGCGGGACCGGCCGATAAACAGGCGGCCACTCGGCCCATCGCGGGCCGGAGAATTGCCGGGGGGGGCGCTGCCAGCGGCTGCCGACCGGCGTGGCGCAATTCCCGCCCCCGTCAAATCCCCGGCGCCGGAGAATGGGGCAGCCGGCGGGCGCGGGATTCACGCCGCCCCCCCCGCCGATTCTCCGACCCGGCAGGGGGTCGGAGAATCCCGCCCGAGATCTTTGGGATCTATTCATATCCGCAACTCTCCTGATTGTTTCTTCACACAGACCATCGAGCTGACCCAGTCAGTCGGTTCCGTCACTTTGGAGATGATGCCCTGGTCTTGCAGCTCCTGTAGCTGTGCCTTTAAACATTCCTTCAGAGGAGCCGGCACCCGGCGTGGTGCGTGGATTACAGGTGTGGCAACAGGCCTGAGTAGGATCTTGTAGCAGTATGGCAGAATGCTCATTCCATCAAACACATCCGGATATTGAGCAAGGATGTCATCAATGTCAGCCTGATGATTCACATTGGAAGAAGACATGGCATGGACTCGCTGTACGCGGTTGAGTAGCGTGCATGCATGGGCACTGAGCAGGGATGCCTTGTCAGGCTTGACGATTTTGAATCGCAGTGTGACATTGATGGTCTTGTTGGAGACGAATAGATGACAAGATCCTAGTGCAGTTATGGCATTGCCATTATAATCGAGGAGCTGGCAGGCTAGCGGAAGAATTTTGGGTTGCTTTTTAATGCGGTTAAAATCAGCTTGAGAGATGAGATTGGCAAAAGCACTAGTGTCCAGCTTGAACTGTATGCTGCATTGATTTACGTGTATGACAGCACGCCATTCGTTCGCGGAATCCACATTGAGGATAGATAGGCGTCTTGCTGAATTTGAAGAGGCATACTCACATGCAGTGATGATGCCCACACGATAGGGGGACTCCAGGCAGTCATCCTCTGGATCCGTAGTGCTACCAGGATCAGAAACCAGTAAACCTCGCTGTAGACATCGAACGCGCTTCCGTTGGAGTTGGGATTGCTGTCCCTTGACTGTTGGTGCAGACCTGCACGGGGCTGCATAATGTCCAGGCTTCCTGCAATTTAAACATCGCCTGCCTTTTGCAGGGCATTGCCGCTTTAAGTGGGCGGTGCCGCAGTTCGGGCACGTCATGACATTGACATCGTTACGCTCCGTGCGTCGTCGCACATGTGCAGTGCGGTCAGCCGACGTTCGCACCTGTGCAGTTTGGTTTTCGGCCGCTTCGTTCTCCCATTCGTGTTGCGCATGCATGGGGCCCCGGGAAAAGCACGCGAAATGGCCGCTTTCATTGATACTGCGCTGCATCCGGGCGGTGGCCTGTGCACTCTCTGCCTTGTGGGAGGCAAGTTTTTCGTATTGTCCCTATTTGAAACGGGAGTACCGATTTCTCGCATGCTCATGCACTATACACGTCTCGATTTCGACTGGCAGGGTCATGTGCTTAATTTTGAGGAGTTGCTCCCGCAAGGAATCGGAATGCACCCCAAAACGATCTGATCCCTGATCATGGAATCAGCGGTTGCACCATAATTGCTGGACTGCGCTAAGATACGGAGATGAGTTAGAAAGGATTGGAACGAGCTTCCGGGTGTGGCGATGACCAGCTAAGTCGCACATTTCGGCAGCTCCCGGTGGAACGGACTTTTGGGCTCTTAATAGGAGCCCCAACGGCAATTTTAACGGCTAAAAACACTGTGCGGTAAACCAGAAGGGAATCCTCCCTGGACACGGATGGAAAAAGGAGAGGAAAGTGGCCGGATTGCAGTGGATCCTTTAGAGCAGCGGCAAGGAAGGCAAGCAAAACCAAGATGGCGTCGGAAGGTGGCAGTTTAATATGGGGCCCTGAACAACACGAGTTTTTGAAATGCTGCGTGGAAGAGCTTAAAAAGGAGATGAAGAAGGAGCTGTTGGCCCCGATATTACAGGCGATTGAAGGGCTAAAAGATGAGCAAAAGACCCAGGAGCGGGAGCTTCGGGTCGTGAAGGCAAAGGCTGCCGAGAACGAGGACGATATACAGGGCCTGGTGGTGAAGACGGAGATGCACGAGGCACACCATAAACGATGTGTGGAAAGGCTGGAGGTGCTGGAGAATAATGCGAGGAGGAAGAATTTAAGGATTCTTGGTCTTCCTGAAGGTGCAGAAGGGGCGGACGTCGGGGCATATGTGAGCACGATGCTGCACTCGTTGATGGGATCGGAGGCCCCGACGGGTCCACTGGATGTGGAGGGAGCCTATCGAGTTATGGCGCGAAGACCGAGGGCTGGAGAAATTCCTCGAGCCATAATGGTGAGATTCCTCCGTTTTAAGGACAGAGAGATGGTCCTAAGATGGGCAAAGAAAACTCGGAGCAGCAGATGGGAGAACATGGTGATCCGCGTATATCAAGACTGGAGTGCGGAGGTGGCGAGAAGGAGGGCGAGCTTTAATCGGGCCAAGGCGGTGCTTCATAAAAAGAAGATCAAATTTGGAATGCTGCAGCCGGCAAGACTGTGGGTCACATATCAAGGGAAGCACCACTACTTTGAAACCGCGGATGAGGCGTGGACATTTATTGTTGAAGAGAAATTGGAATGAGTGGGTTATTAAAAAAGAACGTTTGAGACAAAGTGGTGGGGCGAATATGGGGGGCGAAGAGAAGGGGAAAAGGGGGGAGAAATGATTTTTATGTTGTTAATCCTGCGACCCGGTAACTTTTCTCTCTTCCACAGGTTGTGGGGGAGGGAGGAAGGGAGGTGGAGGAGTTGGGGGCGTTGGCCATTGGGGGCGGGGCCAAAAGGGAAGCGCGGGGCTTTGTTCCCGCACTATGATAATTATGGCGGGAATAGGGAAGCAGGAAGGAGGGGGCGTCGCACGGTGCGAGCCGAGGTCACGGGGGGAAGCCGAGGTCGGCAAGAGTTTGCTGACTTCTGGGAGCAACATGGGGGGTGTAACTACGCTAGTGGGGGATCTAGCGGGGGGGGTGGGAGGGGGGGATTTACTGGGTTGCTGCTGCTGGGGAGAAGGGGGAGCTGGTATGGGGTGGGGTGGGCGGGGCAGGGGGGCACCGCCTGGGGGGGACACAGCTGCGTGGGAACCGGGTGAGGAGCTGGGTAAAAGGGGATGGCTAATCGACAAGGGGGGTGGGGTAAAGAGCCCCCCAACCCGGCTGATCATGTGGAATGTGAGAGGGCTGAACGGGCCGATAAAGAGGGCACGGGTACTCGCACACCTAAAGAAACTTAAGGCAGATGTGGTTATGTTACAGGAGACGCATTTGAAACTGATAGACCAGGTTAGACTACGCAAAGGATGGGTGGGGCAGGTGTTTCATTCGGGGCTAGATGCGAAAAACAGGGGGGTGGCTATATTAGTGGGGAAGCGGGTAATGTTTGAGGCAAAGACCATAGTGGCGGATAGTGGGGGCAGATACGTGATGGTGAGTGGCAAATTACAGGGGGAGGCGGTGGTCTTAGTGAACGTATATGCCCCAAACTGGGATGATGCCAACTTTATGAGGCGCATGTTAGGACGTATCCCGGACCTAGAGGTGGGGAAGTTGGTAATGGGTGGAGATTTTAACACGGTGCTGGAACCAGGACTGGACAGATCGAGGTCCAGGACTGGAAGGAGGCCGGCAGCAGCCAAGCTGCTTAAAGACTTTATGGAGCAGATGGGAGGAGTAGACCCATGGAGATTTAGTAGACCTAGGAGTAAGGAGTTTTCGTTTTTCTCCTATGTCCACAAAGTTTATTCGCGAATAGACTTTTTTGTTTTGGGAAGGGCGTTGATCCCGAAGGTGAGGGGGACGGAGTATATGGCTATAGCTATCTCGGATCACGCTCCACATTGGGTGGACTTGGAGATAGGGGAGGAAAAAGAACGGCGTCCACCCTGGAGAATGGACATGGGACTAATGTCGGATGAGGGGGTGTGTCTAAGGGTGAGGGGGTGTATTGAAAAGTACTTGGAACTCAATGATAATGGGGAGGTCCAGGTGGGAGTGGTCTGGGAGGCGCTGAAGGCAGTGGTTAGAGGGGAGCTGATATCAATCAGGGCACATAAAGGAAAGCAGGAGAGTAGGGAACGGGAGCGGTTGCTGCAAGAACTTCTGAGGGTGGACAGGCAATATGCGGAGGCACCGGAGGAGGGACTGTACAGGGAAAGGCAAAGGCTACACGTAGAATTTGATTTGCTGACTACGGGTACTGCAGAGGCACAGTGGAGGAAGGCACAGGGTGTACAATACGAATATGGGGAGAAGGCGAGCAGGTTGCTGGCCCACCAATTGAGGAAAAGGGGAGCAGCGAGGGAAATAGGGGGAGTGAGGGATGAGGAGGGAGAGATGGAGCGGGGAGCGGAGAGAGTGAATGGAGTGTTCAAGGCATTCTATGAAAGATTATATGAAGCTCAGCCCCCGATGGGAAGGAGAGAATGATGTGTTTTCTGGACCAGCTGGAATTTCCTAAGGTGGAGGAGCAGGAGAGGGTGGGACTGGGAGCACAGATCGAAATGGAGGAAGTAGTGAAAGGAATTAGGAGCATGCAAGCGGGGAAGGCTCCGGGACCGGATGGATTCCCAGTTGAATTTTACAGGAAATATGTGGACTTGCTCGCCCCGCTACTGATGAGAACCTTTAATGAGGCGAGGGAAAGGGGACAGCTGCCCCCGACTATGTCAGAGGCAATGATATTGCTTCTCCTAAAGAAAGAAAAAGACCCGCTGCAATGCGGGTCCTATAGGCCTATTTCCCTCCTGAATGTAGACGCTAAGATTCTGGCCAAGGTAATGGCAATGAGGATAGAGGATTGTGTCCCGGGGGTGGTCCATGAGGACCAAACTGGGTTTGTGAAGGGGAGACAGCTGAATACGAATATACGGAGGCTGCTAGGGGTAATGATGATGCCCCCACCAGAGGGGGAAGCGGAGATAGTGGTGGCGATGGATGCCGAGAAAGCATTTGATAGAGTGGAGTGGGATTATTTGTGGGAGGTGTTGAGGAGATTTGGCTTTGGAGATGAGTATATTAGATGGGTACAGCTGCTGTATAGGGCCCCGATGGCGAGCGTGGTCACGAATGGACGGGGGTCTGCATATTTTCGGCTCCATAGAGGGACGAGGCAGGGATGTCCTCTGTCCCCATTATTGTTTGCACTGGCGATTGAGTCCCTGGCAATAGCATTGAGGGGTTCCAGGAAGTGGAGGGGAGTACTCAGGGGAGGGGAAGAACACCGGGTATCTCTGTATGCGGACGATTTGTTGTTGTATGTGGCGGACCCGGCGGAGGGGATGCCAGAGATAATGCAGATACTTGGGGAGTTTGGAGAATTTTCAGGATATAAACTGAACATGGGGAAAAGTGAGTTGTTTGTGGTGCATCCAGGGGGGCAGAGCAGAGAAATAGAGGACTTACCGCTGAGGAAGGTAACAAGGGACTTTCGCTACTTGGGGATCCAGATAGCCAAGAATTGGGGTACATTGCACAGGTTAAATTTAACGCGGTTGGTGGAACAGATGGAGGAGGACTTCAAAAGATGGGACATGGTATCCCTGTCACTGGCAGGGAGGGTGCAGGCGGTTAAAATGGTGGTCCTCCCGAGATTCCTTTTTGTGTTTCAGTGCCTCCCGGTGGTGATCACGAAGGCTTTTTTCAAAAGGATTGAGAAGAATATCATGAGTTTTGTGTGGGCCGGGAAGACCCCGATAGTGAGGAGGGGATTTTTGCAGCGTAGTAGGGATAGGGGGGGGACTGGCACTACCGAGCCTAAGTGAGTACTACTGGGCCGCCAATATCTCAATGGTATGCAAGTGGATGGGAGAAGAGGAGGGAGCGGCGTGGAAGAGATTGGAGAGGGCGTCCTGCAGGGGGACTAGCCTACAAGCTATGGTGATGGCGCCGTTGCCGTTCTCACCGAAGAAATACACCACAAGCCCGGTGGTGGTGGCTACTCTGAAAATCTGGGGGCAGTGGAGACGGCATAGGGGTAAGACGGGAGCCTCGGGGTGGTCCCCGATAAGAAATAACCATAGGTTTGCTCCGGGGAGAATGGATGGGGGATTTGGAACATGGCAAAGAGCAGGAGTAACACAATTGAGAGATCTGTTTGTAGATGGGACGTTTGCAAGTCTGGGAGCGCTGACCGAAAAATATGGGTTGCCCCAAGGGAATGCATTCCGGTATATGCAACTCAGGGCTTTTGCGAGGCAACAGGTTCCCGCAGCTCCCGACGCAGGAGGTGCAGGACAGAGTGATCTCAAAGACATGGGT
This sequence comes from Scyliorhinus torazame, assembly GCF_047496885.1. Lineage (NCBI taxonomy): Eukaryota > Metazoa > Chordata > Chondrichthyes > Carcharhiniformes > Scyliorhinidae > Scyliorhinus > Scyliorhinus torazame. Next base: position 272,900,357 of record NC_092713.1, on the reverse strand, counting down.
GGGGGACGGTAAGGTATCAGATATATATAGGGAAATGAGGGACGAGGGGGAGATTATGGTAGATGAGCTGAAAGGGAAATGGGAAGAGGAGCTGGGGGAGGAGATTGAGGAGGGGCTGTGGGCTGATGCCCTAAGTAGGGTAAACTCATCGTCCTCGTGTGCCAGGCTAAGCCTGATACAATTTAAGGTGTTACACAGGGCGCATATGACTGGAGCACGGCTCAGTAAATTTTTTGGAGTAGAGGATAGGTGTGCGAGATGCTCGAGAAGCCCAGCGAATCACACCCACATGTTCTGGTCATGTCCGGCACTACAGGGGTTTTGGGTGGGGGTGACAAAGGTGCTTTCGAAGGTGGTGGGGGTCCTGGTCGAACCAAGCTGGGGGTTGGCTATATTCGGGGTTGCAGAGGAGCCGGGAGTGCAGGAGGCGAAAGAGGCTGATGTTTTGGCCTTTGCGTCCCTAGTAGCCCGGCGCAGGATACTGTTGATGTGGAAGGAAGCCAAGCCCCCGGGTGTGGAGACCTGGATAAATGACATGGCAGGGTTTATAAAGTTGGAACGGATTAAGTTCGTCCTAAGGGGATCGGCTCAAGGGTTCACCAGGCGGTGGCAACCGTTCGTCGAATACCTCACAGAAAGATAGAGGGAATGGAAAAGAAGAAGACAGCAGCAGCAACCCGGGGGGGGGGGGAGGGGAGGGGGGGGGGGAGGAACCCGGGGGGGGGGGTAGGGGGGAGGGGGCGGGGGGAGGGGGGGGGAGGAACCAGAAGGACTCTCAGGGATGTTAGTGTACATGTATAATATGTATAGGTTGTTGTTATAGGTAATTGTATATTGGACTGTTGAATTGTATTTTTGGAGAGTATTTATTTGGGACAAGGCAGTTGCCATTTAGTTTTGTTTTTTAATTTTGATGTTGTTTATATATTATTTATTTCTTGCTTAAAACTGGCCATTGTTATTTATATTGTTATATTACTGTGTAAAGGATACACAATGTACTGTCATGGTTGGCCAAAGATTTTGAATAAAATATATTTTTTCAAAAAAGAAAGGATTGGAACAGTTCATCCTTACCCTGAAGGCGTTGCTGGAAGATATAGCGCTCAAAGGTCTCGTTTGTTTCGACTTCACAGTGACTGTCGAACTTCTCTAAAACAGTCTTGAATTTGGTCTTGTCCTGGCTGTCAGTAAAATTAAGCGAGTTGAAAATCTGGATGGCTTGTTGCCCCACAGTTGATAGGAGCAGTGCGATTTTTCTGGCATCGGACGCATCCTCGAGGTCAGAGGCCTCAATGTAGAGAAGGAACCTTTGCTTGAAGACCCGCCAGTTGGCGTCGAGATTGCCGAAGATCCGTAGCTGTGGAGGGGCCTGGATCTTCTCCATGCTGCTGGAAGGCACGGAATCACTCGAGTTAAACCACTTAGAGATAGTAGACTACTGGTACCGTGTCATGTTAATCACCCTGGGGTAACACGGACTGCAACTGGGTGCAGTTGTACTTGAAAGTAGACTCCAAACTTTGGTGTTGGTTCAGTAAGCTTTATTGAACTTGTTAAGCAGTGCACACAGTTCGCTGTGGGTTTGACACTCTACTAATCTAAGCGTGCTTACTATAACTAACTAGACCAGACTGGCTCTGAGCCACATGTAGAAGGTGCTAACTGATATATACACCTTGACTGTCACTCCAGTTGTCACCAATGGAAAGAGGCAGCATGTTGATGCCTCGTGTGTTTTTTAGTGGGAGACCACCTTCTAGTGTTCTGCCTGGTGATTGATTGTGTTCTGTCCTGTGTGTTGATTGGCTGTACTGGGTGTCTGTCACTGCCTGTCTGTATCTCATTATGTGCATGAGTGCATATCATGACAGTGGGCCCTTGCATATTGTGGTACATTAGCATGTGTTTTGAAAGTGTATCTCGCTCCAAGTAAGTGGTGTACCCTGTGAAACACCCACAATCTGATTTAATTTATTTATTCCCAATTAAGGAGCAATTTAGCATGGCCAATCGACTTACCCTACAAATCTTTGGGCTGTGGGGGTGAGGCCGACACAGACACGGGAAGAATGTGCAATCTCCACGCGGACAGTGACCCAGGGCTGGGATCGAACCCGGATCCTCAGCGCCTTGAGGCAGCTGTGTTAACCACTGCACCACCATGCCGCCCTACAATCTGATTCTATAACCACGCTGGAGCTATCTGTCTTTATACCAGAGTTGGAAAGAGAGATCCTGCTTGAAACCAATATATTAGCTACTATTTTGACTGCTGAGCCTTTCAGTTACGATTTTCATCTTTTGAATACCAGCAAAGGTTGGATGCTGAATAAAATATTGACTTTTCATTTGGTGTTTGTTTGAATCCAGAGAGAGAAAATCGCTGATTTGGTATTAATAAGGAAAAAAGAAGTGTTACAATTGTCATTTATTACCTATCTGCTAAAAGCATAGTCCAAAGGCTACTCACCCTGACTGCTAGTCGATCGAAAAGAAGAAAGCGTGCACACAATGAATGAAAACTAAAGGAAAATATATCACGTTGTAGGGCGACACGGTGGCACAGTGGTTAGCACATCAGCCTCACAGCGCCAGGGGCCCGGGTTTGAATCCGACCTTGGGTGAGTGTGTGTAGTTTGCACATTCTCCCCGTGTCTGCGTGGGTTTCCTGCGGGTGTTACGGTTTCCTCCCACAGTCTAAAGATGTGTAGGTTGACCATGCTAATATTGCCTAAAGGTTAGGTGAGATAGGCGGGAGATTGGGCCGACGTAGGGGGCTCTATTGGAGCAGGGACCGGTGGAGACGCAATGGGCCAAATGGCCTACTTCTGCACTGTAGGGATTCTACAATTTCTATTTCATTGATTCTCCCTTTTTCAATGGGAATTATCAACTTCTTGGCCATAGAAATTAAGTTATTTGGCTGGGCAAGGATCTAATATTAATCTTGTTTCATGACACATTAAAGGAAAGTGATACCATGGCCTTTAAGTCACAATGTGGACTTGGAAGCAAGCCTTCTCGAATATAAAAATAGGACAGTAACGCCCCTTTTGAGGGAATTTTTAAAAAATTTGATCGAATGACGCTCAAGCTCTAGGCAGCTGCTGATCAGACACTTGTTTTCACACAGGCGGTAGTGAAAAGAATCAGTTGGTGTATATCGGAGTCACAGCTTTGCAAGGCTACGCTGACGGCCACAGTGCCTTGACTGCTGTAGACACACCCCACCTTGTGTACCCATAAACACTGAATGCCTGGGTTCTGAGTGTTACTCGTGGAACATAAGCACATAATGATATCAAACTTGAAACATTCAAGTTCCCGGACTGTCCCAGTATTCCTTTTCACAACAGCCTCACATAATATTTTTTTAATAAACTTTATCGTCACAAGTAGGCTTACATTAACACTGCAATGAAGTCACTGTGAAAAGCCCCTAGTCGCCACATTCCGACACCTGTTTGGGTACACAGAGGGAGAATTCAGAATGACGAATTCACCTAACAGCATGGGCGGGATCCTCCAATAATGGGGCTATGTCAATGGCCCCCGAAAGTGAGGAATTCTCCCCTTTCTAGGGGGCTAGGTTGACGGCGGAGTGGTTCCCGCAGCTCCAGCCGGCACCGAAGGGCCAGCGCGTGTTCGCGCATCTGCGGAACGGCCGGCGTATTTCTGTGCGTGCGCGGGGGTTCCCTTCTCCACGCCGGCCCCCGGGCAATATGGCAGAGCCCTAGAGGGGCCCCGCGCGGAGTAAAGTAGGCCTCCACGGAACCAGCCCACCCGCCGATCGGTAGGCCCCGATCACAGGCCAGGCCACCGTGGGGGCCCCCCCTGGGGTCGGCTCTTCCCCCCCTCCAGGACGGCCCCCGCACACTTACCTTCCAGGTCCCGCCGTGTGGGAGGTGAGTAATCCACGCCAGCGGGACTGGGCCAAACTCGTCAGCCACTCGGCCCATCGGAGCCCAGAGAATCGCCGGGGGGGGGGGCCACAGTCAACGGCGGAATCCCGCCGGTGCCCGAAAAACGGAGAATATTGAAGCTGGCGGCGGGGTGGGATTCGCACCTCCCCCCGGGGATTCACCCACCCGGCGCAGGGTCGGAGAATCCCGGCCCATGTCTTTCGGGAGGAAACCGGAGCACCCGGAGGAAACGCACGCAGTCACCGGGAGAACGTGCAGACTCCACACAGACAGTGACCCCGGGAATAGAACCTGGGACCCTGTAGCTGTGAAGCAACAGTGCTAACCATTGTGCTACCCTGCTGCCCTACATGGTAGCCAGGCTGCAAATGCAAATGCACAAATAATTGTGCGGTGTGGGAAGAAACCAAATATAAAAAGATACCAAATTTTAAGCTCGTTATACAATTTAAATGGAGAAATAAGAAGATTTTTGAGCTGAAGGTAGAGGGTAAAGATGTTTTATTGTATCACTATTTATTTGTTTCATTGTATCACTTGTGACAGAACAGGAGGCAAATATTTATAAAGCAATGAGTTTAGGTTTGGACCAAATAACCATTGCACCAATAACAACATTGGTACGCCAAGAGTTTCAGCCAAGAACACTGCTGGAGACTCCATTGGGAGTCACTCCATTAGCTGCGTAACTTAGACAGAAGATCAAGGGAGACCTAGGATAGAAGTAGCGTGTTACCACCTCAGAGTTAACCACCCCCCTGAAGCCTGCCGATATAAAGAGGCTGAATGTTTACTCTGCCACAGGAAAGGTCACTGAAGGCACCAATGTAAAAGTAAATCAAGTCTACCCAGTAACAGAGTTAGTAATACATCGTAAGTGCATAACATGGAAGAGTCCAGTACCACGGATTTAAATGTTCACTCATTGTTCAATGTGAAAGTGGAAAAAGTAGCCCTGATTGTCTCAAGGTAATCAATTTAAACTGGATGGTGATCTTCCAAGTACGAGAAGAGGAACTGCCTGAGTTAATGAAGAAGTATGAGAATATTTTGTGTGATGAGCTAGGTAAAATAAAGGCCATCCAGGTGAAGATCTATGTAGATCTTTTTTTTAAGCCGACAGAGTCCAGTACCATTTGCCTTGTTCGGGCAAATCAACAAGGTCGCTTTCAGTGGAGGAAGCTGTGTGTCAGACATTTTGGAAGCGACTCCAGTTGGGCCCCAGGTGTTAAGAACAGGATCATTGTCTTGTGATGTGGATGCACAGGCCAGAACGGTGGTGCAGTCGTTAGCACTGCTCCCTCACCGAGGTCCTAGGTTCGATCTGGGCTCTGGGTCACTGTCCGTGTGGAGTTTGCACAATCCCCCCCCCCGTGTTTGCATGGATTTCGCCCCCACAACCCAAAGATATGCAGGGTCGGTGGATTGGCCACACTAAATCGCCCCTTAATTGGAAAAAATTAATTGGGCGCTCTAAAGTCATTAAAAAAAAATGAAGTGGATGTACAAGGAAGAATTGTCCAGAAGCATGTAGACGTTTTTACAAGGGCGGAAGTTGCCCGAGCAGCCAGTACTGCCACCTAAAACCATGTTGCCAGCAGGAAACGTTGTTGACTATCTGAGCAGTGAACTACCGAGCCAGCCTGTGACAGGCAAGTCTGCCATCCCCATGGAAACAGATGAAGCAGAGTTACCAGTACCTGAGGAGATGTCGGGTACAGTGGTTTCTGCACGAAGCACCCCAGTAGAGGCATTCCCAACAGAGGAGTTACGTAGCTCCACTAGAAATCAGAAACCACATGAAAGACTCGGGCTGGGATTCTCCAAAAACGCGGCTAAGTGTTGGCGCCGGCGTAAACACCGGAGTGTTTCACGCCGGCGTCAAGGGGCCTCTTGGCCCAGCGATTCCGTGGCCCACAGGGGGCCAGCATGGTGCCGGAGTGCTCTGCGCTGTTCCAGCTGCCGTACACGGCCCTGCACTGCTGGCCGTGGGCCACGCATGCGCGTGGCGGCTGCCTCCGTGCCAACGCCATGCAACATGGCAGAGCCACACAGCAGGCCGGCGCGGAAGAAGGTAGGTCCCCCCCGATCACGCGCGCACGCCGATCGGTGGCCCCCGATCGCAGGCCTGGTCATCATGGAGGCCCCTCCCGGAGATTGATCACCCCACCCTCCACTAGGACGGCCACCGCAGCTGCAACGCCGAGCTCCCGCCGGGTGGAACTATACGTGAACCACACCGGTGGAACTCAGCTGGTCGACCGCGGAGAATCGCCGCGGGGGCCTCATTCAACAGCCCCCAACTGGCGCCGCGTTGACCGCGCATGCCCGACTGCCGCCGATTCTCCAGTCGCCGGAGAATCGCGTCCCAGTGTCAGACCCGATCGCGGGTCTGAGGCCCCATTCTCCGCCCCCGCGCCGAGCGTCATTTCGGCGTGGAGTGTCAGAGAATCCCGGCCTCAATTTATGGTTGACTGATTGAATCACAGCATAATACAGTGCAGATGAGTCCTTTCAGCCCATCGCATTTCCACCAACGCATTAAAAACACCTGACCCGCCCACCTAATCCCATTGCCAGCACTTGGCCTATTGCCTTGAATGCTACGACATACCAAGTGCTTGGGCGTCATTCTCCGACCCCCCGCCGGGTTGGAGAATGGCCGTAGGCCGCCGTGAATCCCGCCCCCGCCCCCGCCGAAGTCTCCGGTACCGGAGATTGGGCGGGGGCGGGAATCGGGCCGCGCTGGTTGGCGGGACCCCCCGCTGGATTCTCCGGCCCGAATGGGCCGAAGTCCCGCCCAGAAATTGCCTGTCCCGCCGGCGTAAATCAAACCTGGTATTTACTGGCGGGACCAGGCGGCGTGGGCGGGGTCCTGGGGGGGGGCGCGGGGCGATCTGGCCCCGGGGGGTGCCCCCACGGTGGCCTGGCCCGTGATCGGGGCCCACCGATCCGCGGGCAGGCCTGTGCCGTGGGGGCACTCTTTCCCTTCCACCTCTGCTACGGCCTCCACCATGGCGGAGGCGGAAGAGACTCTCCCCACTGCGCATGCGTGGGAAACTGACAGCGGCCGCTGACGCTCCCGCGCATGCGCCGGGAAACTGTCAGCGGCCACTGACGCTCCCGCGCATGCGCCGCATTTCCGCGCCAGCTGGCGGGGCAACAAACGCCATTTCCGCCAGCTGGCGGGGCGGAAATCCCTCCGGCGTCGGCCTAGCCCCTCAATGTTGGGGCTAGGCCGCCAAAGATGCGGAGCATTCCGCACCTTTGGGCCGGCGCGATGCCCGTCTGATTGGCGCCGTGTTTGGCGCCAGTCGGCGGACATCGCGCCTTTGGGGGAGAATTTCGCCCCATGTGTTTCATGTTCTAATTATTGGGCATTAAGTAACTTAATTACTATTGATGTATAAAGAACTTAGAGAGAGGGAATGTAGTATTTGTCCCCTTTCTGTGGCAATCTGCCGAAAGGGTCACATGTCTCAGATAACAGAGTGGGGCATCACCCGAGCAAGGGCGGGTTTCAGTATAATTTCGATCCTGGAAGCTGACTTTAAGTCACAAGGCTGAAAACCTCTGCATCATAGTTATCAGGCTTTGAGCTATTAGGCTCATTTAAATATGCTTTCATGGGATCCTCCCAGTGCCCAGGACCTAATGGCCGCATCTGTGTGTCGTTTAGTACTAGTTTCCAACTGCATGGACCAGTCGTAATGACATCTTGGGGGGTCTCCCAGGCCTTTGGAGACCCCTAGATGGTCAGGGACAAGGCATGGTGACACCCTGACACTCCCTCTGGCACCCAGCCACCTTGGCACTGCCAACCTCGTATCCTCATAGTGCCACTTGGGCACCATGGTGCCTGGGTGCCAGGTTGGCACTATCAGGGATCGGGTCCGGGGAGGGTCTTACCAAGCGGAGTGGGGGTGACGGGGTGTTCCCGAGGGCTTTCCTGAGGTTGGAGGCGTGGGGGTGTCAAAAACGGAGGTGGGGAGAGGCTATAAGAGGGCGAGGGGAAGTTGTTTGAGGCAGCCAGACAAAATGGCTCAGTGAGGAGTCTTTCCTACTGCCTCGGCAGGGAGTGGTCCAAATAAAACGCAAAGTGCTATTGAGTAGCGGGGTGGTTCTTAGCACTGCAGCAACCGAGAAACACCCCGCTAAACGTGGCCAACATTGGCCATAGATTTTTTTCTGGTTAAATCTCGCTCAACAACTGCAATGGTGTATGGGAAATATTACACACTCCCAATTCGATGAATTCGACATTTCTCAGGTAATTCATGACGATGGGCAGGCCAGCTACTCTAAGCTGTCAGGTGCCTCCTTTAGATACTTCCGTCGTGAGGATGAGGGAGGCATCAGCGGTTAGCACTGCTGCCTCACAGCACTGGGGAACCAGGTTCATTTTCTGCCTTGGGTCGCTGTGTGCTGTTTGCACCTTCTTCCCGTGTCTGCGTGGGTTTCCTCCCACAGTCTAAAGATGTGCAGGTTAGTTGGATTGGCCATAATCAATGGCCCCTTCGTGTCCAAATGTTAGGTGGGGTTATGGAGCTTGGGATTGGGCCTAGGTAGGGTGCTATTTTGGAGGATCGGTGCAGACTCGATGGGCTGAATGGCATCCTTCTACACTGTAGGGATTATATGATTCTATGATCAATACCATTTTGAGTTATCAACACGAAAGTACCATTCAATGGTAAACTGCCTACTAATTGTGTTGATTCATAACTGGAAACAGCTATCCAGAAGGATTCTTACAAGACCACTCACCTGCAATGTATCAGATATCCTGGGCGAAATTCTCCCCCAACGGCGCGATGTCCGCCGACTGGCGCCCAAAACGGCACCAATCAGATGGGCATCGCGCCGCCCCAAAGGTGCGGAATGCTCCACATCTTTGGGGGCCGAGCCCCAACATTGAGGGGCTAGGCGGACACCGGAGGAATTTCCGCCCCACCAGCTGGCGGAAACGGCCTTTGGTGCCCCGCCAGCTGGCGCGGAAATGACATCTCCGGGCGGCGCATGCGCGGGAGCGTCAGCGGCCGCTGACAGTTTCCCATACCGGTACCGGAGATTTCGGCAACCGGCGGGGGCGGGATTCACGGCGGCCAACGGCCATTCTCCTACCCCCTGGGGGGTGGGAGAATGACGCCCCTTGTTCCTGAATTTAGTTGGTGAATGATTTTGAGCATCAGGACAGTTAATTTGGAGGTCTTATGGCACAATAGGTGGTGTCCCTGCTCCTGAGGCCACAACTCCAGGTTCAAGTCCCATTACAGGACTTGATGGCCAAGAAAGGGGCATTCATAACTCAGCCAACAGGTTGAGTATGAACCTGCAAAACCCTTCCAACATGTCAATGGCAGACGGTAAGAGCGGAGGAGATTCCTGGTCAGCCGTGATTGCTGTCGAGTGACGCCCCTCAAGCTATTAGCTTCCGGCAGAAAACTAGCGATCTGTTCCAGGAAAAACTAGCTATGGAAGCAGATGAAAGTCTGCCTTGTGCGCCATGAGGTGTGGGAAGAGAAACAAGAGAGTTAATGGAAGACTAAATTCCCTTAGTAGTCTGCAGCAGGACCCATCATGGCAGTTCTCAGGAGGAGGTCATCGTGTAGGCGTTGCTACTCTGCATAGGGTATTTTTTTAAAAAATGTAAATGTCGCCACAGTCTCAGAGGACAATAGGTTGCTACCCCCTTGAGAGAGGAGCGGAGCATGGCGGAATGAGGAGTATACTGTGTCCAACCCCCTAATCAGATTTAACTGCATGCAAATGCTAGTTTTGTATGCCAACGCGGGGCGCAAACTTTGTTATCAGCACCAGCGAGGGACAAGAGCATGGCTCCCGAATCGGCGGCGGGCGTGGACCTCGCGTTTGGCCGGATGCCCAATTCTTCACCCGATCGCAGTTTGCGTTTGCGGCATCGCGAAGCGGAGAATTCCGCCCATTGTTTCAGGTCTATGCAGTCTCCTGAATGACAAAAATGACTTGCATTGATATAGCGCCTTTCATGATTGCTGGGCATCCCAAAGTGATGTAAATGCAACAGCCAATTTGCACATTACACGCACCCACAAACAGCAATGTAATGACTAGATAATCTGTTAATGATGTCGATTGAAGGATATATGTTGATCAGGACAAAGGCATAACTCCCCAGTGCCTCTTCAGAATAGAGCTATGGGATTTTTTTAATTCTCCTGAGTGGAAAAGCAGGGCCTCAGCTTAATGTCCCATGCAAAATATGGTACCTCCAACAGTGCAGCATTCCCTCAGTGTCAGCATTGATTATTGTACCCCAGTATTGAAGTGAGACTTCAAACCACAATCTTCTGAATTAGAGACGAGGAGAATACCGACCTGAATGCACATTTCCTAATTGCTATTGCTAACTGTGGCCCCTAGTTTATATGTTGTGGGTTTTGTTGTAGAGTTCAGCTGTGGATGTGTATCACACCAGTTACACTCAAGCTCTTTGTGTGAAAAGTTAGTATTAACTTATATAAAGCAGTTAAGAAGGTAAATGGTGGATTAGCCTTTATAACAAAGGGATAAGTGTATAAAAGTATGGAAGTCTTGATGCAATTATATATATTCTTAGTGAGACAATGCTGAGAGTCCTGTGGACTGTTTCAACTCCCCACCTAAGGGAAGACATATTTGTCTTTAGAGGGGTTGCAACAATGGGTTATCTTTGATTTTTGTGTTGAGAGGTCTGTCCTGGCAGGGGTTTGACTAGAATAGATGTATAACCTCTGGAGGTTAGAAATATGAGTGGTGACCTTATTGAAATGTATAAGGCGGTTACAGGAATGTAAGATATGTTGACGTTATCGTTGTGTGTAACATCAACATATCTTACCTTCCTGTAACGATGCACTACACAGGCTTCATTAGTGAACACAAAAGGCATTTATTAATAAGAATTGCACAGCAGTCACTTGACTGTAGCTAGGTCCCAAAATATCTCTGCTTAGGAGCCTCTCTCACCTTGGGGTGATTCCACATTCTGAGTCCCGATTGGTCACCCAGGCCATGAGACCCTTACTTTGTTGTGTTGCCCTTAAAGGGACAATGATCACACTTTCCTGTTCCTATATCGCTGGATTTCCTCAGTCTATTACAAAAGTCTATTACTCTCACTCCATAATATACTCATCGTCAGTTCATTCACAGCCAGTTGGAATAGAGAATTTCAAAGACTTACAATCCTCTGAGAAATAAATACGTCTGCTCATGTCAGTTCTAAATGGTTGATCCCGTAATCTGAGACAATGGCTGGATTTTATTGGGCACTGTGATTAACTTCACTCCCCATGCCCTGGCTATAAAGTTGGTGAGGCCCAAGGGATGAATGGCTGCCCTGATGCAATTAATGATCAATTGGCTGTAAGTAAGCAGGAGACGTGATCTCCACTCCTCAGGAACAGATATCCTGATGTCATGCCTCAGAGAGCTGCGGACCACCTGTGGTCCCAGTCGTACCAAATGGGAGCAGTGGTCACTGCTACGGTTGCAGGCAGTCTCCAAGCCACCAATGGAGATTATTGCTGGAGCTGCACGCCAAGGCTCTGGATAAATTGCCTTGCTTAACAAGAATCAAAGGTTATTGGGGTTAGATGGGAACATGGGGCGTCATTCTCCGACCCCCCGCCGGGTAGGAGAATGGCCGTTGGCCGCCGTGAATCCCGCCCCCGCCGAAGTCTCCGGTACCGGAGATTGGGCGGGGGCGGGAATCGGGCCGCGCCGGTCGGCGGGACCCCCCGCTCAATTCTCCGGCCCGGATGGGCCGAAGTCCCGCCCAGAAATTGCATGTCCCGCCGGTGTAAATCAAAGCTGGTATTTACCAGCGGGACCAGGCGGCCCGGGCGGGCTCCGGGGTCCTGGGGGGGCGCGGTGTGATCTGACCCTGGGGGGTGCCCCTACGGTGGCCTGGCCCGCGATCGGGGCCCACTGATCCACGGGCGGGCCTGTGCCGTGGGGGCACTCTTTCCCTTCCGCCTCCGCCACGGCCTCCACCATGGCGGAGGCGGAAGAGACTCTCCCCACTGCGCATGCGCCGGGAAACTGTCGGCGGTCGCTGACGCTCCCGCGCATGCACCGCATTTCCGCGCTAGCTGGCGGGGCAACAAACACCATTTCCGCCAGCTGGCAGGGCGGAAATTCCTCCGGCATCGGCCTAGCCCCTCAATGTTGGGGCTTGGCCCCCAAAGATGCGGAGCATTCCGCACCTTTGGGCCGTGCGATGCCCGTCTGATTGGCGCCGTTTTTGGCGCCAGTCGGCGGACATCGCGCCGTTGGGGGAGAATTTTGCCCATGGAATTTGAAATACACAAGCCCAGTCGTAGCGGCCACACTGAGAACGTGGACCCAGCTGAGACAACACTTCGGGATAACTAAAATGTCCCCCATGGCCGCCATCTGCGGCAATCACAGATTCCCCCAGCCATGCTAGATACCAGCTTCAAATGATGGAGGCGGGACGGGGGCACACTGATTGTCGGGAACTTCTACATAGGGCACAGATTGGTGACATTGGACGAACTGATGAGAAAGTGGAAACTAGCAAAAGGATAGGAAATGAGATACCTCCAAATAAAACACTTCCTCTACAAAGAGACAGTAGGGTACCCCGGAGCCCCAGAAACCACACTACTAGAGGATCTGATAGGCACAAGCAGCGAGAAGGGGGGGGCTATGTGGGTAAATATATGGACAGTTACTGGACAGAGCCTGAACACCACTGGTCGAGACCAGACAAAAATGGGAGGACGAACTGGGGATAGAGATAGGGTGGGTCTCTGGAGCGAAGCACTGAGCAGGGCTAACTCCACCTCTTCCTGCGCAAGGCTAAGCCTAATGCAGCTCAAAGTGGTGCACAGAGCGCACCTGACCAGAACCCGAATGAGCAAGTTCTTACCGGAGGTGAAAGATAAATATAAACGGTGCCAGAGGGGCCTGGCCAACCTCACCCACATGTTCTGGGCTTGCCCCAAACTTGCTGGGTTCTGCACAGCCTTCTCCGAGGCATTGTCCAAGGTTGTGAGGGTGAGGGTGAAGCCATGCCCGATAGTGGCAATCTTCGGGGTATCGGAACAGCCAGAACTACACATGGGGAAGGGGGCCAACACCCTTGCTTTTGCTTCCCTAATCGCACGCCGGAGAATTCTGCTCGGCTGGCAATCAGCAGCACCACCCACAGCTGCAGACTGGCTCGCTGACCTGTTGGAATTTCTCCAGCTGGAGAAGATTAAGTGCGCCATCCAAGGGTCGGAGGAAGGCAGGAAGGCTTCCTGGATACTTGGGGACAGTTTGTTGGCCTGTTCCAAAACCTGTTCGAGGCCAGCAATGAGGAGTAAGTTAAGAGTAAAAAACCAAGATGGATGAGGAACCAAAGGACTGCGCAGCCTGGGGGGGGTGGGGTTGGGAGGCAAGGAGACGGAAGGAAGTTGGGGAAACCACAAGAGATGTTACCCCCCCTTCCCTGAAAATGAAAGCAAAACACAGCTGAAGCCAAAGGAGGAAGGGAGGGAGGGGCTACGGGGGCGGGGGGGGGGGGGGGGGGGGGGGAGACTATAGACCGATCCAGAGGGCGGTGAAATGTATATAGGATCAATTAAACGAAGGACAAAATAAACCTCTGTGTACAATAAAGTAAATTAGCGCAGGTAAGAAAAATGTGATGTATATATACAATTGTTTATAAATATGAGAAATGCCAATAAAAGCATTTAAAAAAAAAAGATATGTTGACGTGGGCAGCACAGTAGCATGGTGGTTAGCACAATTGCTTCACAGCTCCAGGGTCCCAGGTTCAATTCCCGGCTTGGGTCACTGTCTGTGCGGAGTCTGCATGTTCTCCCCGTGTGTGCGTGGGTTTCCTCCGGGTGCTCCGGTTTCCTCCCACAGTCCAAAGATGTGCAGGTTAGGTGGATTGGCCATGCTAAATTGCCCTTAGTGTCTAAAATTGCCCTTAGTGTTGGGTGGGGTTACTGGGTTATGGGGATAGGGTAGAGGTGTGGGCTTGGGTAGGGTGCTCTTTCAGAGAGCCGGTGCAGACTCGATGGGCCGAATGGCCTCCTACTGCACTGTAAATTCTACGATTCTATGATTCTATGACGTTAAAGTACAATGACAAACTTATTGAATGCTGGAGCCTGACAGGCTATCTGGCCAACTCCTCTCATTTTGTTTGTTTTTGTGTTCTTTTCAAGGCTAGAAATTACATTGAGTTCCTCATGAACATCTAAAATCAACAAGAAAGGACATAGGATTTCCTTCCATTACAGGTTTAGAGACCACAGACAGGCCCGAGGCGAGTGGATAATGAGAAATAAATGCTATTTCTAAGCAATAATATATACAATACCCTCCAGATCCCAGCATTGTCTGAGCTGCCGGTTCCACATCTGGCCGACTTTTATATCAGAGTCTACTACCCTGTTCAAGGGCTCTCTGCCCCTCAGCGGGGGAGCTGGTACTCAGTGAGGCTTACGGAATGACTAATTCCTCTATCCCCCTGGGCTTCGAGCAGGTTATAATAACAGGGTTCTTGCAAGTACAGATTTTAATAGTACATGTATCACCATCATAACATTTCCACGTAGAACCACTGGGCGAGATTCTCTGGCATCGCCGCGGCGTGTTTTTTGGAGGCCCGCTTTTGGCCAGCGGCGGGATCTTGTGGTTCCACCATTGTCAATGTGATTTCCCATTCAATCCACCCCAAGCCATCGGGAAACTCCAGGCAGAGGGGTGCGCCGTCAGCAGGACCGGAAAATCCCACCAGCTTGAACAGCCGGAAGATCACAACCATAGACTGGTTACTCCATATGGACCTCCATTTCATGGATCCAAGGAACGGGAGGGGTGATGTGTGTTTCTAGCTGTAACTTTTCCAGGTGGTGGACTTTCCCCAGTCTCTGCTGTATTGTGGTGGGGACGGGCTGAGCTAGGCAGGAAAGCACTTTACCAGAAGGGAAAGGAGAGCAGAGGGAATGTGGTCACAGGCAGCTGTTGTGCACTTACTTCAAATGTCGAGCGTTCTGTATTAGCAGAGACAACACATCATTCGTGACGGGTGAAGGGCGAGGCACGCGGCTTCACAAATCGTCAGCTATTCCTTTACTTACAATTTATGTACATATTTAACTGTCTGATCCTTCGTCACAACTACTACAACTTGTAAAAACACATCATGTATAACATAGCATTGAGTTGCAGCAGATTTTGCAAATTAAAAATAATTCAAGCCTTGATCTATCAAAACAAGGAACTTATGGTTCTGCATTAAATTTGTGGGGTGTGAGAACTTTGGGCAAACCTTTTTTGAATGATTTATGGAACAGGAAAACAAGAAGAAACAGTTGAGTGTGGGTTTTTCTTTTTCCTCACACAGTCTTGGGAGAACAGTTTTTATTGTGAAGGTTCGCCTAGTCTGAACGACGTTCTCATGTAGTGCTTGACAGAAACATCTGTAACTGTGGTACACTCCGGATATCTGTTAGTTTGTTGTCTGTTATCCCTTCGTACCATACGTTAGGGACTTTTCACCCTGGCATAAGTACAGGATATTCCTACATGTTGACAAACCAGTATTCAAATGTTATCAGTTATTCAGATAGTTCAGCTTTGCCCTCAAGAATTATATACTGTACTATCATTATCTGAACACATGGCCAACAACTAGAGATAAAATGTCCAATCACATTGCTATTTAAATGCAGAAACTTCAGTATAACTTCATTAGTGGACTCTCTGTGAGAAGCAATAATCCCAGACAGCATTGAGTCAATTGGACAAAAGTGAATTAATTAAGCATGCCAACATGAATTTGTTAAGGGCAAATCAAGTTTCCCGAACTTGATTGAGCTTTTTTTGATGAGGCAACAGAGGGTTGATGGGAGTAATGTGATGGATGTGGTCCATGGACTTCAAAATGATGTGATGAAGGTCCGGATTATCAACACGGCGAGAGCCTCTGTGACATGGAGAAAATGATGGAAGTCTTCCAAGATCCAGGACGGGATTCTCCGGTCCGCCAGCCACGTTTTCTGGCCACCGTGACACCGCCAGCAGCGGGTTTCTTCATTTCCGCAGCCGACCAATGGGGTTTTCCATTACGACCACCCCACGCCGTCAGGAACCTGCGGGTCTGGGTTCATTGCCGGCGGACCGGAGGATCCCGCCGATGGAGAATTCCGGGGCGGGATACTCCAACCCCACGCCAGGTCAGGGAATCGACGGGGGCTGGCGTGAATCCCGCCCTGCTGTTTGCTGAATTCTCCGGTACCGGCTATTCGGCGGGGGCGGGAATCGCGCCGGTCGGCGGGCCCCCCCCGGCGATTCTCCGGCCCGCGATGGGCCGAAGTCCCGCTGCTGGAATGCCTGTCCCGCCAGCGCAAATCAAACCACCTCTCTTACCGGCGGGACCTGGTGCCGCGGGTGGGCTCCGGGGTCCTGGGGGGGCGCGGGGCGATCTAGCCCCGGGGGGTGCCCCCATGGGTGGCCTGGCCCGTGATCGGGGCCCACCGATCAGCGGGCAGGCCTGTGCCATGGCGGCACTCTTTTCCCTCCGCCTTGGCCACAGCCTTCACCATGGCCGACGAGGAAGGGACACCTCCCCTGCGCATGCGCGGGGATGACGTCAGCAGCCACTGTCGCTCCCGTGCATGCGCGGACTCGCGCCGGCCGGCAGAGTTCGGCCCCGGCTGGCGTGGCACCAAAGGCCTTTCCCGCCGGCCGGTGGAGGGAAACCACTCCGGCGCGGGCCTAGTTCCTCAAGGCCCCTAAAGGTGCGGAGAAATTCGCACCTTTGGGGCGGCCCGATGCTGGAGTGGTTCCCGCCACTCCATCCCGCCGGGAACCCCCGCCCCGCCGGGTAGGGGAGAATCCCGCCGCTGAAGTGTGCAGAGTATGCCAGGTCAGGATTTGGGGGAGGCAGTGGCATAGTGGTATTGTCACTGGACTGGTAAACCAGAAACCCAGGGTAATGCTCTGGGGACCCGGGTTCGAATCCCACCAGGGCAGATGGTGGAATTTGAATTCAATATAAATCTGGAATTAAAAGTCTAATGATGACAATGAAACCATTGACAATTGTCATAAAAAACCAACTGATTCACTAATATCCTTTAGGGAAGGAAATCTTCCATCCTTACCTGATCTGGCCTACATGTGACTCCAGGCCCACAGCAATGTGGTCGACTATTAACTGCCCCTCAAGGGCAATTAGGGATGAGCAATAAATACAGGCCCAGTCAGCAACGCCCACATCCCATGAACAAATGTTTTAAAATGCTGTGGCTAGTCGGGCTGCTCGTCTGCCAAGACTGCTTTACTGACTCTCACTCAGAGGCAAGGAAAGAAGTTATACTTTAGAAGTGCGCATTGCACTACAACCAAAAGATAGGCCTTGCACCCTCTCACATAGAGACCGTGGATGCCAGTCAATGTGAGCAGCTGCTGCACAGATTGATTGATTGTTTGGGTACAGGGCACAATTTCAAAACTGGCAGCAGACACAAACTTGCAAATACTGTGAACAGTGCAGAGGAGAGTAATAAACTTGAAGAGGACATAGACAAGCTGGTGAAATAGGCAGGTATGTGGCAGATCAAATTTAATGCAAAACACAGGTACACTTTGGTCTGAAGAACAAGGAGAGGTAATGTGAACTAAAGGGTACAATTGTGAAGAATTTCCTCCTTGCAATTTCCCACACCACCAATTTATATGCCATCTGCAAACTTGCTCACTAAACCGCACCCCCCTGTACACTCCAAATACCATGAGACCCAACACCGATCCCTGCAGTGCACCTCTGGACACAGTCTTCCAGTCACAAAAACAACCTTCAACCAACACCCTCTGCCTTCTGCACCTAAACCAATTTTGGGTCCAATTTGCCAAATTGCCTTGGATCCCACGGGATCTTTTTTTTTTGATCAGTCTCCCAAGTGGGATCTTGTCAAAAGCCTTACTTCGAAGTCTACGTAGCCTACATTAACTGCATTGCCCTCATCTACACATCTAATCACCTCCTCAAAAAATTCAATCAAATTTGTTAGACATCTCCCCTTGTCAAAGCCATGCTGACTATACTAAATTAATCCTTGCTTCTCCAAGCAGAGATTAATTCTGTCCCTCAGAATTTTTTCCTATAGTTTCCCTAACACTGATGTTCGACTCACTGGCCTTTAATGACCTGGTTTTCCTACATACCTTCTTGAATACTGTTACAGCGTTGCTGTCCTGCAGTCCTCTTGCATCTCACCCATGGCCAGAGAGGATTTGAAAATTAACATCAGAGCTCCTGCAATCTCCACCCTTTCCTCACACAGCAGCCTGCAATATATCTCAATTGGGCCTGGAGATTTATCCACTTGTAAGCCTGCTACAACTGCTAACACCTCCTCATTCTCAATGCTAATCTATTCAATTATAGCACAGCCCCTCACCCTGCATCATCCTTCCCCATAGTGAACACAGATGCAAAATATTAATTTAATATCTCACATACATCCTCCAGCTCCACACACAGGTTACCACTTTTGACCCGAATGGGCCCTATTCTTTCCCTGGTTACTCTTTTGCCCTTCATATATTTATAAAACACCTTTGGATTTTCCTTGATTTTGCCTGACAACCTTTACTCATCCCCCTTTTGCTCTCCTAATTTTTTTTGGAAAATATTTTTATTCAAATTTTCAAAATGTTTTCATTTTTACAACAAATAAACACAACCCCAACACCACCCCCCGCTGCCCCCCCCCCCACCCCAAACTGCCACCCGCACACCTTGACGGCAGCCAGATCCCCAAAATGTAAGATAAACAAACCCCATCTTTTGCAGAACCCCTCACCTGCCCCTCTCAGAGAAAATTTCACCTCCAAATACAGGAACTCCATTAGATCCCCAACCACACTGAGGCACAGGGGGGAGACGCTGACTTCCACCCCAACAGGACCCACCTGCAGGTGATCAAAAAGTGTGAAGGCTAAGACATCTGCCCCTATACTCATCTGCAGCTCCGGCAGGTCTGACAACCTGAAAATGGCCTCCAGGGGACCCAGCTTCAAAACCACGTGTAGCAACTCAGACACGGTGCTGAACAATTACCCCCAAAGTTTCTCCAACTTCAGGCGGAGCCAGAACATATGAACATGATTGGTTGGGCCCTCCCACACTTCTGGCAGCTATCCTTCTCCCCCTCAAACAGCCGGCTCATCCTTACCTTCGTTAAATGTGCCCTGTACACCACTTTTAATTGAATCAACCCCAGCCTCGCGCACAAGATTGAGGCATTCATCCTTCGCAGCACTTCGCACCATAATCCGTCCCTGTGGTAAACCACTGTATTGTATTATACCTGCTGTATGTAACATGCCCGGGCTTGCCCCTGCTGGCTCCGCCTGTGGCTCCTCCCCTCAGGCTCAGGTATAAAGGTGGCCAACCTCTGGCTCTGCCTTCAGTCTGGGGCCGGCTGCCAGCAGGTATCTTTAAGCTAATTAAAGCCACAGTTTCACTCTCAACTCATCTTCTGTCGTTATGGATGGTACATCAATTTAATTAGCTTAAAGTTTTAAGATGGACCAATCACTCAAGCCTGATCACCTGGAGCTGGACCCACAAGCAGCCGATGCCACTACCACGTTCGAACACTGGCTACGCTGCTTCGAATCCAACATCGAATCCTCCACCATCGCCGTCACCGAGACCCACAAGCTGCGAATTCTCAACTCCCGGGTGAGCCACAAGTATACCTGGTAAAGGCCTCCCGCCTCTTTGAGCGCCTCAGGCGGAGATTTATAAAGAGCAGGAGCTGAGAGTCAGAGCGGAGCTTTAAAAAGCGCGGGAGCTGAGAGTCGCGGAGATTTAAAAAGGGCGGGAGCTGAGAGTCGCGGAGATTTAAAAAGCGCGGGAGCTGAGAGTCGCGGAGATTTAAAAAGCACGGGAGCTGACAGTCGCGGAGATTTAAAAAGAGCCGGAGCTGAGAGTCGGAGCGGAGATTTGAAAAGAGCGGGAGCTGAGAGTCGGAGCGGAGATTTGAAAAGAGCGGGAGCTGAGAGTCGCGGAGATTTAAAAAGAGCGGCAGCTGAGAGTCACGGAGATTTAAAAAGAGCGGGAACTGAGAGTCGGAGCGGAGATTTAAAAAGAGCAGGAGCTGCGAGTCGGAGCAAAGATTTAAAAAGAGCGGGAGCAGAGAGTCGGAGCGGAGATTTAAAAAGAGCGGGAGCTGCGAGTCGGAGCGGAGATTTAAAAAGCGTGGGAGCTGAGAGTCAGAGCGGAGATTTAAAAAGAGCAGGAGCTGAGAGTCAGAGCGGAGATTTAAAAAGAGCGGGAGCTGAGAGTCGGAGCAGAGATTTAAAAAGAGCGGGAGCCGAGAGTCGGAGCAGAGATTTAAAAAGAGCAGGAGCTGCGAGTCGGAGCAAAGATTTAAAAAGAGCGGGAGCTGAGAGTCACGGAGATTTAAAAAGAGCAGGAGCTGAGAGTCACGGAGATTTAAAAAGAGCGGGAGCTGAAAGTCGGAGAAGAGATTTAAAAAGAGCAGGAGCTGCGAGTTGGAGCAGAGATTTAAAAAGAGCGGGAGCTGAGAGTCGCGGAGATTTAAAAAGAGCAGGAGCTGAGAGTCGGAGCGGAGATTTAAAAAGCGCGGGAGCTGAGAGTCGGAGCAGAGATTTAAAAAGAGCAGGAGCTGAGAGTCGGAGCAGAGATTTAAAAAGAGCAGGAGCTGCGAGTCGGAGCAAAGATTTAAAAAGAGCAGGAGCTAAGAGTCAGAGCAGAGGTTTAAAAAGAGCAGGAGCTGAGAGTCAGAGCAGAGATTTAAAAAGGGCGGGGACTGAGAGTCAGAGCAGAGATTTAAAAAGAGCAGGAGCTGAGAGTCAGAGCAGAGATTTAAAAAGAGCAGGAGCTAAGAGTCAGAGCAGAGATTTAAAAAGAGCGGGAACTGAGAGTCGCGGAGATTTAAAAAGCGCGGGAGCTGAGAGTCGGAGCGGAGATTTAAAAAGAGCTGGAGCTGAGAGTCACGGAGATTTAAAAAGAGCGGGAGATTAAAGTCGGAGAAGAGATTTAAAAAGAGCAGGAGCTGCGAGTCGGAGCAGAGATTTAAAAAGAGCGGGAGCTGAGAGTCGCGAAGATTTAAAAAGCGCGGGAGCTGAGAGTCGGAGTAGAGATTTAAAAAGAGCTGGAGCTGAGAGTCGGAGCAGAGATTTAAAAAGAGCGGGAGCCGAGAGTCGGAGCAGAGATTTAAAAAGAGCAGGAGCTGCGAGTCGGAGCAAAGATTTAAAAAGAGCGGGAGCTGAGAGTCACGGAGATTTAAAAAGAGCAGGAGCTGAGAGTCACGGAGATTTAAAAAGAGCGGGAGCTGAAAGTCGGAGAAGAGATTTAAAAAGAGCAGGAGCTGCGAGTTGGAGCAGAGATTTAAAAAGAGCGGGAGCTGAGAGTCGCGGAGATTTAAAAAGCGCGGGAGCTGAGAGCCGGAGCGGAGATTTAAAAAGAGCGGGAGCTGAGAGTTGGAGCAGAGATTTAAAAAGAGCGGGAGCCGAGAGTCAGAGCAGAGATTTAAAAAGAGCAGGAGCTGCGAGTCGGAGCAAAGATTTAAAAAGAGCGGGAGCTGAGAGTCGGAGCAGAGATTTAAAAAGAGCGGGAGCTGAGAGTCGCGGAGATTTAAAAAGCGCGGGAGCTGAGAGTCGGAGCGGAGATTTAAAAAGAGCTGGAGCTGAGAGTCGCTGAGATTTAAAAAGGGCGGGAGCTGAGAGTCGGAGCGGAGATTTAAAAAGAGCGGGAGCTGAGAGTCGGAGCAGAGATTTAAAAAGAGCGGGAGCCGAGAGTCGGAGCAGAGATTTAAAAAGAGCAGGAGCTGCGAGTCGGAGCAAAGATTTAAAAAGAGCGGGAGCTGAGAGTCGCGGAGATTTAAAAAGAGCGGGAGCTGAAAGTCGGAGAAGAGATTTAAAAAGAGCAGGAGCTGCGAGTTGGAGCAGAGATTTAAAAAGAGCCGGAGCTGAGAGTCGCGGAGATTTAAAAAGAGCGGGAGCTGAAAGCCGGAGCGGAGATTTAAAAAGAGCGGGAGCTGAGAGTCGGAGCAGAGATTTAAAAAGAGCGGGAGCCGAGAGTCGGAGCAGAGATTTAAAAAGAGCAGAAGCTGCGAGTCGGAGCAACGATTTAAAAAGAGCGGGAGCTGAGAGTCGGAGCAGAGATTTAAAAAGAGCGGGAGCTGCGCGTCGGAGCGGAGATTTAAAAAGAGCAGGAGCTGAGAGTTGGAGCAGAAATTTAAAAAGAGAGGGAGCTGAGAGTCGCGGAGATTTAAAAAGGGCGGGAGCTGAGTGTAGCGGAGATTTAAAAAGAGCAGGAGCTGAGAGTCGGAGCAGAGATTTAAAAAGAGCGAGAGCTGAGAGTCGGAGCGGAGATTTGAAAAGAGCGGGAACTGAGAGTCGCGGAGATTTTAAAAGGGCGGGAGCTGAGAGTCGCGGAGATTTAAAAAGAGCGGGAGCTGAGAGTCGCGGAGATTTAAAAAGAGCGGGAGCTGAGAGTCGGAGCAGAGATTTAAAAAGGGCGGGAGCTGAGAGTCGGAGCGGAGATTTAAAAAGAGCGGGAGCTGAGAGCCGGAGCGGAGATTTAAAAAGGGCGGGAGCTGAGAGTCGGAGCGGAGATTTGAAAAGAGCGGGAGCTGAGAGTCGCGGAGATTTAAAAAGGGCGGGAGCTGACAGTCAGAGCAGAGATTGAAAAAGAGCGGGAGCTGAGAGTCAGAGCGGAGATTTAAAAAGAGCGGGAGCTGAGAGTAGCGGAGATTTAAAAAGAGCGGCAGCTGAGAGTCACGGAGATTTAAAAAGAGCGGGAACTGAGAGTCGGAGCGGAGATTTAAAAAGAGCAGGAGCTGCGAGTCGGAGCAAAGATTTAAAAAGAGCGGGAGCAGAGAGTCGGAGCGGAGATTTAAAAAGAGCGGGAGCTGCGAGTCGGAGCGGAGATTTAAAAAGCGTGGGAGCTGAGAGTCAGAGCGGAGATTTAAAAAGAGCAGGAGCTGAGAGTCAGAGCGGAGATTTAAAAAGAGCGGGAGCTGAGAGTCGGAGCAGAGATTTAAAAAGAGCGGGAGCCGAGAGTCGGAGCAGAGATTTAAAAAGAGCAGGAGCTGCGAGTCGGAGCAAAGATTTAAAAAGAGCGGGAGCTGAGAGTCACGGAGATTTAAAAAGAGCAGGAGCTGAGAGTCACGGAGATTTAAAAAGAGCGGGAGCTGAAAGTCGGAGAAGAGATTTAAAAAGAGCAGGAGCTGCGAGTTGGAGCAGAGATTTAAAAAGAGCGGGAGCTGAGAGTCGCGGAGATTTAAAAAGAGCAGGAGCTGAGAGTCGGAGCGGAGATTTAAAAAGCGCGGGAGCTGAGAGTCGGAGCAGAGATTTAAAAAGAGCAGGAGCTGAGAGTCGGAGCAGAGATTTAAAAAGAGCAGGAGCTGCGAGTCGGAGCAAAGATTTAAAAAGAGCAGGAGCTAAGAGTCAGAGCAGAGGTTTAAAAAGAGCAGGAGCTGAGAGTCAGAGCAGAGATTTAAAAAGGGCGGGGACTGAGAGTCAGAGCAGAGATTTAAAAAGAGCAGGAGCTGAGAGTCAGAGCAGAGATTTAAAAAGAGCAGGAGCTAAGAGTCAGAGCAGAGATTTAAAAAGAGCGGGAACTGAGAGTCGCGGAGATTTAAAAAGCGCGGGAGCTGAGAGTCGGAGCGGAGATTTAAAAAGAGCTGGAGCTGAGAGTCACGGAGATTTAAAAAGAGCGGGAGATTAAAGTCGGAGAAGAGATTTAAAAAGAGCAGGAGCTGCGAGTCGGAGCAGAGATTTAAAAAGAGCGGGAGCTGAGAGTCGCGAAGATTTAAAAAGCGCGGGAGCTGAGAGTCGGAGTAGAGATTTAAAAAGAGCGGGAGCTGAGAGTCGGAGCAGAGATTTAAAAAGAGCGGGAGCCGAGAGTCGGAGCAGAGATTTAAAAAGAGCAGGAGCTGCGAGTCGGAGCAAAGATTTAAAAAGAGCGGGAGCTGAGAGTCACGGAGATTTAAAAAGAGCAGGAGCTGAGAGTCACGGAGATTTAAAAAGAGCGGGAGCTGAAAGTCGGAGAAGAGATTTAAAAAGAGCAGGAGCTGCGAGTTGGAGCAGAGATTTAAAAAGAGCGGGAGCTGAGAGTCGCGGAGATTTAAAAAGCGCGGGAGCTGAGAGCCGGAGCGGAGATTTAAAAAGAGCGGGAGCTGAGAGTTGGAGCAGAGATTTAAAAAGAGCGGGAGCCGAGAGTCAGAGCAGAGATTTAAAAAGAGCAGGAGCTGCGAGTCGGAGCAAAGATTTAAAAAGAGCGGGAGCTGAGAGTCGGAGCAGAGATTTAAAAAGAGCGGGAGCTGAGAGTCGCGGAGATTTAAAAAGCGCGGGAGCTGAGAGTCGGAGCGGAGATTTAAAAAGAGCTGGAGCTGAGAGTCGCTGAGATTTAAAAAGGGCGGGAGCTGAGAGTCGGAGCGGAGATTTAAAAAGAGCGGGAGCTGAGAGTCGGAGCAGAGATTTAAAAAGAGCGGGAGCCGAGAGTCGGAGCAGAGATTTAAAAAGAGCAGGAGCTGCGAGTCGGAGCAAAGATTTAAAAAGAGCGGGAGCTGAGAGTCGCGGAGATTTAAAAAGAGCGGGAGCTGAAAGTCGGAGAAGAGATTTAAAAAGAGCAGGAGCTGCGAGTTGGAGCAGAGATTTAAAAAGAGCCGGAGCTGAGAGTCGCGGAGATTTAAAAAGAGCGGGAGCTGAAAGCCGG
The DNA here is from genome assembly GCF_047496885.1 of Scyliorhinus torazame. Taxonomy (NCBI): domain Eukaryota; kingdom Metazoa; phylum Chordata; class Chondrichthyes; order Carcharhiniformes; family Scyliorhinidae; genus Scyliorhinus; species Scyliorhinus torazame. The sequence goes on along the minus strand of NC_092713.1, from coordinate 272,875,679 downwards.
AGCGGAGATTTAAAAAGAGCGGGAGCTGAGAGTCGGAGCAGAGATTTAAAAAGAGCGGGAGCCGAGAGTCGGAGCAGAGATTTAAAAAGAGCAGAAGCTGCGAGTCGGAGCAAAGATTTAAAAAGAGCGGGAGCTGAGAGTCGGAGCAGAGATTTAAAAAGAGCGGGAGCTGCGCGTCGGAGCGGAGATTTAAAAAGAGCAGGAGCTGAGAGTTGGAGCAGAAATTTAAAAAGAGAGGGAGCTGAGAGTCGCGGAGATTTAAAAAGGGCGGGAGCTGAGTGTAGCGGAGATTTAAAAAGAGCAGGAGCTGAGAGTCGGAGCAGAGATTTAAAAAGAGCGAGAGCTGAGAGTCGGAGCGGAGATTTGAAAAGAGCGGGAACTGAGAGTCGCGGAGATTTTAAAAGGGCGGGAGCTGAGAGTCGCGGAGATTTAAAAAGAGCGGGAGCTGAGAGTCGCGGAGATTTAAAAAGAGCGGGAGCTGAGAGTCGGAGCAGAGATTTAAAAAGGGCGGGAGCTGAGAGTCGGAGCGGAGATTTAAAAAGAGCGGGAGCTGAGAGCCGGAGCGGAGATTTAAAAAGGGCGGGAGCTGAGAGTCGGAGCGGAGATTTGAAAAGAGCGGGAGCTGAGAGTCGCGGAGATTTAAAAAGGGCGGGAGCTGACAGTCAGAGCAGAGATTGAAAAAGAGCGGGAGCTGAGAGTCAGAGCGGAGATTTAAAAAGAGCGGGAGCTGAGAGTAGCGGAGATTTAAAAAGGGCGGGAGCTGAGAGGCGCGGAGATTTAAAAAGGGCGGGAGCTGAGAGTCGCGGAGATTTAAAAAGAGCAGGAGATGCGAGTTGGAGCGGAGATTTAAAATGAGCGGGAGCTGAGAGTCGCGGAGATTTAAAATGAGCGGGAGCTGAGAGTCGCTGAGATTTAAAAAGGGCGGGAGCTGAGAGTCGGAGCGGAGATTTAAAAAGAGCGGGAGCTGAGAGTCGGAGCAGAGATTTAAAAAGAGCGGGAGCCGAGAGTCGGAGCAGAGATTTAAAAAGAGCAGGAGCTGCGAGTCGGAGCAAAGATTTAAAAAGAGCGGGAGCTGAGAGTCGCGGAGATTTAAAAAGAGCGGGAGCTGAAAGTCGGAGAAGAGATTTAAAAAGAGCAGGAGCTGCGAGTTGGAGCAGAGATTTAAAAAGAGCCGGAGCTGAGAGTCGCGGAGATTTAAAAAGAGCGGGAGCTGAAAGCCGGAGCGGAGATTTAAAAAGAGCGGGAGCTGAGAGTCGGAGCAGAGATTTAAAAAGAGCGGGAGCCGAGAGTCGGAGCAGAGATTTAAAAAGAGCAGAAGCTGCGAGTCGGAGCAAAGATTTAAAAAGAGCGGGAGCTGAGAGTCGGAGCAGAGATTTAAAAAGAGCGGGAGCTGCGCGTCGGAGCGGAGATTTAAAAAGAGCAGGAGCTGAGAGTTGGAGCAGAAATTTAAAAAGAGAGGGAGCTGAGAGTCGCGGAGATTTAAAAAGGGCGGGAGCTGAGTGTAGCGGAGATTTAAAAAGAGCAGGAGCTGAGAGTCGGAGCAGAGATTTAAAAAGAGCGAGAGCTGAGAGTCGGAGCGGAGATTTGAAAAGAGCGGGAACTGAGAGTCGCGGAGATTTTAAAAGGGCGGGAGCTGAGAGTCGCGGAGATTTAAAAAGAGCGGGAGCTGAGAGTCGCGGAGATTTAAAAAGAGCGGGAGCTGAGAGTCGGAGCAGAGATTTAAAAAGGGCGGGAGCTGAGAGTCGGAGCGGAGATTTAAAAAGAGCGGGAGCTGAGAGCCGGAGCGGAGATTTAAAAAGGGCGGGAGCTGTGAGTCGGAGCGGAGATTTGAAAAGAGCGGGAGCTGAGAGTCGCGGAGATTTAAAAAGGGCGGGAGCTGACAGTCAGAGCAGAGATTGAAAAAGAGCGGGAGCTGAGAGTCAGAGCGGAGATTTAAAAAGAGCGGGAGCTGAGAGTAGCGGAGATTTAAAAAGGGCGGGAGCTGAGAGGCGCGGAGATTTAAAAAGGGCGGGAGCTGAGAGTCGCGGAGATTTAAAAAGAGCAGGAGATGCGAGTTGGAGCGGAGATTTAAAATGAGCGGGAGCTGAGAGTCGCGGAGATTTAAAAAGAGCGGGAGCTGAGAGTCGGAGTAGAGATTTAAAAAGGGCGGGAGCTGAGAGTCGGAGCGGATATTTAAAAAGAGCGGGAGCTGAGAGCCGGAGCGGAGATTTAAAAAGGGCGGGAGCTGAGAGTCGGAGCGGAGATTTGAAAAGAGCGGGAGCTGAGAGTCGCGGAGATTTAAAAAGGGCGGGAGCTGACAGTCAGAGCAGAGATTTAAAAAGAGCGGGAGCTGAGAGTCAGAGCGGAGATTTTAAAAGTGCGGGAGCTGAGTGTCGCGGAGATTTAAAAAGGGCGGGAGCTGAGAGGCGCGGAGATTTAAAAAGGGCGGGAGCTGAGAGTCGCGGAGATTTAAAAAGAGCAGGAGCTGCGAGTCGGAGCGGAGATTTAAAAAGAGCGGGAGCTGAGAGTCGCGGAGATTTAAAAAGAGCGGGAGCTGAGAGGGACGCCTCTGGACAGCAGGCTGAAATTAAAAAACAATTCCGGAGTGACATCACAGAAAAACAATAAGTTCATTGGCTGGTGTTATCGTGCGGGGCGCAGAGGTTGCTGAGTGAGTGCTTGCTGAGAAGGGGAGTGAATAACAGGTAAGCTCTTTCTTTTTCTTTTTTTTATCTAGAGGGGATGGCAGGGAAGGTAGTGCAATGTTCCTCCTGCAGAATGTTTGAGGTGAGGGACGCCGTCAGTGTCCCTGGTGATTTCATCTGTGGGAAGTGCACCCATCTCCAGCTCCTCAGAAACCACGTTAGGGAACTGGAGCTGGATGAACTTCGGATCATTCGGGAGGCAGAGCTGGTCATAGATAGAAGCTTCAGGGATGTAGTTACTCCGAAGAATAAAGATAGATGGGTGACGGTGAGAGGGGCTGGGAGGAAGCAGTCAGCACAGGGATCCCCTTTGGTCGTTCCCCTTAGTAACAAGATACTGTGGATACTGGTTGGGGGGACAACCTACCAGGGGTAAGCCATGGGGTACAGGTCTCTGGCACGGAGTCTGTCCCTGTTGCTCAGAAGGGAAGGGGGGAGAGGAGTAGAGCATTAGTCATTGGAGACTCCATAGTTAGGGGGATAGATAGGAGATTCTGTGGGAACGAGAGAGACTCGCGGTTGGTGTGTTGCCTCCCAGGTGCCAGGGTGCGTGATGTCTCGGACCGTGTTTGCGGGATCCTTAAGGGGGAGGGGGAGCAGCCCCAAGTCGTGGTCCACATAGGTACCAACGACATAGGTGGGAAAAGGGATAGGGATGTAAGGCAGGAATTCAGGGAGTTCGGGTGGAAACTTAGATCGAGGACAAACAGAGTTATTATCTCTGGGTTGTTACCCGTGCCACGTGATAGTGAGACGAGGAATAGGGAGAGAGAGGAGTTGAACACGTGGCTACAGGGATGGTGCAGGAGGGAGGGTTTCAGATTTCTGGATAATTGGGGCTCATTCTGGGGTCGGTGGGACCTCTACAAACGGGATGGTCTACACCTGGACCAGAGGGGTACCAATATCCTGGGGGGGAAATTTGCTAATGCTCTTCGGGAGGGTTTAAACTAGTTCAGCAGGGGCTTGGGAACCTGAATTGTAGCTCCAGTATACAGGAGGTTGAGAGTAGTGAGGTCATGAGTAAGGTTTCAAAGTTGCAGGAGTGTACCGGCAGGCAGGAAGGTGGTTTAAAGTGTGTCTTCTTCAATGCCAGGAGCATCCGGAATAAGGTGGGTGAACTTGCGGCATGGGTTGGTACCTGGGACTTCGATGTTGTGGCCATTTCGGACACATGGATCGAGCAGGGACAGGAATGGTTTAGATATTTCAGTAAGCTCAGGGAAGGTGGTAAAAGAGGGGGAGGGATGGCATTGTTAGGCAAGGACAGTATTACGGTGGCAGAAAGGACGTTTGATGAGAACCCATCTACTGAGGTAGTATGGGCTGAGGTTAGAAATAGGAAAGGAGAGGTCACCCTGTTAGGGGTTTTCTATAGGCCTCCGAAAACTTCCAGAGATGTAGAGGAAAGGATTGCAAAGATGATTCTGGATAGGAGCGAAAGCAACAGGGTAGTTGTTATGGGGGACTTTAACTTTCCAAATATTGACTGGAAACGCTATAGTTCGAGTACTTTAGATGGGTCTGTTTTCGTCCAATGTGTGCAGGAGGGTTTCCTGACACAGTATGTAGATAGGCCAATGAGAGGCGAGGCCATATTGGATTTGGTACTGGGTAATGAACCAGGACAGGTGTTAGATTTGGAGGTAGGTGAGCACTTTTGTGTTAGTGACCACAATTCCATTGCGTTTACTTTAGTGATGGAAAGGGATAGGTATATACCGCAGGGCAAGAGTTATATCAGGGGGAATGGCAATTAGGAGGCGATGAGGCAAGACTTAGGATGCATCGGATGGAGAGGAAAACTGCAGGGGATGGACACAATGGAAATGTGGAACTTGTTCAAGGAACAGCTACTGCGTGTCCTTGATAAGTTTGTACCTGTCTGTCAGGGACGAAGTGGTCGAGCAAGGGAACCGTGGTTTACTAAAGCAGTCAAAACACTTGTCAAGAGGAAGAAGGAGGCTTATGTAAAGATGAGACATGAAGGTTCAGTTAGGGCGCTCGAGAGTTACAAGTTAGCTAGGAAGGACCTTAAGAGAGAGCGAAGAAGAGCCAGGAGGGGATATGAGAAGTCTTTGGCAGGTAGGATCAAGGATAACCCTAAAGCTTTCTATCGATATGTCGCTTTCTATCGATATGTCAGGAATAAACAATTGAATAGGGTAAGAGTAGGATCAGTCAAGGACAGTAGCGGGAAGCTGTGCTTGGAGTCCGAGGAGATAGGAGAGGGGCTAAATGAATATTTTTCGTCAGTTTACTCACAGGAAAAAGACAATGTTGTCGAGGAGAATACTGAGATTCAGGCTACTAGACTAGAAGGGCTTGAGGTTCATAAGGAGGAGGTGTTAGCAATTCTGGAAAGTGTGAAAATAGATAAGTCACTTGGGCTGGATGGGATTTATCCTAGGATTCTCTGGGAAGCTAGGAAGGAGATTGCTGTGCCTTTGGCTTTGATCTTTAAGTCATCTTTGTCTACAGGAATAGTGCCAGAAGACTGGAGGATAACAAATGTTGTCCCCTTGTTCAAGAAGGGGAGCAGAGACAACCCCGGTAACTATAGACCAGTGAGCCTTACTTCTGTTGTGGGCAAAATCTTGGAAAGGTTTAGAAGAGAGAGGATGTATAATCATCTGGAAAGGAATAATTTGATTAGAGATAGTCAACACGGATTTGTGAAGGGTAGGTCGTGCCTCACATACCTTATTGAGTTCTTTGAGAAGGTGACCAAACAGGTGGATGAGGGTAAAGCAGTTGATATGGTGTTGTTGCTCTTTTTAACCTTAGTCTATTTGCTCTGTTTACGTCACCTTTGCTCATGAGTCGCCAGATATCTTTTACATACCGCCACGTGGTTCAAGTTCAGGTTATGATTAATAACACAGCACACCGCTTAGTAAGTATTAAAACAACGGTCATTTATTATATACAACAAGCAATATTAATACCCTAATACTACTTTCTATATAATAAACCTATCACTACTGGCCAATACTTAACTTAGGAAGAGCCCACCAGGTCAGGGAAACGAATGGCTTGTCCAATCAAATCTGGCCCGCGGGATTCAAAAGGCTGCTACAGGTCGGTGGCGAGGTGTCTCTACCGGATAGCGATCGTTGGATTCAAACTTACAGTTGCCGGTGGCTGGTCTTGCGAAGGTCTCGAGCAGGCGAAGATGAGAGAGAAAGAGATCTGAACTTGGACCCTCACTTTTATAGGGCCCAGGTGCTTCCCTGCCTCCCGGGGCGGCCCTTGACCCTGAGTCCCAAGTGATTGGATTCTGTCCCCAATCTCTGGGGTCGACGTGTCCAATGGTGAGGCGATACTTCGATCGGGGGGGTGGTCGCTCACCTGTCTTTGTTTCGGCCACTGCAGGCGCCGACAGGTCTGGCCCGGTATTCAATTGCTAATATGTTGCAATTGTTCCCGGGGATAGCCGATTTAACTGTGGATGTCTGAATAGATTGGCTGCAAACAGTCCTGAATGCAACTGCGAATACTTGGGTTGATGGGCTGTTGATAGCCCTGTGTATCGATCTGTGCTACCTTCCCAGAGCCGAATATGCAAAACTGTCTGCAGCTGCCTGCTTGTGTCTTCTTGGCTGCTTTTCCCAGCAGTCTTTCGGGTTAGCCGTTTTAAACTGGGTTTTGGCCAGATTAATCGGAACGCAGCCATTTTACATGGCTACATTCCCGCCTTGTGATCCTAACGCGAAGCGTGAAGGATCACATAAATGTTCTCCTCTTCGTTTCCTGACTGGGGGCACCTCCCACATGGCCACTACTCTGACCCTAGCTATGCTATCTCCTGTAGGACGAACAAAATTTACCTAACCAATTCTTGAGGGCGCTATGTCAGGCAGGGGCATGTGTCTGGAAAAAAATAAACTGGGAACCTCTAATTTTACCTAAACAATTCTTCAAGTATTTTACAATCTTATCTCTCTAAACATACACTAACAATTACAACATTTAATATATTCTTTCCTGGCTTGGCAGTCAAGCTCAGGATCATACATTTCCATACATTCACTTTTTATTTACAGGAAAAACCGCCAGTGCATGTTTTATTATTCATATATCGCGGGGGTCTGGGGTCTGGTCATAGCCGAATATCGGGGATTGGATCCGATAGACCGGGGTTCGAGCGCGGTACGCTCTCCTTTTCCACTTGCGGAGGCGCATGGTCTGTACTGCACAACTGAGTATAGCCAATGCCAACAGTGCCTCAATGATGTACGATAAGGAGTACCAAGTTATGAACTTGGCACACCAGGATAATGCAGCGTGGTTGGTGACTGGGCCCTCAGTACTACTGGGCAGTGAAGCGTTAACGGTAAAGGGGTTTGGAGTGATGGGGTCCGCGTTCCCGCGCAACCAAAAGTTCATCAAAAGAGTGTTGAGCACGATGAAAGGAGTCTTCATGGCTGTCTTCTTTCCTTTCTTTTCCTGTTTTTGCTGGTTTTCTCCGGACTTGGAGCTTCTGGAGTTCTGTAAGACAAGCGTAGTGTGTGTAAATACTTCGGTTTAATATCTGGTGTGTTAATGTGTCTGTCCTTCTTGGGGCCAATTAAACCCTTATAATTGGTCACAGCATGTGACTCTCCCCCCATTTTTTTTTCAAAACAAATGTTTGGACACGGCACACTTCCTAATGGTGGACCAGTGCTAACTTTATCATCCAAATGCTCTAGGATGTAAATAGCATGTGGCAGCAACCCAAAGGTTGCCTAAATAAAATAAAACTGTTTTTGAAAGAAAAGTTCGAATGAGGTGCGTGTGGGCCGCGACGGATAAGATTTGGGTGGAGTCCCCGGGTAGGACGGCTACCAATACCGTATCTTCCCTACCCGAGCGTTTTTGACCAACGGGGGTGTCCCCAGGCAGGGCGGGTCTCACACCGTTTCTCCACTGCCTGAGCGACCAAAGAACGGACAAAAATGTAGTCATCATGGTGGGGTTACTGTTCTGATTCTACCATTGAATCAGAAGAGTAGCTACGATCGGGCGTCTGGTCTCGGTGGGCCTCTGAGGCAAGTCCTCAGAGGTTTCGGCAGAATGGGCATGTGGCCGCGGTGGGTGTCAGAGGGAAAGTTAAAAGGTTCAGGTGAATGGGTGTGGGGCGGTGAGAAAATTCTCCTGTAGGACGAACAACATTTAATAAACAGACAGACAACATAAAACATTTAACAAACAGACAGACAACGTAAAACATTCTGCAGGTTCCATCAGAAAGGACAACACTTTTCACCAAGTGTCTCCTTTAAATCATCATGTGGACACCTCAGTTCTCAGTCGCCACGGGCTCTGCCTTTTTCTTATCGAGAGTGCCTGTCGGATGGGCACTCTGTGGTTTTTTAGGGCCATTGCATTCTCTAGCAAAATGTCCCAATTGTCCGCAATTGTAGCACTCTTGCGGTTTGGCTGGGGGGCTGTTCTTTCCCTCGTTTACCCAGGTGGGGTTGTGGAGAGTGGTTCTTACTGCCTGCACGTCTGCGGCGGCTTGGTTTTCCTCAGGGGTTCTAGTGGCTGATTTGCCGTGAGCCGCTTGTTCCCAAACGCGGGACAATTTCTTGACCACCCACTTCTCATTATGAGCCTCCTCCGAGGGGTCATAATTGCTACAGGCATTCTGTCCTGCTTCCGTGGCATGGGAGATAAGGGTGCGGGTCCACTTGGCCATATTGTCTGGGGACAAATGGGCACGATCTACATTGCCGAAAACGGCTTAAAAATGAATCCACAAGCGTCCTGCGAATGCTGTGGGGTGTTCAGACTTTTTCTGTCTGCATTTATTCAGACCGTCTACGGGGTCGCCCCGGTTGTACCCGATCGCATCCAGGATCGCGGTATGCATTTCTGAAAGGGTGCCTCCTCCTACATTCTGTGGGTCGGGAAGGGCTGCTGCGACCGATGGGTCTAAGCTGAGGACCGTGAGCTTTACCTGATCTTTCTCATCCAGGCCGTACATGTCGCCTGGTGTTTGACGGTGGCAAAGAAATGGTGTGGGTCTGAAGCGGGAGGAACGGTGTGATTTTGGCACACGCGTCCCGTAATTGGGTCACTGTGAGGGGGGTGGAATATAAGACCTCCGCCTCGTCTGCTGTGGCGGTGCAGTGTTGTTACAGGGTTCATGGGAGCTTGTATTATCTGTTGTGTGGGGGGTGGGGGTGCTTTCCTCCTTTGGGGTTTTCCCTGCGCACATGCTCCCTGAACATATCTCTGCGCTGTCTCTTGCAATTCTTCCCAATCAGGGCCATCTTCCTGGTCTAAACTTTCCCCAAAGGTTTCTTGAAATCCCTTTTGGACAGAAAGCAGTGCTTTCAAGTCTGCAATCTGCTTTCGGCACTTTGCATGGTCTAAAGTACTCTGCCTTTGTTCCGTGGTTGTGGCGTGGAGCGCTCTCAAGGCTGCCTTGAGATCACTGCATTGTTTCTGGAGCGTCTCTAACTGGTTTTCTGTTTCTTTCTTTACCAGGGCTACACGCTGCAGGTTCTGATAAGCCTTTTCATATTGTGACTGGAAACTACTCAAGTGCGCCAGACAAGATTGGTGACCCCGTTTGGCGTCAGCCACCTCTTCATCTTTTGCTGCTAATTTCCCTTTTAACTCCAGGTTCTCTTTCTCAATTTCGCATATATCGGTTTTACTTATCTGATGTATGCCTTCTATTTCCTTGCGGAGCGTCCTGACGACCTCCTCTGTGCCTCGCAATTGTGCCAGACAGGACACAATTGCCATCGGCTTGCGCGCTTTTGCTAAACTCTTTCTGTGGATCTCACTCAGGTTCTCCCACCAAGTATGCCCTATACTTCCAGGACCTGAGTCATCGTTATTGCAGAAATCCTTCCACATGGGCCATCCTTTGCCCTGCAGAATTTTGCGGATTTCCACTTCCCAAACGGGACACTGTCCCGCTCCTACGCTGCTGACTGGTGCGACAGCAAAATCTTCGGGGTTCATGAGGCGCTGCATCGCTTGCATTGCCTGCATGGCTCTCTCTTATCTGCTTGTTACGTTCGAATTTGGAACAGGGGGCCAAGGTGGTGTGGTAGATGCGGGTACGGCTTGCGCTAATTTCCGAAATACCAACTGACGATAGTTTTGACGCAACAAAAAATCTATCAGTTTTGCCTTACAACCCTGTTAGTTATGCATGCATATACACACTTCCGAATTGTGAATTATTAACCAGAACCGCTTGAACACTTGTGGTTTTTTTTTTTGTTTCCGATTGGATTCTAATTCAAAATGTTGGGGTTCTCCCGGAGTGGTTTTCCACTTCTAAGTTGGGTCCCGTCAGGATGTTGCCAATTATGTTGCACTTTTTAACCTTAGTCTATTTGCTCTGTTTACGTCACCTTTGCTCATGAGTCGCCAGATATCTTTATGATACCGCCACGTGGTTCAAGTTCAGGTCATGATTAATAACACAGCACACCGCTTAGTAAGTATTAAAACAACGGTCATTTATTATATACAACAAGCAATATTAATACCCTAATACTACTTTCTATATAATAAACCTATCACTACTGGCCAATACTTAACTTAGGAAGAGCCCACCAGGTCAGGGAAACGAATGGCTTGTCCAATCAAATCTGGCCCGCGGGATTCAAAAGGATGGGTGAGTAAATGTGCAGATGACACTAAAGTCGGTGAAGTTGTGGACAGTGCAGAAGGATGTTACAAGTTACAGAGGGACATAGATAAGCTGCAGAGCTGGGCTGAGAGGTGGCAAATGGAGTTTAATGCAGAAAAGTGTGAGGTGATTCATTTTGGAAGGAATAACAGGAAGACAGGGTACTGGGCTAATGGTAAGATTCTTGGCAGTGTGGATGAGCAGAGAGATCTCGGTGTCCATGTACATAGATCCCTGAAAGTTGCCACCCAGGTTGAGAGGGTTGTTAAGAAAGCGTACGGTGTGTTAGCTTTTATTGGTAGAGGGAATAAGTTTCGGAGCAATGAGGTCATGTTGCAGCTGTACAAAACTCTGGTGCGGCCGCATTTGGAGTATTGCATGCTACAGGTCGGTGGCTAGGTGTCTCTACCGGATAGCGATCGTTGGATTCAAACTTACAGTTGCCGGTGGCTGGTCTTGCCAAGGTCTCGAGCAGGCGAAGATGAGAGAGAGAGAGATCTGAACTTGGACCCTCACTTTTATAGGGCCCAGGGGCTTCCCACCTCCCGGGGCGGCCCTTGACCCTGAGTCCCAAGTGATTGGATTCTGTCCCCAATCTCTGGAGTCGATGTGTCCAATGGTGAGGCGATACCTCGATCGGGGGGTGGTCGCTCACCTGTCTTTGTTTCGGCCACTGCAGGCGCCGACAGGTCTGGCCCGGTATTCAATTGCTAATATGTTGCAATTGTTCCCGGGGATAGCCGATTTAACTGTGGATGTCTGAATAGATTGGCTGCAAACAGTCCTGAATGCAACTGCGAATACCTGGGTTGATGGGCTGTTGATAGCCCTGTGTATCGATCTGGGCTACGTTCCCAGAGCTGAATATGCAAAACTGTCTGCAGCTGCCTGCTTGTGTCTTCTTGGCTGCTTTTCCCAGCAGTCTTTCGGGTTAGCCGTTTTAAACTGGGTTTTGGCCAGATTAATCGGAACGCAGCCATTTTACATGGCTACAGTGTATATGGATTTCAGTAAAGCGTTTGATAAGGTTCCCCACGGGAGGCTACTGCAGAAAATACGGAGGCATGGGATTCAGGGTCATTTAGCAGTTTGGTCAGAAATTGGCTAGCTGGAAGAAGACAAAGGGTGGTGGTTGATGGGAAATGTTGAGACTGGAGTCCAGTTACTAGTGGTGTACCACAAGGATCTGTTTTGGGGCCACTGCTGTTTGTCATTTTTATAAATGACCTGGAGGAGGGCGTAGAAGGATGGGTGAGTAAATGTGCAGATGACACTAAAGTCGTTGAAGTTGTGGACAGTGCAGAAGGATGTTACAAGTTACAGAGGGACATAGATAAGCTGCAGAGCTGGGCTGAGAGGTGGCAAATGGAGTTTAATGCAGAAAAGTGTGAGGTGATTCATTTTGGAAGGAATAACAGGAAGACAGGGTACTGGGCTAATGGTAAGATTCTTGGCAGTGTGGATGAGCAGAGAGATCTCGGTGTCCATGTACATAGATCCCTGAAAGTTGCCACCCAGGTTGAGAGGGTTGTTAAGAAAGCGTACGGTGTGTTAGCTTTTATTGGTAGAGGGAATAAGTTTCGGAGCAATGAGGTCATGTTGCAGCTGTACAAAACTCTGGTGCGGCCGCATTTGGAGTATTGCATGCAATTCTAGTCGCCGCATTATAGGAAGAATGTGGAAGCATTGGAAAGGGTGCAGAGGAGATTTACCAGAATGTTGCCTGGTATGGAGGGAAGATTTTATGAGGAAAGGCTGAGGGACTTGAGGCTGTTTTCGTTAGAGAGCAGAAGGTTAAGAGGTGACTTAATTGAGGCATACAAGATGATCAGAGGATTGGATAGGGTGGACAGTGAGAGCCTTTTTCCTCGGATGGTGATGTCTAGCACGAGGGGACATAGCTTTAAATTGAGGGGAGATAGATATAAGACAGATGTCAGAGGTAGGTTCTTTACTCAGAGAGTAGTAAGGGCGTGGAATGCCCTGCCTGCAACAGTAGTGGACTCGCCAACACTAAGGGCAATCAAATGGTCATTGGATAGACATATGGACGATAAGGGAATAGTGTAGATGGGCTTTAGAGTGGTTTCACAGGTCGGCGCAACATCGAGGGCCGAAGGGCCTGTACTGCGCTGTAATGTTCTATGTTCTATGATTTTAAAGGGCACCTCCCCTCCACTGACCGTAACGTGTACTTCCTCAACATCATTGATGAGTACTCACGTTTCCCTTTCGCCATCCCATGCCCTCACATGACCTCTGCCACAGTCATCAAGGCCCTGCACGGCCTCTTCACCTTGTTCGGTTTCCCCAACTCCATCCATAGTGATCGGGGTTCCTCCTTCATGAGTGATGAGCTGCATCAGTACCTGCTTACCAAGAGCATCGCTTCAAGCAGGACTACCAACTACAACCTCCGGGGAAATGAGACAGATTGAGAGGGAGAACGCGATGGTCTGGAAGGCTGTCCTTCTTGCCCTACGATCGAGAAGTCTCCCTGTCTCCTGCTGGCAAGAGGTCCTTCCCATGCGCTCAACTCCATCCGGTCGCTCCTGTGTACCGCCACCAATGTGACCCCTCATGAGAGACTGTGTGTCTTCCCCAGAAAGTCCACCTCAGGGGTCGCGCTCCCGTCCTGGCTGACGGTCCCAGGGCCCGTCCTCCAGAAGCATGCAGACCCCTGGTCGAAGGAGTCCATCTCCTCCATGCTAACCCCCAATATGCCTACGTGGCACACTATAACAGGTGGGAGGACACAGTCTCCCTTCAGGATTTGTCACCCGCAGGTTCCCCAACGACCATCATCACTACCCCCGACCCAACAACTTCTCCCTCCATTGCTATTCATGGTGCACCAGGGCCACGGCATACTCCGTTAGTCCCAGTGCATGGCACGCCAGAGCCGCAGGGTCCGTCACCAGGCACTCATCTACTTGGTGACACAGAAGACGACACGCAGGCCTCAACACTTCATCCGACACCAGTATCCACACCACAGCCGGGACTGCGGCGGTCACAGCGGAAAGTCAGTGCCCCCGACAGACTCGATATATAATTCAACCCGTCCACTTCACCCCCGCCGGACTCCTTTTTAACAGGGGGTGAATGTGGTAAACCACTGTATTGTATTATACCTGCTATATGTAACATGCCCGGGCTTGCCCCTGCTGGCTCCGCCTGTGGCTCCTCCCCTCGGGCTCAGATATAAAGGTGGCTAACCTCCGGCCCTGCCTTCAGTCTGGGGCCGGCTGCCAGCGGGTATCTTTAAGCTAATTAAAGCCACAGTTTCACTCTCAACTCATCTTCTGTCGTTATTGATGGTACATCAGTCCCCAAACATCATCCCCAACTCTTCCTCCCACTTGACCTTCCATGGACCCCTTCCAAAATGACCCCACCCTCCACCGACAGCACCTCCTCCAGCAACTAGGAGGACAGTGCCACCGGAAAGTTCGTGAAGACCTTTCTTGCGAAGTTCCGCACCTGCAGATACCTGAAGCCCTCCTCCCGCTGGAGCCAAACTTCATCCCCGACTCCTCCAAGCTTGCGAACCACCCCTCCAAAATCAGATCCTTCATCTATTTCACCCCTCTGTCCTCCCATCCCCGGCACCTCCCTGGCTGAAACCCAGGATTCCCTCTTATCGGCATCACCCTCGAGCCTGCCCTCACCTTAAAGTGCTTTCGGAATTGCCTCCGGATCTTCATCATGGCTCCCACCACAGGACTAACCGAGTACTTCCCTAGGTGAAAGGTAGCAACCCCGACCCTTGAGAAGAACCCGCCTGCATCCACACCCACAAAGCCTGCGTCTCTACTCCAGCCCCGCACCTTCTCTGCATTCGCCGCCCAGTAATAGTATAAAAAGTTAGGAAGGGCCCATCCCTCCAACTACTGCCCCCTTTGGAGCACTTCTTTCCTTATCCTGGCCACCTTCCATCCCCGCACAAAGAACGTGACCAGCCTGTCCAGCCCACTAAAGAATGACTTTGGCAAGTAGACTGGCAGACACTGGAACAGAAACAAGAACCGTGGCAAAATGTTCATCTTTACTGCCTGCACCCGGTCTGCCAGCGACAAGGAGGGACTTTCCCATCACACCAAGTCCTCCTTCACCCTTCCCACCTGGCCCATGAAATTAAGCTTACAAAGTCGAACCCAGTCCCGCACCACCTGCACCCTCAAATACCTAAAATGAGTTGTTGCTACCCGGAATGGCAACCCTCCCACACCCGCCCCTGCACCTAGAGAAAACACCATTAAATATTTGCTTTTGCCTAAATTCAGCTTATACCCTGAAAACACCCCAAATTTCCTGAGGGTTGGGATTCGTTTTTAATAAGAGTCAATAGTCTGGTTGATTGGAAGTGTCAAAAATACAACTTTATTGCTAATTACTCACTTGAAAACACTTGAAAAAGAACTGAATCAAAATTTAGAAACAAAATATTAAACCATACATTAAAAGGTCGAACACATGGCAAAAGTCATAAAACATAAAGAAATTACTTTCACACAAACAAACCGATAGATGATTCAAGAATTCAGGAATTCAGGAACCACAAGGTCCTACTTTTAAGGGAATTCTCTTATCTCTGGTTTAACCCTTATTTACTCTCATTGGTTTCTAATTCTCAGCTGACACTTCCTGGTTTGTCCAAATGAATTGTTAATCAACGTTGGACATTACTTAAGATTGACTGGTGCCTATCAAGACTAGCTCACATCTGCATGCGCAGTCTCAGGAAAATTACTGAATATGTTTCTCATGCGTTCCATGTTACACAGCATGGCCCGGCGACCTTGCTGTAACTGATTAGTTGATTCGACCAAGAACATCCTTAGTGCTGAATACACTGGAATACAATGGCTTATTTATTATGTGAAACAATGACTGGATTCCCACAGACAAGACACTTTTGGGGTTGTGGGGAGAAACCCACGCAAACACGGGGAGAATATGCAAACTCCACACGGACAGTGACCGAGAGCAGGGATTGGACCTGGGACCTCGGCACCGTGAGGCAGCCGAGCTAACAACTGTGCCACCGTGCTGCCCTACCAGCAATACTCCCCTAACCATCACACCCTCAAACATCCTAATTTATTTTTAAGTACCCTCCTGCACTTTCTATATCCTCTCGAGCATCCACTGTTTTCAGCCCTTGGAAGCCTTTCTTTCCTTATCCAATTCCTGTATTTCCCTTGATATCCAGGATTCTCTGGACTTTTTGTCCCACCCTTTATCGCCAAGGGAACATGTTGGTTTTGTACTCTTTCTCTCTTTACTTTTTGAATGTCTCCCATTACTCTAATGTGGACTTTCCTAGAAATAGCTGCTCCCCGTCCACTTTGGCTAGATCCTGTCTTATCCTGTTAAGATCGGTCTTGCCCCAATTCAGAACCTTTGTTTCCGGTCCATTTTTATCCATTTCCTTAACTAAACGGAAAGACGTAGGAGCAGAGGAAGGCCATTCAGCCCATTGACTCTGCTCCGCCATTCAAATAGATTGAGGCTGATCTGACATAATCCTTGGCCCCACTTTCCCGCCTTATCCCCATTACTCTTGATTCCCTTATTGATTAAAAATCTGTCTGTCATAACCTTAAACATAATTAACAACACAGCCTCTACAGCCCCCTGCAGTAATGCTTTCCAACGATTCACCACCCTCGGAGAGAAACAAATTCTTTTGCATCTCTGTCTTTCTCTGAGATTATGCCCTCCGGGCATAATCCGGTCTTAGGCTCTCGCACAAGAAGAAACATCCTCTCAGCACCTAACCTGTCCATCCCCCTGAGAACCCAACATATCTCAATACGATCATCTCTCATTCTTCTAAACTCCAATGAGTACATCCCCAGTCTACTTAACCTTTCCTCCATACCCAGATATGGCGATGTTGCAATCTGGACCTCGCCCTCACTGGAAGAGATCCGGATGTACATATTTAATTAAGCCTTTAGGCTCTTTTAAGTTTGTTGCCGCCCAGTTCTCCTGAGGCCTGGGAATGAACGCCCGATGCTGGGAGACATCGCAATGGCGCCATTTAGCACTGGCCCACACAAACGCAGACCAGACGTCACAGCACCTGTGGGGGCCTCACAGGCCATTGGAGGTCCCTGGGCGATCCGGCTGTGGGCAGGGTGGTTCTCTGGCACTCCCACTGCCACCTAGGCACCTTGGCACTGCCAGCCTGGCATGTTGGCACTGCCACCTGGGCACTGTGGCAGTGCCACAAGGGCACCATGCCAGGTTGCTCAGGTGGCACTGCCAGGTTGTCAGGGGCACAGCTTGGGTGTCAGGCTGGTGGTGCCCAGGTGCCAGGTTGCACGTGGCAGGGATCAAACCAGGGGTGTCCTGCCATTAAGAGGTGGGGCAAAAGGGGAGGCTCCAGGACCCCCTAACGGGTAAGTTGGGAGAACGTCTTTCCTCATTCTACCTATGTTGTTGGTACCTACATGGACCACGACAGCTCAATCCTCCCTCTCCCACTGCAAGTTCCTCTCCAGCCCGGAGCAGATGTTCTGAATCCTGGCACTAGGCAGGTAACATGGCCATTGGGCTTCTCGGTCCTGGCTACAGAGAACACCATCTATTTCCCAGACTATACTATCCCTGACCACAACTATATTTCCCTTTTCTCCCCCCACTTGAATGCCTCCCTGTACCACGGTGCTTTGTTCAATTTGCACATCCTCCCTTCCGTCCCCACTCTCGACCATCCTGGCACCTGGCCCTGCTTTCCTATTTTATTTAACTCGATTTTCAATTTGTTTGGAATTTTATGACCGGTCAGTTTTGGGCCCTGTATCTAAGGAAGGAGGTGCTGGACTTGGAAAGGGTCCAGAGGAAGTTCACAAGAATGACCCCTGGAATGAAGAGCTTGTCGTATGAGGAACGGTTGAGGACTCTGGGTCTGTACTCGTTGAGTGTAGAAGAATGAGGTGGGGATCTTATTGAAACTTGCAAGATACTGCGAGGCCTGGATAGAGTGGACCTGGAGAGGATGTTTCCACTTGTAGGATAATCTAGAACCAGAGGACACAATCTCAGACTAAAGGGACGATGCTTTAAAACTGAGATGAGGAGGAGTTTCTTCAGCCAGAGGATGGCGAAACTTTGGAACTCTTTGACGCAGAAGGCTGTGGAGGCCAAATCACTGAGTATCTTTAAGACAGAGATAGATAGGTTCTTGATTAATAAAGGGATCAGGGGTTATGGGGCAAAAGCAGGAGAATGGGATGAGAAAAATATCAGCCATGATTGAATGGTGGAGCAGACTCGATGGGCCGAGTGGCCTAATTCTGTTCCTATGTCTTATGGCCTTATGATCTTTTATTTTCTCACTAACCTTTTTTCTACCTAGCCTTCAATCTCAAAACTGGATTGAAAAGGTATAACAGAGGAATATTAACCCAGCAGTCGCTTACCTGTGATATTACACATGTATGTTTAACTCAGTTGTTATAGGATTGTTGCAGACTGCTCATTCTACCTGTGTCGTTAGTACCTACATGGACCACGACAATGCAATCCTCCCCCTCCCACTGCAGGTTCCTCCCCAGCCCGGAACATCCCAGGCCATTGGAGGTCCCTGGGCAGTCAGGCTGTGGGCAGGGTGGTCCCCTAGCACTCCTGCTGCCACCTAGGCACCTTGGTACTGCCAGCCTGGCATATTGGCACTGCCTGGCAGGGGCACAGCCTGGGTGTTAGGCTGGCGGTGCCCAGGTGCCAGGTTTCACGCGCCAGGGATCAGGCCAGGAGTGTCTCCAACTCTCCGGTCTTGGTCTGCTCCTGCCCCCACCGACCTGTGGATGTGGTAATGGAAACCAGGCACAGCAATACCTCCCTCCCCCACTTTCCTGAACTCCCACACTTGCCTCAACTCCTGAATTTCACTCACTGCAGCTAGCGCTCCATGCAGATTGCACGTTTGAGGCTTGTTTTTATACTCTCAGCCTCTGCTGTTTCCAGGAACAGCCTTTAATCTTACTGAGTTATGGCCACTATCATATCATAGATTATCATAGAATTTACAGTGCAGAAGGAGGCCATTCGGCTCATCGAGCCTGCACTGGAAAGAGCACCCTACCCAACGTCAACACCTCCACCCTATCCCCATAACCCAGTAACCCCACCCAACACTAAGAGCAATTTTGGACACTAAGGGCAATTTATCATGGCCAATCCACCTAACCTACACATCTTTGGACTGTGGGTGGAAACCGGAGCACCCGGAGGAAACCCACGCACACACGAGGAGGACGTGCAGACAGTGACCAAAGCCGGAATCGAACCTGGGACCCTGGAGCTGTGAAGCAATTGTGCTATCCACAATGCTACCGTGCTGCCCACTATCTCCTAACTGCTCCCCCACTGACACATCTACCACCAGCCCGGCTTCATTCCCTACAACTACGTCAAGCAACGCCCCTTCTCTTGTTGGAACTTTTACATGCTGACTCAAAAACCTGTCCTGGATGCACTTTAAGAATGTTCCCCCCTTTATGCCTTTCACACTCCTATTATCACTCCTCTTATTGAAATCTCCTGTTATTACTATTATTACCCGATTCTTTTCACACTTCTCTGAGACCTGCCTACATATCTGCTCTTCTATCTCTCCCTGATTGTTTGGGGGCCCTTACTACATTCCCAGCAAAGTGATTGTCCCTTTTTTGTTACATTCCACTCATACAGCCTTAATCGAGAAGCCGAAAAATATATCATCCATCATCACTGAAGTAATTGACTCCTTGATCAACACTGCAACACCACCTCCTCTTTTACAACGCCCCACCCCCTCCCTTGCCTGAAGATGCCACACCCTTGAATATTGAGCTGACAGACCTGCCCCGCCCTCAACCATGTCTCTGTGATAGCAATAATATCATACTTCCATGCGTTAAGAAACTCCCTCAGTTCATCTGCCTTAGCCGTAAGACTCCTTGCATTAAAATATAAAGGCCATCCAGCCTTGCCATATTCCCTTGTTCCTTCATGTTTTTCTTTGCTCTACCTTCCAAACTGACTCGGTCATTCTTCGATATTTAGCTGTACATAACCCCATATTGTACCTCCACTCCGTATCCCATCTCCCTGCCAAATTAGTTTGTCCCCCTGCCAACAACACCAGCAAACCTCCCTGTCAGGATATTGGTCCCACTCAGTTCAAGTGCAACCTGTCTGACTTCTACAGGTCCTACATTCCACAGAACTGACCCAGTGATCCAGGAAACTAAAGCCCTCCTTCCTACCCCATCTATTCATCCACACATTCATCTGCTTACCCTCTTATTCCTAGCACGTGTAATCCAGAGATTACAAGTTTTGAGGTCCTGCTTTTACCTATCTCCCAAAATTCTTGGTGCAGGACCTCGTCCCTCTTACTACCAATGTATTCGGTACCAACGTGAAGCACAACCTCTGATTGTTCATCCTCCACCTTTAGAATACCCTGCAGCCGTTCGGTGACGTCCTTGACCCTGGCACCAGAGAGGCAACGTGTCATCCTGGAGTCACATCTGCGGCCATAGAAACACCTGTCCGCACCCCACACTATTGAATCTCCTAGCACTGTTGCTCTTCCACTCTTGCTCCTCCCACATTGTGCAACTGAGCCACCCACGGAACTTGTCGTGGTGTGACCACGTCTAAAAACCTGCTACTAATGAACTTCTCAGCCTCGCAGAGGCACCACGGTGCCTCCAGCCGCCACTTAAGCCCTGAAACCTGGTTCTCAAGCTAGTCAAGCCGGTGGCACTTCTTGCAAATGTGATCATCCAGACGGCACATAGAATCCAGGAATTCTCACATGCTCCAGGCCGTGGATATCACGTGACTGAGTTCCCCAATCTTACTTTTAGTTAAAAACTCTTACATAGGGCAGCACGGTGGCGCAGTGGTTAGCACTGCTGTCACACGGCACCGCGGTCCCAGGTTCGATCACTGCTCTGGGTCACTGTCCGTGTGAACTTTGCACATTCTCCCCGTGTTTGCATGAGCTTCGCCCCCACAATCCTAAAATGTGCAGAGTAGGTGGATTGACCACGCTAAATTGCCCCATAATTGGAAAAATATTAATTGGGCACTCTAAATTATTTTTTTTTAAACCCTTACGTAAAATTTATTCCAAGCAGAAAAAATTATTTAAGCTATTTTTTAAAATGTTAGAACTCATAATTTTCCTGAATGTAGCTTGAAATTGGAGAAAAACAACTTACACCCTACATACCAATCAGCTCTGTCCCTTGTAACACCTACTCCAGCTCTAGGTGCTCCTGATTGCCTGTCCCGCTGGCCTCTCGCACTCTCCTCTCATTACTGCTGACTGCCTGTCCCAGTGTCCTCCTCTCGCACTCTCCTCTAGGTGCTGCTGACTGTCTGTCCCAGTGTCCTCCTCTCGCACTCTCCTCTAGATGCTGCTCTCCACCTGTCCCAGTGTCCTCCTCTCGCACTCTCCTCTAAGTGCTCCTGACTGCCTGTCCCAGTATCGTCCTCTCGCACTCTCCTCTCGGTGCTGCTGACTGCCTGTCCCAGTGTCCTCCTCTCGCACTCTCCTCTAGGTGCTGCTGACTGCCTGTCCCACTGTCCTCCTCTCGCACTCTCCTCTAGGTGCTGCTGACTGCCTGTCCCAGTGTCCTCCTCAAGCACTCTCCTCTAGGTGCTGCTGACTGCTTGTCCCAGTGTCCTCCTTTTGCACTCTCCTCTAGGTGCTGCTGACTGCCTGTCCCAGTGTCCTCCACTCGCACTCTCCTCTAGGTGCTGCTAACTGCCTGTCCCAGTGTCCTCCTCTCGCACTCTCCTCTAGGTGCTGCTAACTGCCTGTCCCAGTGTCCTCCTCTCGCACTCTCCTCTAGGTGCTCCTGACTGCATGTCCCAGTGTCCACCTCTCACACTCGCCTCTAGGTGTTCCTGACTGCCTGTCCCAGTGTCCTCCACTCGCACACTCCTCTAGGTGCTCATGACTGCCTGTCCCAGTGTCCTCCTCTCGCACTCTCCTCTAGGTGCTGCTGACTGCTTGTCCCAGTGTCCTCCTCTCGCACTCTCCTCTAGGTGCTGCTAACTGCCTGTCCCAGTGTCCTCCTCTTCCACTCTCCTCTAGGTGCTGCTGACTGCCTGTCCCAGTGTCCTCCTCTCGCACACTCCTCTAGGCGCTGCTGACTGCCTGTCCTGGTGTCCTCCTCTCGCACTCTCCTCTAGGTGCTGCTAACTGCCTGTCCCATTGTCCTCCTCTCGCACTCTCCTCTAGGTGCTGCTGACTGCCTGTCCTGGTGTCCTCCTCTCGCACGCTCCTCTCGGTGCTCGTGACTGCCTGTCCCAGTGTCCTCCGCTCACACTCTCTTCTAGGTGCTCCTGAGTGAATGTCCCAGTGTCCTCCTCTCGCACTCACCTCTCGGTGCTGCTGACTGCCTGTCCCAGTGTCGTCCTCTCGCACACTCCTCTAGGTGCTCATGACTGCCTGTCCCAGTGTCGACCTCTCACACTCTCCTCTAGGTGCTGCAGACTGCCTGTCCCAGTGTCCCCCTCTCGCACTCTCCTCTAGGTGCTGCTGACTGCCTGTCCCAGTGTCCTCCTCTCGCACTCTCCTCTAGGTGCTGCTAACTGCCTGTCCCAGTGTCCTCCTCTCGCACTCTCCTCTAGGTGCTGCTGACTGCCTGTCCCAGTGTCCTCCTCTCGCACTCTCCTCTCAGTGCTGCTGCCTGCCTGTCCCAGTGTCCTCCTCTTGCAGTCTCCTCTAGATGCTGCAGACTGCCTGTCCCAGTGTCGACCTCTCACACTCTCCTCTAGGTGCTGCTGACTGCCTGTCCCAGTGTCGACCTCTCACACTCTCCTCTAGGTGCTGCTGACTGCCTGTCCCAGTGTCCTCCTCTCGCACTCTCCTCTAGGTGCTGCTAACTGCCTGTCCCAGTGTCCTCCTCTCACACTCTCCTCTAGGCGCTGCTGACTGCCTGTCCCAGTGTCCTCCTCTCGCACTCTCCTCTAGGTGCTGCTAACTGCCTGTCCCAGTGTCCTCCTCTCGCACTCTCCTCTAGGTGCTGCTAACTGTCTGTCCCAGTGTCCTCCTCAAGCAATCTCCTCTAGGTGCTGCTGACTGCCTGTCCCAGTGTCCTCCTCTTGCACTCTCCTCTAGGTGCTGCTGACTGCCTGTCCCAGTGTCCTCCTCTTGCACTCTCCTCTAGGTGCTGCTGACTGCTTGTCCCAGTGTCCTCCTCTCGCACTCTCCTCTAGGTGCTGCTAACTGCCAGTCCCGGTGTCCTCCTCTTGCACTCTCCTCTAGGTGCTGCTGACTGCCTGTCCCAGTGTCCTCCTCTCGCACACTCCTCTAGGCGCTGCTGACTGCCTGTCCCAGTGTCCTCCTCTCGCACTCTCCTCTAGGTGCTGCTGACTGCCTGTCCTGGTGTCCTCCTCTCGCACGCTCCTCTCGGTGCTCGTGACTGCCTGTCCCAGTGTCCTCCTCTCACACTCTCTTCTAGGTGCTCCTGACTGAATGTCCCAGTGTCCTCCTCTCGCACTCTCCTCTCGGTGCTGCTGCCTGCCTGTCCCAGTGTCGTCCTCTCGCACACTCCTCTAGGTGCTCCTGACTGAATGTCCCAGTGTCCTCCTCTCGCACTCTCCTCTCGGTGCTGCTGCCTGCCTGCCCCAGTGTCGTCCTCTCGCACACTCCTCTAGGTGCTCCTGACTGCCTGTCCCAGTGTCCTCCTCTCACACTCTCCTCTAAGTGCTGCTGACTGCCTGTCCCAGTGTCCTCCTCTCGCACACTCCTCTAGGTGCTCCTGACTGCATGTCCCAGTGTCCACCTCTCACACTCGCCTCTAGGTGTTCCTGACTGCCTGTCCCAGTGTCCTCCACTCGCACACTCCTCTAGGTGCTCATGACTGCCTGTCCCAGTGTCCTCCTCTCGCACTCTCCTCTAGGTGCTGCTGACTGCCTGTCTTGGTGTCCTCCTCTCGCACTCTCCTCTAGGTGCTCCTGACTGCTTGTCCCAGTGTCCTCCTTCTGCACTCTCCTCTAGGTGCTGCTGACTGCCTGTCCCAGTGTCCTCCTCAAGCAATCTCCTCTAGGTGCTGCTGACTGCCTGTCCCAGTGTCCTCCTCTTGCACTCTCCTCTAGGTGCTGCTGACTGCCTGTCCCAGTGTCCTCCTCTTGCACTCTCCTCTAGGTGCTGCTGACTGCTTGTCCCAGTGTCCTCCTCTCGCACTCTCCTCTAGGTGCTGCTAACTGCCTGTCCCAGTGTCCTCCTCTTCCACTCTCCTCTAGGTGCTGCTGACTGCCTGTCCCAGTGTCCTCCTCTCGCACACTCCTCTAGGCGCTGCTGACTGCCTGTCCTGGTGTCCTCCTCTCGCACTCTCCTCTAGGTGCTGCTAACTGCCTGTCCCATTGTCCTCCTCTCGCACTCTCCTCTAGGTGCTGCTGACTGCCTGTCCTGGTGTCCTCCTCTCGCACTCTCCTCTAGGTGCTGCAGACTGCCTGTCCCAGTGTGCTCCTCTCACACTCTCCTCTCAGTGCTGCTAACTGCCTGTCCCAGTGTCGACCTCTCACACTCTCCCCTAGGTGCTGCTGACTGCCTGTCCCAGTGTCCTCCTCTCGCACTCTCCTCTAGGTGCTGCAGACTGCCTGTCCCAGTGTGCTCCTCTCACACTCTCCTCTCAGTGCTGCTGACTGCCTGTCGCAGTGTCCTCCTCTCACACGCTCCTCTAGGTGCTGTTAACTGCCTGTCCCAGTGTCCTCTCACACTCTCCTCTAGGTGCTGCTGACTGCCTGTCCCGGTGTCCTCCTCTCGCACTCTCCTCTAGGTGCTGCTAACTGCCTGTCCCAGTGTCGACCTCTCACACTCTCCTCTCGGTGCTGCTGACTGCCTGTCCCAGTGTCCACCTCTCACACTCTCCTCTAGGTGCTGCTGACTGCCTGTCCTGGTGTCCTCCTCTCGCACACTCCTCTAGGTGCTGCTGACTGCCTGTCCCAGTGTCCACCTCTCACACTCTCCTCTAGGTGCTGCTGACTGCCTGTCCCAGTGTCCTCCTCTCGCACTCTCCTCTCAGTGCTGCTGACTGCCTGTCCCAGTGTCCACCTCTCACACTCTCCTCTAGGTGCTGCTGACTGCCTGTCCCAGTGTCCTCCTCTCGCACTCTCCTCTCAGTGCTGCTGACTGCCTGTCCCAGTGTCCTCCTCTCGCACTCTCCTCTAGGTGCTGCTGACTGCCTGTCCCAGTGTCCTCCACTCACACTCTCCTCTAGGTGCTGCTGACTGCCTGTCCCAGTGTCCTCCTCTCGCACTCTCCTCTCAGTGCTGCTGACTGCCTGTCCCAGTGTCCTTCTCTCGCACTCTCCTCTCAGTGCTGCTGACTGCCTGTCCCAGTGTCCTCCTCTCGCACTCTCCTCTCATTACTGCTAACTGCCAGTCCCAGTGTCCTCCTCTCGCACTCTCCTCTAGGTGCTGCTGACTGCCTGTCCTGGTGTCCTCCTCTCACACTCTCCTCTAGGTGCTGCTGACTGCCTGTCCCAGTGTCCTCCTCTCGCACTCTCCTCTCAGTGCTGCTGCCTGCCGGTCCCAGTGTCCTCCTGTCGCACTCTCCTCTAGGTGCTGCTGACTGCCTGTCCCAGTGTCCTCCTCTCGCACTCTCCTCTAGGTGCTGCTGACTGCCTGTCCCAGTGTCCTCCTCTCGCACTCTCCTCTCAGTGCTGCTGCGTGCCTGTCCCAGTGTCCTCCTCTCGCACTCTCCTCTAGATGCTGCAGACTGCCTGTCCCAGTGTCGACCTCTCACACTCTCCTCTAGGTGCTGCTGACTGCCTGTCCCAGTGTCGACCTCTCACACTCTCCTCTAGGTGCTGCTGACTGCCTGTCCCGGTGTCCTCCTCTCGCACTCTCCTCTAGGTGCTGCTAACTGCCTGTCCCAGTGTCCTCCTCTCGCACTCTCCTCTAGGTGCTGCAGACTGCCTGTCCCAGTGTGCTCCTCTCACACTCTCCTCTCAGTGCTGCTAACTGCCTGTCCCAGTGTCGACCTCTCACACTCTCCTCTAGGTGCTGCTGACTGCCTGTCCCCGTGTCCTCCTCTCGCACTCTCCTCTAGGTGCTGCAGACTGCCTGTCCCAGTGTGCTCCTCTCACACTCTCCTCTCAGTGCTGCTAACTGCCTGTCCCAGTGTCGACCTCTCACACTCTCCTCTAGGTGCTGCTGACTGCCTGTCCCAGTGTCCACCTCTCACACTCTCCTCTAGGTGCTGCTGACTGCCTGTCCTGGTGTCCTCCTCTCGCACACTCCTCTAGGTGCTGCTGACTGCCTGTCCCAGTGTCCACCTCTCACACTCTCCTCTAGGTGCTGCTGACTGCCTGTCCCAGTGTCCTCCTCTCGCACTCACCTCTCAGTGCTGCTGACTGCCTGTCCCAGTGTCCACCTCTCACACTCTCCTCTAGGTGCTGCTGACTGCCTGTCCCAGTGTCCTCCTCTCGCACTCTCCGCTCAGTGCTGCTGACTGCCTGTCCCAGTGTCCTCCTCTCGCACTCTCCTCTAGGTGCTGCTGACTGCCTGTCCCAGTGTCCTCTACTCACACTCTCCTCTAGGTGCTGCTGACTGCCTGTCCCAGTGTCCTCCTCTCACACTTTTCTCTCGGTGCTCCTGATTACCTGTTCTGGTGCCCTCCTCTCGCACTCTCCTCTAGGTGCTGCTGATTGCCTTTCCTGGTATCCTCCTCTCACACACTCCTCAGACAACTCCTGACTGCCTGTCCTGGTGTTCTCCTCTCACACACTCCTCAGAGTGCTCCTGACTGCCTGTCCTGGTATCCTCCTCTCACACGTTTCTCTCGGTGCTCCTGACTGCCTGTCCTGGGTTCTCCTCTCAAACACTCCTCAGACTGCTCCTGACTGCCTGTCCTGGTGTCCTCCTCTCAAACACTCCTCAGACTGCTCCTGACTTCCTGTCCTGGTGTTCTCCTCTCACACACTCCTCAGATTGCTCCTGACTGCCTGTCCTGGTGTCCTCCTCTCACACACTCCTCAGATTGCTCCTGACTGCCTGTCCTGGTGTCCTCCTCTCACACTTTTCTCTCGGTGCCCCTGACTGCCTGTCCTGGTGTCCTCCTCTCACACTCTCCTCTAGGTGCTGCTGACTGCCTGTCCTGGTGTCTTCCTCTCACACACTCCTCCTGACTGCCTGTCCTGGTGTCCTCCTCTCACACTCTCCTCTAGGTGCCCCTGACTGCCTGTCCTGGTGTCCTCCTCTCACACACTCCTCCTGACTGCCTCTCCTGGTGTCCTCCTCTCACACTTTTCTCTCGGTGCTCCTGACTACCTGTTGTGGTGTCCTCCTCTAGGTGCTGCTGACTGCCTGTCCTGGTGTCCTCCTCTCGCACTCTCCTCTAGGTGCTGCTGACTGCCTGTCCTGGTGTCCTCCTCGCAGACTTTACTCTAGGTGCTGCTGACTGACTGTCCTGGTGTCCTCCTCTCACAGTTTTCTCTAGGTGCTGCTGACTGTCTGTCCTGGTGTCCTCCTCCCGCAATCTCCTCTGGGTGCTTCAGCGATAAAAGACCAGCTCACAGAGTCAAGCATCTCTGTACAGGAAGTGCCATAATTATCAGGACATACAATGTTCATTATGAATTTTTAATATTTGGTCAGGGGATGTGCGTTTTGCTGGCATGGCCAGCATTTATTGCCCATCCCTGATTCCCCTTGCACTAAGTGGTTTGCTTGCCATTTTAGAGAGTATTTAAGAGTTCATCACATTGCTGTGTATCTGGAGTCACATGTATGCCAGACCAGGTAACGATAACAGATTTCCTTCCAAAGGAATCAGAACATTTCAGTTGTTCCACAGGGCCACTGAACAGATAAGGTGAAAGTGTGTGTTCACAGCTGACACAGGTATGCATCAATACTGTGAATAGCCTTAGTAACGGATGATGAGGTAGTTCACTGAGCTTTCAACTTTCCAGTTTATCTAGCATGACATGATTTTACAACGCCACATACAAAAATCTGAAATAGCTCAGCTCGTTTGGAGACAGGCGCATTTATACACAGGTCTTTCTCTCAGGAGGTTAAATTGGTAGCTCTAGACTTCACAGTAAAACATACTGTCGAAGAAATTTGCTTGGGGCAAATAATCTTCTCATTGCATGCTTTCTTATGTTTGTCACTGATAATGCATTTACTCTCTTGTCCTTTGGCATGTGCGAGAGCATTAAGAAAAAGTAAGATAACTAACTGAGAAGGTGAATGTACTTCGAGGGACATTTTCCAATTTTGAATAGTGAGCTTTGTCTTGCCATAACATATATTTGATACTCCAAAGCAGCATGTATGAACATTTCAACAGGTTTATCTTCACCCCTTTTCTCAGTTTTGAGGCCTGCTAGGGATCAGTGAAAAGTAGTGAGTAACAATAGCATTTTGATTTATCACTGTGGTTGCTGTCAATCATGCATCATCTTTATTGTCTGGAAAAAGTTGCTTTCCTCACAAGCATACTTGTTTGCTACATGGGTTAAGCTGCAGATGCACTCGCACAAGGATCTCCCTTAAAGTTTTATGACTGGACTTCCGGTTGCGGCGATGCGGAGCGAAGCCGCACATTTCGGCAGCTTCCGCTAGAACGGACTTTTGGGCTCTCCGGAGGAGCCCTAATGGAAGTTTTTTGACCAAATCCCGTGTGGGAAGGTGAAGCAAGGTCCCCCCTCCGTCGTGTATGGAGGGGACTAGAAGTGGAGCGGCGGAAAAAGAGGCTTTGGAGCAGCGGCAGAAACGAGGGAGAAAAAACAAGATGGCGGAGGGCGGAGATCGAGCAGCATGGGGGCCGGACCAGCAGGAGTTTCTCAGGCGCTGCGTGGAGGAGCTTAAAAAGGAGGTGCTGGCGCCAATGCTGTTGGCGATCGAGGGGCTGAAGGAGACCCAGAAGGCCCAGGCGGTAGAGCTCCGAGAGGTGAAGGACAAAACTAACGAGAACGAGGACGAGATCTTGGGCCTGGCGGTGAAGATGGGGGCACACGAGGCGCTGCACAAGAGGTGGGCCGAGAGATTCGAGGTCCTGGAGAACAGGTCGAGGAGGAAGAATCTCCGGATTCTGGGTCTCCTCGAAGGAGTGGAGGGGGCTGATGCCGGGGCGTATGTGAGCACGATGCTCCATTCACTGATGGGTGCGGAGGCCTCTCCGAGCCTCCTGGAGCTGGAAGGGGCTCACCGGGTCCTGGCGAGGAGACCCAAGGCCGGCGAGCCGCCGAGGGCGATAGTGGCAAGGTTCCATCGTTTCGCGGACCGAGAGAGTGTCCTGAGATGGGCCAAGAAGGAGCGGAGCAGTAGATGGGAGAATGCGGTGATCCGAGTCTACCAGGACTGGAGCGCGGAGGTGGCAAAGAGGAGAGCTGGCTTCAACCGGGCCAAGGCGATGCTGCATAAAAAAAGGGTGAGATTCGGAATGCTGCAGCCAGCGCGACTGTGGGTCACGTATCAGGACAGACACCACTATTTTGAAACGCCAGAGGAGGCTTGGACCTTAAGACCATAAGACCATAAGACATAGGAGTGGAAGTAAGGCCATTCGGCCCATCGAGTCCACTCCACCATTCAATCATGGCTGATTTCAACTCCATTTACCCGCTCTCTCTCCATAGCCCTTAATTCCTCGAGAAATCAAGACTTTATCAACTTCTGTCTTAAAGACACTCAACGTCCCGGCCTCCACCGCCCTCTGTGGCAATGAATTCCACAGACTCACCACTCTCTGGCTGAAGAAATTTCTCCTCATCTCTGTTCTAAAGT
The DNA here is from genome assembly GCF_047496885.1 of Scyliorhinus torazame. NCBI lineage: Eukaryota > Metazoa > Chordata > Chondrichthyes > Carcharhiniformes > Scyliorhinidae > Scyliorhinus > Scyliorhinus torazame. The sequence continues at coordinate 272,846,594 of NC_092713.1, read as the reverse complement.
GACTCCCTTTTATTCTAAGGCTGTGCCCCCGGGTCCTAGTCTCCCCTGTTAATGGAAACAACTTCCCTACATCCACCCTATCTAAGCCATTCATTATCTTGTAAGTTTCTATTAGATCTCCCCTCAACCTCCTAAACTCCAATGAATATAATCCCAGGATCCTCAGACGTTCATCGTATGTTAGGCCTACCATTCCTGGGATCATCCGTGTGAGTCTCCGCTGGACCCGCTCCAGTGCCAGTATGTCCTTCCTGAGGTGTGGGGCCCAAAATTGCTCACAGTATTCTAAATGGGGCCTAACTAATGCTTTATAAAGCTTCAGAAGTACATCCCTGCTTTTATATTCCAAGCCTCTTGAGATGAATGACAACATTGCATTTGCTTTCTTAATTATGGACTCAACCTGCAAGTTTGCCTTTAGAGAATCCTGGACTAGGACTCCCAAGTCCCTTTGCACTTCAGCATTATGAATTTTGTCACCATTTAGAAAATAGTCCATGCCTCTATTCTTTTTTCCAAAGTGCAAGACCTCGCACTTGCCCACGTTGAATTTCATCAGCCATTTCTTGGACCACTCTCCTAAACTGTCTAAATCTTTCTGCAGCCTCCCCACTTCCTCCATACTACCTGCCCCTCCACCTATCTTTGTATCATCGGCAAACTTAGCCAGAATGCTCCCAGTCCCGTCATCTAGATCGTTAATATATAAAGAGAACAGCTGTGGCCCCAACACTGAACCCTGCGGGACACCACTCGTCATCGGTTGCCATTCTGAAAAAGAACCTTTTATCCCAACTCTCTGCCTTCTGCCTGACAGCCAATCGTCAATCCATGTTAGTACTTTGCCTCGAATACCATGGGCCCTTATTTTACTCAGCAGTCTCCCGTGAGGCACCTTATCAAAGGCCTTTTGGAAGTCAAGATAGATAACATCCATTGGCTCTCCTTGGTCTAACCTATTTGTTATCTCTTCAAAGAACTCTAACAGGTTTGTCAGGCACGACCTCCCCTTACTAAATCCATGCTGACTTGTCCTAATCGGACCCTGCACTTCCAAGAATTTAGAAATCTCATCCTTAACAATGGATTCTAGAATCTTGCCAACAACCGAGGTTAGGCTAATTGGCCTATAATTTTCCATCTTTTTCCTTGTTCCCTTCTTGAACAGTGGGGTTACAACAGTGATTTTCCAATCCTCTGGGACTTTCCCGGACTCCAGTGACTTTTGAAAGATCATAACTAACGCCTCCACTATTTCTTCAGCTATCTCCTTTAGAACTCTAGGATGTAGCCCATCTGGGCCCGGGGATTTATCAATTTTTAGACCTCTTAGTTTCTCTAGCACTTTCTCCTTTGTGATGGCTACCATATTCAACTCTGCCCCCTGACTCTCCGGAATTGTTGGGATATTACTCATGTCTTCTACTGTGAAGACTGACGCAAAGTACTTATTCAGTTCCTCAGCTATTTCCTTGTCTCTCATCACAAAATTACCAGCGTCATTTTGGAGCGGCCCAATGTCAACTTTTGCCTCCCGTTTGTTTTTAATGTATTTAAAGAAACTTTTACTATCATTCCTAATGTTACTGGCTAGCCTACCTTCAAATTTGATCCTCTCTTTCCTTATTTCTCTCTTTGTTATCCTCTGTTTGTTTTTGTAGTCTTCCCAATCTTCTGACTTCCCACTACTCTTTGCCACATTATAGGCTTTCTCTTTTGCTTTGATGCATTCCCTAACTTCCTTTGTCAGCCATGGCTGCCTAATCCCCCCTCTCATAACCTTTCTTTTCTTTGGGATGAACCTCTGTACTGTGTCCTCAATTACTCCCAGAAACTCCTGCCATTGCTGTTCTACTGTCTTTCCCACTAGGCTCTGCTCCCAGTTGATTTTCGTCAGTTCCTCCCTCATGCCACTGTAGTTACCTTTATTAACTGTAACACCTTTACATCTGATTCTACCTTCTTTCTTTCAAATTGGAGATTGAATTCGACCATATTATGATCACTGTCTCCTAAGTGCTCCCTTACTTTAAGATCTTTAATCAAGTCTGGCTCATTACATAACACTAAGTCCAGAATGGCCTGTTCCCTCGTGGGCTCCATCACAAGCTGTTCCAAAAAGCCCTCCTGTAAGCATTCAATGAATTCCTTTTCCTTGGGTCCACTGGCAGCATTATTTACCCAGTCCACCTGCATATTGAAGTCACCCATGATCACTGTGACCTTGCCTTTCTGACATGCACTTTCTATTTCGTGGTGCATTTTGTGCCCCCGGTCCTGACCACTGTTAGGAGGCCTGTACATAACTCCCATTATGGTTTTTTTGCCTTTGTGGTTCCTCAACTCTACCCACACAGTCTCCACATCATCTGACCCTATGTCGTTTAGTGCTATTGATTTAATTTCATTCCTAATTAACAAGGCAACCCCGCCCCCTCTGCCCACCTCTCTGTCTTTTCGATAGGTTGTGAATCCCTGGATGTTTAAATGCCAGTCCTGAACCCTCTGCAACCATGTCTCTGTGATGCCTACCACCTTAATCCAAACGGAAAAATTGGACTCGAACTGAGGGACTGTGGTTGTGGGGGAGATGTTGACTGTATACAGGGTTGTAAATATGGTGTGGTCCCCGATCAGAAATAACCATCGGTTTGTCCCAGGAAGGATGGACGGGGGGTTTCAGAGCTGGCATCGGGCAGGGATTAGAAGAATGGGGGCCCTGTTCATCGATGGGACGTTTGCGAGCTTAGGGGCGCTGGAGGAGAAGTTTGGTCTACCCCCAGGAAATGCTTTCAGGTACATGCAAGTGAGGGCGTTTGTGAGGCGGCAGGTGAGGGAATTCCCGCTACTCCCGGCACAGGGGATTCAAGACAGGGTGATTTTGGGCGTATGGGTCGGAGAGGGCAAGGTGTAGGATCAATGACATGGCAGGGTTTAATAAGTTGGATATACCAGGAGATGAAAGAAGAGGGGGAGGCTTTGGTAGAGGAGCTGAAGGGTAAATGGGAAGAGGAGCTGGGGGAGGAGATTGAGGAGGGTCTGTGGGCTGATGCCCTAAGTAGGGTTAATTCCTCTTCCTCGTGTGCCAGGCTTAGCCTGATACAATTTAAGGTTGTTCACAGAGCGCATATGACGGGGGCGAGGCTGAGTCGGTTCTTTGGGGTGGAGGACAGATGTGGGAGGTGCTCAGGAAGCCTGGCGAACCATGCCCATATGTTTTGGTCGTGCCCGGCACTGGATGGGTTCCGGAGGGGGGTTGCGAGAACTATATCTAAGGTGGTGAAAGTCCAGGTCAAGCCAAGTTGGGGGCTAGCATTATTTGGAGTAGTGGACGAGCCGGGAGTGCAGGAGGCGAAAGAGGCCGGCATTCCGGCCTTTGTGTCCCTGGAAGCCCGGCGAAGGCTCTTGTTAGCGTGGAAAGATGCGAAGCCCCCCAGTGTGGAAGCTTGGATCAATGACATGGCAGGGTTTATTAAGTTGGCGAGGATAACGTTTGCCCTGAGAGAGTCTGTGCAGGGGTTCTCCAGGCGGTGGCAACCGTTCCTAGACTATCTTGCGGAGCGTTAGATGACGTTCGGTCGACAGCAGCAGCAACCCAAGGGGGGGGGGGGAGAGGAGCGGGTGACATCTCTCTTGGAGGGGGGGGGGAAGAGGGAGGGACGGGGAAAGGGTTTTCTTTCTGGGGGGCATCTGAGCATGAAGATACATGAATGATCCGGAGAACTGATATGTAAGGGAGGCCTCCAATGTACAAAGTTTTGTATCATATTGATTTGCCATGTTTATGTCTTGCTATGCGAGTTTTCTTTTCTTTTTGTAACGGTGGGGTTGTTTGTATGGTTGAAAATTTTGTTTAAAAAATTCTTAATTAACATATTTAAAAAATGTTTTTTTAAAGTTTTATGACTGGATGACCTGGGGACTTTTTGTAGCAAATGCTGGGGGAATTACCCTGGTTGATTGGTTTGCAATGATCCTGCATGACTATAATTAGACATAAACATAAGCTCCACATTTGTCTCAAAATAATTTCTGAAAACTGCATTGGTGCCGTATTTTGAAAGACTGGAAACCATGAAGTAGGTTAATGAATAACCAGTTTATTAAGACAAAGAACTATTTACAGAGAGTGAGATAAAGGCTACCGTACACCGCTCCTGACTCCGAACAGTAAAACCCACACAGCCCCAGGATTTGCAAGCTCTGGCCCGATTGGCCCTGTGGATCACATGACCCTCCGAGAACTCGCCCCATTAAAGGGGCACGCTACCAGAATGGGCAAGATTATCATGGAACAGTATAGCACAGAAGGAGGCCATCCGGCCCACTGAGTCTGCAAAAATCCAGCAAACTCACAGGAGGTTAAGGGTGGACTTTTGTTTGTGCAAAGCTAAAAGTGGAGCAGCACGATTTTGGCATAACTCGTGACAATTCACAATACATGGGCATTCTCTTCCTCACCAAAAGTTGTGAGACAATTTACAAATTATTAACAGTGACTGCAGAAAATTCTGGACCGATTTGGCATTGGCTGTCTCAATGATTCTGTGGGTCATATAATTTTTTTTTAAAGTTCCTGTTAAATAAATGGTGCTAATTTTTTGATATATGACTGAACAGGAAATACAAACTCTTTAAGAGTGAGAGAGGACTCGGACAACCTGTCCATTCAGTCCTCTCCATATTCTCTTAACTACCACTAAACAGAAACTCCCAACCTGCCTAGTGCCATCTAAACACTGAGAAAAGACATTGAAAGTCAAAATACCAAGACAAGAGGGGAAACATTGGGTGGGATTCTCTGATCCTGAGGCTAAGTGTTGACGCCGTTGTAAACGCCGTCGCGTTTCCTGACGGCGTCAACATGGCCTCAGGAGCAGCAATTCTGGCCCCTACAGGGGGCCAGCACGTCACTGGAGCAACCCACGCTGCTCCAGCTGCCGATCCCGGCGTCAGATGGGCGCCGCGGGTCCGTGCATGCGCAGTGGGACCTGCGCGATTTCCGCGCATGCACAGTGTCTCCCTTCTCTACGCCAGCCCCGATGCAACATGGCGTAGGGCTACATGGGCCGGCGCAGAACAGAAGAGGCCCCCTGCCCGAGAGGCCGGCACGCTGATCGGTGGTCCCCGATCGCGAGCCAGGCCACAGCGGAGGCCCCACCCGGTGTCGGCACCCCCACCCCCCCCCCTTTCCCTCACACAGGCCGCCCCCGGATCCTTCCACGCCGAGGTCCCGCCGGGTAAAACCAGGTTAGAACGTCGCCGGCGGGACTCGGGTTTTTTGGTACGGCCGCTTGGCCTATCCTGGGTGGAGAATCATCAGGGGTGCCCCGTAGAGCGGCCCCCGACCGGCGCCGCGCCGACCGCCCCGGCGCCAATTGCACCGATTCTCCGCTCTCTGGAGAATCGCGTCCCGGTGTCGGGCCGGCGTGTCACGATTCGCGCCAGTCGGGGCGATTCTCCGGCCTGGCCCCAGGGTGAGAGAATCCCGCCCAAAATCTGTGAAATTCCTCTGATAACTGTCCATGATCAAAGTTAGTCCAGGAAACTACATTAGCTGTAATATATATCTATATTATACCTACCTCCCTCTTGCATAATGCACACTCGATCAGACCAAATTGCCCAAATTGTTTCTTCTTCAAAACTACAGGCGCAGCTCTTTTTTTTAAATTTAGCGTACCAAATTAGTTTTTTCCAATTAAGGGGCAATTTAGCGTGGCCAATCCACCTACCCTGCACATCTTTGGGTTGTGGGGGTGAGAACCATGCTGACACAGGGAGAATGTGCAAACTTCACACGGACAGTGACCCGGGGCCGGGATCAAACCCAGGTCCTCAGCGCCGTGAGGCAGCAGTGCTAACCACTGCGCCACCGAGCCACCCAAGGGCAGGCACAGCTCTTTAAGTGTATCTTGGTAGCCAAGATCCTTTAATCTGTGAACTAATCTTGTGACTTTCCTCCCGTATCCGTTCCAAAGCCTCAATATCCTCCACCATATTGGCGAACAAAAACTGGACCCAGTATTATAGATAAAGCATAACTAAGGTTTGTACACGGATTAAATGGTTTGCTTCGCAGTGAATTGTCCTATGAATACTACCTAGTACTGTGTTTGCTTTAAATATAGCAGCATAACGTTAGCTATGAACCTTTCGAGAGTAATGTGTACAACACCCAGATAAGACCATAAGACCATTCAGCCCATTGAAACTGCTCTGCCATTCAATGAAATCATGACTGATCTGATATAATCCTCAATTCCGCTTTCCCGCCATATCCCCATTATCCTTGATTCCCTTACTGATTAAAAATTGTCTATCTCAGCCTTGACCATACCTAATGACATAACGTCGATAGCCCTCTGCAGTAAAGAATTCCACAGATTCATTAGTCTCTGAGAGATTAAATTCCTCCTCACCTTTGTCTTAAATGGATGACCCCTTTACTCTGGGATTATGCCCTCTGGTCCAAGACTCTCCCACAAGGGGAAACAGCCTCTCAGCATCTACCCTGTCAAGCCCCTGAGAATCCTGCATGCCGCAATCGCGCCTGGCGTAGAGACGGAGAATGGGGCGTCGGAGAATCGCTGGCATTCGCGCGCGCGGTCGACGCGGTGCCAGTCGGGGGCCGTTGAAAGGGGCCCCCGCGGCGATTCTCCGCAGACCACTGGCTGAGTTCCCGCCGCCGTGGTTCACGTATGGTTCCACCCGGCGGGAGCTTGGAGTCGCGGCTGCAGTGGCCGTCCTGGTGGGGGGGCACAGGGGGATCCGTCACGGGGGGGTGGGGGGGATGGGTGCTCCACGACAGCCAGACCCGTGATCAGGGGCCACCGATCAGTGGGCGCCAACTAGCTGGGGGGGGGAGCCTACTTCTTCGGTGCCGGCCCGCTGTGTGGGTCCGCCATGTCGCCGGAAGTACAGGGCCCCGTATCGGCAGCCGGAGTTGCGTGGAGCACTCCGGGGCCCTGCTAGCCCCCTTAAAAACGGGGAATCACCCCGGACTTTCTAGAAACAAGTCCGGAGTGATTCGCGCCCATTATCTCGCGGGCGTAGGGACATAGCCCCATTAGTGGAGAATCCCGCCCAAGGTCTCATCTCATTCTTCTAAGCTCCAATGAGTACAGGCCAAACCTATCCAAACGATACTCATGAGAAAATTCCTCTATTTCCGGGATTAACCCAGTGAACCTTCTCTAGGCTGTCCCCAATGCCAGTATATCTTTATTTAGCTAAGGAGACCATAACTGTTCACAGTAATCCAGGTACGGTCTAACTAGTGTTTGTTTAGTTTTAGCAAGATTTCCCTATTTTTATACTGTATTCCCTTTGAAATGAAGGCGAACATTCCATTTGCCTTCCCAATTACTGTTGAACTTGCATACTAGCTTTTTGGGACTTGTGCACGAGGACTCCCAAATCACTCTGTGCTAGTCCCCTAGCGAGCCCGTTTAACTGCGTGTGTCCCGGCAAGAAACACATGGCCATTCATCACCACTCGCATTGAATAAGGGTCTGAATGGGGAACGCGTGGCTGAGGCCGCACATTGCCCCGTTTTAAACAGTGGAATCGCCGGAACGCCCTCTAGTAGTGAGAGATCGGGACGCCATTTAAAAATGGTGTCAAATAAACAAGAGGTGAAGAGGAATTAAGGGACCAGCTCAAAACAGTTTTTTTCCATTGATTTCATCCACCATCTTGTTTTTGCACGATCTGAAAAGTGCGGCGCTAAAGTTACGAACCCAAAAGTTCTTGTGCCAGGCTGTAATTTTGGACCACACTGGCAGCTGTCGGTGCACAAAGATTTGGACAGTCCCGAGATTGACCAGGGTTCTTGCCATTTTTCAACTCCGTCAGAAATCCCAATATTTTCAAGGATATAGAATACCATGTCATTGAGCAAAGTGCGTCATATGATTTATTTTGCTCACTTACACCCTAACCAACATTCAGCTTTGTGTCCATTGGATCAAAAATTCAAAGGCAGCAATTATGCAGCTGGTCAGAGTAATTGAACTAAACCAGCAGAGAAATGAAAGGAGAGGATTTAAAATATTTCTGAGCACCTGCCAGAGCCCATGATTCCATCAGGTTTTCACCAGTTTGCCACAGCAGAATTCCTCAGCCACAACAGTTTCACTCAAGTGGTGTGTGCCCAATCAGGATAGTTAAATGAATCTATCCTAGGATTCTGAACAGAGCATAGGGAGGTAGGCAATGTATTAGCAGAAACTCCTGATCTGACTCAGGTATACCCAGTCCATGTCAGAAATCTCTGCCTCAGAGTCTACAGTGTAACAGAAACATAACAGTTTACACTCTGCTACATATTACACGTGGCACAGAGACAGGCTATTCAACCTCACAGAAGAAACTTCACTTTACAGGAAAATCTGTGCTGGAAGTCCCAGAAAGAGGCCTAGCCCACTTTCGGGAGCCTGGGCTCGAGCTCTGCTGTAGCACTAAATTTGGAAATTTGGTGTGGGATTTTGTGTGCAGAGAATGTCCAGATTATGTGCCCAACATCTGTGTCTGGGATAGTGAAAGAAAGTGATAAAGGAACAAATGTACCAAGCTGCAAAACTGACAGAAAAACTGACTAGTACAAGATTCCCAAATACAGCTTCAAAAAGCTGAGATCTGCGAAATAATTCTAAATCTGCTTTTGGGTACGTTTGGCAGGGTGTTTCTTGTCGTGTTATTCATCCTGGGGTAACACGGACTGCAACACGATGCACGATCAAGCATACACCAAACGTAGGCGTTGGTTCAATAAGATTTATTGAACTTCAGTAACGAAGCCTGTAGGTTGACTCTCTACCACGCGAAGTAAACTAACATTAACTATCTAGACCAGGCTAGCTCTGATCCACGTGTATAAGGTGTTGAATGATTTGTACACCCTGACTGTCACTACAATTGTCACCAGTGGAACGAGGCAGAGTGCTGATGCCTCGTGTGTTTTATAGTTGGAAGCCCCCCTCTGGTGTTCTGTCTCGTGATTGGTCGTGTTCTGTTCTGTATGTTGATTGGCTCACCTGGATGTCTGTCACTGCCTGCTTTTACCTCATGATGTGCATGGGTGCGTATTATGACATCCCCCCTTTTTAAAAACATTTGTCGGCTGCTTAGAGCATATACAACATATTTACAAAAGTAACTATATACAGCAATTGGTGAGTGAATGGATATGTACATGGAAGGTGTCTAGCGTGCAGAAACATAACAGTATATATACAAAGGAACTATTTATAAGTCCAGTCATTGACGCTGTCGTCGGATTCTTGTGGACCTCCTGAGAGGTGGAGACGGGGATGATGGTGTCTTGACAGGTTGGCATGCAGCCAGATTGGTGGCCTCGTGGGGCGAGGTGTCCGGATAAGGCAGAACGATATCTGGGAACGTGAGATCCGGTGGTGGGCAAGCAAGTTTGCGTAGTGCCCTTCTGTTGCACCTGACAATAGATCCATCAGCCATGCGAACCACAAACGACCTGGGAGCAGCCTGTCAAACAACAACAGCTGGAGCTGACCAGCCTCCACCAGGCAACTTGATGCGAACAGAGTCCTTCGGAGAGAGCACGGGCAGATCAGTAGCATGAGCATCATATGTTAGCTTTTGCCGGGTTCTGATCTGCTGCATCTTTTGCAGCACTGGAAGGTGATCCAGGTCAGGTACATGAATGGCCGGAACCGTCGTCCGCAGGTTACGATTCATAAGGAGCTGTGCCGGAGACATACCGTTGGACAGAGGGGTTGCCCTGTACGCCAGAAGAGCAAGATTAAAGTCCGAAGCTGAGTCCGCAGCCTTACAGAGCATCTGCTTCACGATATGGATCCCTTTTTCGACCTTCCCATAGATTGCGGGTAATGTGGGCTCGAGGTGATGTGCTGGAAGTGGTAATGCTTTGCGAAGTTGGACCATTCTTGACTATAGAAACAGGGACCTTTGTCGCTCATACCCGTGAGCGGGATTTAGTCCTGGATGTTAGGTCAGACAGTTTCACTACCTCGGGGTAACTGGAGAAGTAATCAATTATCAGGACGTAGTCATGCCCGTTGGCGTGAAAAAGGTCAACGCCAACCTTAGACCACGGAGAGGTCACGATCTCGTGCTGCTGGAGCAATTCTTTGAGCTGAGCAGACTGGAAGCGCTGGCAGGTCGCGCAATTGAGGACCATGTTTGAGATATCCTCATTGATGCCGGGCCAACAGACAGCCTGCCGGGCCCTGCGCCTGCACTTCTCGATACCGAGGTGTCCCTCATGGATCTGCGTGAGCACCAAGCTCTGGAGGTTGCGCGGAATGATGATGCGATCCAATTTCAGGAGGATCCCCTCGACAACAGTTAGGTCATCCTCTACATTATAGTATTTGGGGCATTGCCCTTTCTGCCAGCTATTCGTGAAGTGATGTATGACCCGCTGCAGAAGAGGGTCCTTGGAGGTCTCTTCTCGAATGATGATGAGTTCGTCGGATGTCGGGAGGGTGCTCGCACACAGTTGCACCTGTGCCTCAATGTCGTGTATGAAGTCTACCTGCTCACATGGCGAGGTGATGGCATGCGACAGGGCATCCGCGATGATTAGCTCCTGTCCTGGTGTATAAATCAGTTCAAAATCATACCTGCGGAGTCGAAGGAGAATGCGCTGGAGCCTGGGTGTCATGTCATTTAAGTCCTTGTGTATAATGTGCACTAGGGGTCTGTGGTCCGTCTCTACTGTAAAGGTCGGGAGACCATAGACATAATCGTGGAATTTCACGATGCCAGTGAGAAGGCCCAGACATTCTTTCTCTTTTTGAGCATATCATTGCTCAATGGAGGTCATGGCCCTTCACGCGTAGGCCACTGGAGCCCAGGACGAGGTGTTGTCCTTCTAGAGGAGCACCGCCCCCAATGCCGTCCTGGCTGGCATCTGTGGAGGTTTTAGTCTCCCTCGCTGGGTCAAAAAAAGCTAGAACAGGAGCGGTGGTTAGCTTCGCTTTCAACTCAAGCCACTCAGCTTGACGTGCAGGTAGCCACTGGAAAGTGGTGGACTTCTTCACCAGGTGCCTGAGGGTCGTGGTGTGTGACGCAAGGTTGGGAATGAACTTCCCCAAAATAATTTACCATCCCCAGGAAGCGGAGGACCGCCTTCTTGTCCTCTGAGGTCTTCATTGTGTTGATGGCCTTGACTTGTCCGAGTCTGGTTGCCCGCCCTCCTGGGAGATCTGATCACCCGTAAACTTAATTGATGACATGCCAAAGGAGCATTTGGTTTTATTTAATTTCAGGCCGTTGGCATGTATGCGCCTGAAGACTTGTTGCAAACGAGAAATATGTTCCTCCGGGATCGTGGACCATATGATGACATCATCAACATAAACCCCCCACCGTCAATGCCCTCTAGCATTTGCTCCATTATTCGATGAAAGGTTTCGGAGGCCGAAGCAATACCAAACGGCACGCGGTTGTAGCAATATCTTCTGAAGGGTGTATTAAACGTGCAGAGCTTGCTGCTGGACTCGTCCAGTTGTATCTGCCAGAAGCCACGCGATGCATCCAGCTTTGTAAAGAATTTGGCATGTGCCATCTCATTCGTCAGCTCCTCCTGCTTCGGGATCAGGTAGTGTTCTCTCATAATGTTGCGGTTCAGATCCTTGGCATCGATACAAATGCGCAGTTCTCCAGAAGGCTTCTTGACACAGACCATCGAGCTGACCCAGTCAGTTGGTTCCGTCACCTTGGATATTACTCCCTGATCTTGGAGCTCCTGCAGCTGCGCCTTTAGACGGTCTTTTAGCGGCACCAGCACCCGGCACGGCACATGGATGACAGGAGTGGCATCAGGCCTGAGCAGAATTTTATAGTGGTAGGGCAGCGTACCCATCCCACTGAATATATCTGGGTATTGCCATAGTAGCTCCTCAATGTCGGCCTGAAGAGTGCTGTTGGCAGAGGACATGGCATGTACACGCTGGACGAGATGGAGTAGCTTGCATGCTCGGGAACCCAGCAGAGAAACCTTGCCGGGCTTGACGATCTCAATCCGCAAAGTGGCCTTGGTGGCCTTGTTGGATACATGCAGGTGACAGGACCCTAACGCAGTGATGGCATTTCCATTGTAGTCGAGCAACTGGCAGGCCGGCGGAAGAATTATTGGCTGCCTTTGGATACGAGCAGGATCTGCTTGGGATATTAGATTGGCTGAAGCACCGGTGTCCAGCTTGAACCGGATGCTACAATCGTTGACTTGTACTGTTGCACGCCACTCGTCCGCATAATTCACATTGGGGATGGGTGTGTGTGTTGCTGAATGCGACGAGGTCTTGCCATGCATGGTGATGATCCCCACTCGATACGGGGACTCCGAGCAGTCGTCCTCTGGACCCGTGACGGGATCAGGTTCCAAATCCAGCAGCCCTTGCTGCACACTTCGAACGCGTCTGCGTTGGAACTGGGATCGATGGCCCCCCATCGGAGGTGCAGACCTGCACAAAGCCGCATAATGGGCAAGCTTCTTGCAGTTGAAACATCGCCTGCCTCTTGCAGGGCATTGCCGCTTTAAATGGGCGGTGCCACAGTTGGGGCACGCCTTCACGTCGACGTCGTGACGCTCGGTGCGTTGTCGCACATGCGCAGTGCGGTCAGCCGCCGCTCGCACCTGCGCAGTGTAATCTTCGGCCGCTTCGTTCTCCCGATCATGATGCGCATGCGTGGGACCCCTGGAAAAGCTCACAAAATGGACATCTTCATCGGTGCTCAGGCGCCACATTAGGGTGATGGCCTGTACACTCTCAGCCTCATGGGAGGCGAGTTGGTCCTGCTATGCCGACTTAAGGCGGGAATAGCGACTTTTCGCCTGTTCGTGGACTTTGCACGTCTCGATGGCCACTGGCAGGGTCATATTTTTTATTTTTAGGCGCTGCTCCCGCAGGGCTTCGGAGTGGACGGCAAACACGATCTGATCCCTGATGAGGGAGTCAGCGGTGTCTCCGTAGTTGCAGGATTGCGCTAGAATGTGAAGCTGAGTAAGAAAAGACTGGAAAGGTTCATCCTTACTCTGAAGGCGCTGCTGGAAGACATAACGCTCAAAGCTTTCGTTCATCTCGACCTCACAGTGACTGTTGAATTTGGCTAACATGGTCTGGAACTTGGTCTTGTCCTCACCGTTGGCAAAAGTGAGCAAATTGAAGATTTGGATGGCCTGGTCCCCCACAGTCGACAGTAACAGCGCGATCTTTTGGGCATCGGATGCACTTTCGAAGCCCGAGGCCTCAAGGTATAAACTGAATCTCTGCTTGAAGACCCGCCAGTTGGCGCCAAGGTTCCCGGAGATCCGGAGCTGTGGAGGTGCATGGATCTTTTCCATGCCGCTGGAAGGCACTTGCTGGTCGTCAGTGAATTTTCGAAAGTAAATTACTTAGAAACAGTAGCCACGCCTGGTATCATGTCATGTTATTCACCCTGGGGTAACACGGACCTCAACACGATGCAGTGAAATGATCAAGCATCCACCAAACATAGGCGTTGGTTCAATAAGATTTATTGAACTTCAGTAACGAAGCCTGTGGGTTGACACTCTACTACTCTAAGTAAACTAACATTAACTATCTAGACCAGGCTAGCTCTGATCCGCGTGTAGAAGGTGTTGAATGATTTGTACAGCCTGACTGTCACTACAGTTGTCACCAGTGGAAAGAGGCAGAGTGCTGATGCCTCGTGTGTTTTATAGTTGGAAGCCCCCCCCTCTGGTGTTCTGTCTGATGATTGGTCGTGTTCTGTGCAGGATCAGCAACGCAGACCCTGGGAGGCAGGGGCAGCGGCTGTCAGTTCGGGCAGCATGACCAGGAGGACAACCATCCAATGTCGGAAGAACATAAACAACTTTCAACGAGCTGCAAGGCTAAGTTACACCTCTCTCCTGGTATCAGTTCTGCCTGCCACCTCTCAAATTCCCAATGCATCTCCCTTCCCCCCTCCCTCACTCAACTGGCTGACACCTCGCACCCTCTCCACATCTGAACTTAAACTTGTTCCTCAGAACTCCCTGGCATCCACCAGCACAACCACTTCATGTCCAGGTGAATTGCCCACACACGCCACCTGCTATAGACCCCCCTGACCCATCAAGCATTCAGCTCACAATGCCCTCGCTTTGTCCCTGCCGGAGACGATAGCCCATAACAAATGGAAAGGGCCAAGGCAGGGGGGAGGGGTCCCAGAGATAGGAATCCTCACTCTCAATGAGGAATGGACATTGGAGACCGCAGGGTTGCCTGAGGAGAGAGGACTGACTGACAGCGAGGTGGCCAGGTGAGGATTCACTGCCCCTTCACCCAGATGACTTGTCTCAAGTGAGCTGTTGGCATCCCACAAAATTAACCCTTCTCTTTCACTGACCACATGACCATTGTCTTGCAGGATCTCAATCTGATGAGGCCGGGTTATCCAGAGTCTTACCCCCCCCTCCCCCCGCCTCGCCTGTGCATGTCACCGAGGTCAACACCACTAGGGTTGCGACTGCAGTGAAAAACCTAGTGCACAACGTCCAACCTTGAGTGATGGTGTCCACGGCATGGTTAAGTCTGTGACAACCATGGCTGAGGGCCTCGACATCATGTCCCAGTCAATGACGGACATGTCCCAGACGCAGGACATTGCCGATGCTCTGCAGAGCATGGCCCAGTCACTCAGGACCAGTACTGACAGCGTCAATACCGTAACAATGGGGAGCCAGGTGACTCAGACGCTGCTACTGCTCACTTTAGCTGCTCCTCCGGCCCATGGAGCCAGCCAGTGCCCTAAGAGCATCCTCAGGAGGAGGAAATACTGGAGGCCAACCCCGAGGCTACCACCAAAGAGACTACTGTGGTCTCCAGTACTTCTGAAACCCCCCCCTCCTGCCACCAGCACATCTCAAGGGCAAAGGACAGAACACGATAGCATGGTGATGCCATCCTGTGACATCAGTAAGTTGGCCAGGACCCTCCAGTTCCAGCACCTCCAGAGGACGTCCACCAAGAGACTGGAAGGCCACGGGAAGCACTAGGCTGCCTCCACCTCTGATGTGCATCCTGGGGACACACCTAGACGTATCAGCAGGCCATGTGAGATCAACAACAATGAGGAGCACTGAGTGGGCACTGGTGAGGTCACTAAAATGTTCAGTATTAAAACATGCCACACCTGATACATGTGAAGCCTCTGTCAGGTTAATCTTCACAGCGGGCTTGCCCGCACCTTGTTGCCCGCCCCCCTCCCCAGGCACACAGGTCCAAGATGAAAAGCCCCCAATGCAGATTCTGTTTCGAGGATGAGTGTGAGCGCGCTGTCAGCAGAAAGACAGGAGCCAGACTTTAGCAGACCTGAGGCGCACCAGAGCTTTCCGTGAGTGGTCACCACTCTCCTGTCTTGTACATTGACCCGCTGACAGTGAAGACACAGGCCCATCACCCTGGAGTGATGTTACACAGACGCTTGGAGGAGGGAACAGAGTGGTCAGGAAGGGTGTGGTATGATGGGGTGGAGGAATGGGGGGAAATCGGGTGGGGAGTGCTGACCTAATGTACATAGATTTTCACAGTAACTTCATTGCAGTGTTAATATAAGTCTACTTGAGACACTAATAAAGATTAATTGATTAATTAGCCTCATCCTGGGACAATCTGGAGACGATTAGTACCTCCCTGGTCCTCCTGGCATGTCGAACTCTAACTGCAGCCTCTCCTCCATTTACCAGCTCCTTCTCAGGTTCATCCTCCTTGCCCTCCTAGTCCGCCTCCTCCTCCTCAGACCAGGCCACAAGTCCCTTCTGCTCCACTCCCTTGTCCAGCATGTCACCCCACTGCTGTGCCAGATTGTGCAGGGCACAGCAGACCAGAGCAGGAGATCCTCTGGGGGGAATATACTGCACGGTACCGCCAGAGCGGTCAAGGCAGCGGAACCTCATATTGAGCAGCCTGATGCACCACTCAATGACAGCACGGGGAGCGCGGCAACATGGGCCTCATTAGAACAGGTCTCAGCCTCAGTATCAGGCCTCTGCACCGGCGTCATCAGCCATGTCCTCAGTGGGCATCCCTTGTCCCCCATGATCCAACCCATCATCCTGGGGAGGTTGACGAAGTCAGTGGGGTTCTCCAAGTGCCCCAGAATGTAGGTGTCATGCACACTTCCAGGATAGCAAGCACACAGGTACATGATACGGAGGTGTTGGTTGCATGCGATCTGGACATTCAGGGAGTGGAACCACTCCCTGTTAATATAGGGCTCCCTGATACCCCGATGCTCGCATAACGACATGTGCAGCATCGATCGCTCCCTGGACCTTGGGCATCCCAGCGATGGCGGTGGATCCTCAGGCTGGGCATCTTGGTGGGTCTGGTCCAGGTCTAAGGTGATATAGTCAGATGCCTGGGCTTACAGAGCATCCGTCACCTCCCAGATGCACCTATGGGTGGAAGATTCAGATATGCCACACAGGTCCCTACCTGAGCTCTGAAATAACTCAGTGGCATAGATGTTTAGGGCTGCAGTGACCTCCACGGCAACCGGGAGCAGGTGTCCTCCTCCATGGGATGCCATGTCTCTGTTTGATTGTTAGCAGATGCCTCTATGGTGCTGATGCTCCTAGATTCAGGCACGCTATTTAGGCATCAAAGGTAGCTGGGCAAGCAGTGCACTAATCATCCTCTGAGACATGGCACCTGTGCCTTCGAGGAGGCACTTGAGAGTTGAGGAGCATGAAGTGCTCTCACAACTAATAAGGCTAATTCCTCATTTGAAATAGCCTTCAGCTGTGAAGCTGGAGGCTGCTCAGAGTCAAAGGGAGTGAAATTGACTTTCAGGATAGAAGCTGCAGCAGGGCTCTGTCCTGGGAGAGTTCGGTGGGACAGACAGGCTACAGCTGTGGTTGCCCCTGTTATGGGTCTCCACAATATTTAAAGATGGCTTGAAAGCCTCACAGACGCAAAGTTCCTCACCCACCTCAGCCCAGGGGAGGCCCCGACCTGGAATGCTCCAGTCCCCTGAACAACCCCAACACCATGAGCACTGGGGCAGCAGCTCCGGTACCCTTGAGCCACCCGCCAGTAAATGGAAATGACTGCTCACTTCCTCACTTCCCCTCGGCAGCCAGTGCGGCAGCTTAATATTTTTGAAAAGGAGTACATAACGATGCCCGCGTGACTTCCTGCTGGTGAGTCAGGTAATTCCCCAGAGGCCGTTGCATTCGACTACAATCTCATTACTGAGATTGAAATGAATGCAAATGAGGGTTAATGATATTCTTGACATTTTTGGGTGAGATCCAGAATTCGCCATTGGGAGCGGGCTTAGCGACTTACAAAATGTGTCACGCCTGGCACAGATCTTGATTTTGCCCTCTCCCTCTATTCACCCCGCGTGGCCGGATCCACATTGGCCTCAACACGGTCGTTGAATCATGTCCAATGGCATTTGACAATATTCCACAAAATTGACATTAGCAAAAGTAAAGCCCATGGGATTGCTAGATAGTGACTGCATAAATACAAAATAGGATAAGGGACAGAAACCACAAATTAGTGATTGATTTTCAAACTGTAGCACTACATTGTTGTCTGTGTTTATGATAATTTTTCTCTATTATGGCATTATGTATGAGTGAGTTTACTTTCAATCATCTGCAAGACCACATTTTGGGAACCATGGGTCTACCCCATCAAACCCTTTCATAATCAGGTCACCACTGTTTTTGCTAAAGGAACCATAGAATTCCTAGAGTGGAAAGGAGGCTATTTGGTCCATCTAGTCTGCACTGACCTTCTGAAAGAGCACCCTACCCATGCCCACTCTCCTGCCCGATCCCCATAACCCCATCCAACCTGCCCATCTTTGGACACTTAAGGGACAATTAATCATGGCCAATCCACCTAACCTGCACATCTTTGGACTGTGGGGAAACTGGAGCACCCAGAGGAAACCCAGATACAAGGAGAATGTGCAAACTCCACACAGTCACCCAAGGCTGGCATCAAACCTGGGCCCCTGGCATTGTAAGGCAACAGTGCTAACCACTATGTCATTGTGCCTCCAGTTTGTTATGTGTCCCAGTTTGTTAAATCTTTCCTGATGTGTATAATTCCTCAGGTATCATTTTAAGCTTTTTTTTGTACATTAAACAGTGCCTCTAAATCTTTACGGTGATCAGGGGGCGAAATTCTCCGGAAACGGCGTGATGTCCGCCGACTGGCGCCCAAAACGGCGCAAATCAGTCGGGCATCACGCCGCCCCAAAGGTGCGGAATGCTCCGCATCTTTGGGGGCCGAGCCCCAACCTTAAGAGGCTAGGCCGACGCGAGACGAATTTCCGCCCCGCCAGCTGGCGGAAAAGGCCTTTGGTGCCCCGCCAGCTGGCGCAGAAGTGACATCTCCGGGCGGCGCATGCGCGGGAGCGTCAGCAGCCGCTGACGGCATTCCCACACATGCGCAGTGGAGGGAGTCTCTTCCGCCTCCGCCATGGTGGAGACCGTGGCGAAGGCGGAAGGAAAAGAGTGCCCCCACGGCACAGGCCCGCCCGCGGATCGGTGCGCCCGATCGCAGGCCAGGCCACCATGGGGGCACCCCCCGGGGCCAGATCACCCCGCGCGCCTCCCCCAGGACCCCGGAGCCCGCCCGCGCCGCCTTGTCCCGCCGGCAAGGTAGGTGGTTTAATCTACGCCGGCGGGACAGGCATTTTAGCAGCGGGACTTCGGCCCATCCGGGCCGGAGAATCACGCGGGGGGGCCCGCCAACCGGCACGGCCCGATTCCCGCCCCCGCCGAATATCCGGTGCCGGAGAATTCGGCAACCGGCGGGGGCGGGATTCACGCCAGGCCCCGGCGATTCTCTGACCCGGCGGGGGGGGGGGGGTCGGAGAATCTCGCCCCAGAACTGTCACTCCAAGTATGGTTTAACCAAGTCAGACAAGTTTAAAATAACTTCCACTGCTTTTCACTTTTATCTGTCTAGAAATCACCCCAGTGTTTTGTTTGCTTTGTTGGCATTTGTTTTTTACTTTTGCAACCCGAAGCCTACACTGTCTCAGGTTCTGGGGCTTGAGGTTTGCTGCTTCCTTTGTCTATTAAATTACTTTTGGTTTGGTTTTCGAAGTGTCTGTGAACACATGATCCCCATGAAGAAAATAAAAACTCTTGAACCTCAAATTAAAATGTCAGGAATATTCAATACACATTTTGCCCAAAGTTGTGTCTCTCCGCTAGTTGCTAGATGGAACTGTCCTGAATGTCTCTGTTGCTCCTCCAGACGTTTGCATTTGCTCTCGTCCTGGCCAGCGACAACGAACACCAAAAAAATATCACCTATAACAAATGAATATGGATGCTTTATGATAAAGTGTTGAGTCTGCAAGTCTGTTCAAAGTCATGTGGTTGAGCAGATCGTCAGAGGAAATAATGTGCAACAAATTGATGATGCAATCGTTTCATCATTAAAGGGCAGTGTCCTGAATTGACTCTATGTGGTTTTGCAGATCTGTTGAGGCCTGCTGCTGCATCTTTCAGCAAGCTATAAATAAATTAAATTAAGTGAGAAACATTATTCTCACAAGCCCAAGGCTGTTTAAAAACAAAACAGAAGCATGTTTTTCCTTCTGTGTTGATATATGGTGTGGCAGTCTGGATTTATTGGCTTGATCCCACCCGTGGAATGGTAAAATGCGAACTTTCCTGCTGCCTACCTACCCGGCTCGACCTATCTCACATTTTACGGGGGGAGGGGGGGGGTGCATTGGAGGTGTCAGGTGGCACCACTTGCACTTGAGCCAAGTAGGCCCCATAGTTGCAGATTAATGGCCATGTTATATCTCATGTCTCAGTGATGTTGATTAAGCATGTGAGGTCATTAAACCACTTCCTCCACTGCATCGAGGTCCTTGGGGTTAGTCTGCTGGAATTGGCTGCATTGGCTACCTGTGTTTGGAAGGCCTCCTGGTACCTCCTCCTGCACCAAGACCTTCAGCAAGAATCTTCGGACACACTCTCTGGCCTGTTGCACAATTCCTATAGCTTCTTCCTGGTCTCCTACTCTTTTACTGGTTTCAGCCCTCGCTACAGCCAGAGTGCACCTTGCCTTTATTCGTGCAATCTAACTTTAAGTGGTGCTAGCCTTGCATGGATAAGGGACCCCTGCTGAAGAATACAGCCTCTCAACAGTTCTGAGCTGCACACCACCAGGCAGCATAACGTTTGCATGCTGCCTGATTCACCTAGAACAGGTGTGGATTTATCACATAACAGGTTCCCAGAACCCGATTTCGAGCCTTATCAATTTGGTCCCCCTTAATTCCAGATTGTAAACTTGAAGCTTTCCTATTTCTGCTGCCTACCACACCCGCTTTACATTTGCAGTCAGTCAGCAGTTGCTGTATTTTCAATGCACATATATCCACCTGGCAGCCACCACACAGTAAAATGGTTCCCAGAGTGTGTAGTTGAAAATATCTAGGCTGGATTCTCCGTCAGCGGGATCCTCCGTTTCACCAGCAGCACACTTATGCCGTGGATTTTCCGACGGTATGGGGGTGCCCACAATGGGAAACCCCATTGGCCGGCTGGGGCGCGCCGCACCAGAAAACGGGTGCGGCAGAACGGAGCATCCCGCACATTTTAACGGGTATTTCCTCAGATTTACAACGAAGCAGATTATTTCAGAAAATATTGCCATCGTCATGAGGAAATTAGAATTCTCAAAAAAATGGCATGTGCATTCCAAACCATCATTGCAGAATTAATACTGTACGATTTACCCAGCTTGTGACTTGAAGTCCTAATTTGTAAAAGTCTTTTTTTTCCTTTATTCGCTCATTCGTTCACTGGATTATTGGTCCAGTGACAAGACCACTACGCCACCGCTTCCTCCTGTTAATTAAGGGGTAATTTTTTAGAAAAAGAATAAGGGAGCAGTTAAAACGAGGAGGTACTATTTCCATCAGATTTTCCTGCTAAACTTCAGTGGGAGCTGCATTAATAAATACAAATCACGGCCCCATGAAATACATGTAACCCTAAGGCTTAATTCTGAATTTGGGCACCAGTTGTGACCACCCCTTGAGGCAAGGCTATTGAAAGCCAACTAGGCCTATAATCAATTTTAAAACTTTCTGAAGTGTGGCCAGGAAGAACAGGAATACTCCATGTGCTACAAGACAGCCTGGCCTCTACCACCCTGAGCTCCCACCCAGATAAGATAACTTCCTTCCCAAACTCACTTTGCTACCACATGGCAGGCGGCCTCCAGATGGCGTGATGTTTGTTCCCCGCCCCTCAATAAACAGTTGCCGCAATCAGCCCAACCCAGGCGAGCAGCTGACTCGTGATAATCAAGTGAGGTCAGAGAGTTAAAATCTAACCACTCTGTTAGAATC
The DNA here is from genome assembly GCF_047496885.1 of Scyliorhinus torazame. Lineage (NCBI taxonomy): Eukaryota > Metazoa > Chordata > Chondrichthyes > Carcharhiniformes > Scyliorhinidae > Scyliorhinus > Scyliorhinus torazame. The sequence goes on along the minus strand of NC_092713.1, from coordinate 272,825,209 downwards.
ATAGAATCCCTACAGTGCAAAAGGAGGCCATTCAGCCCATCAAGTAACCCACCTAACCTTTGGACACTGAGGGGCAATTTAGTACGGCCAATCCATCTGCATATCTTTGCACTGTGGGAGGAAACCGGAGCACCCGAAGGAAACACGAGAAGAAAGTGCAAACTCCACACAGACAGTCACCCGAGGTCAGAATTGAACCCGGGTCCCTGGTGCGGTGAGGCAGCAGTGCAAACCACTGTGCTGCCCACATTGTCCGCTTCCAACACCTTTCTTTCACCAACAGCATACTTGTTGCCAAAGTGAACAACTTCATGTTTTCCCACTTTATACTCCATCTGCCAGATTTTTGCCCAGTTGCTCAACCTATTTCCATCTGCAAACTGCTTATGTCCTCTTCACAACATGCATTCCTACCTATCTTTTTTGTCATCTGCAAATTTAGCTCCCATGCCTTCGTTCTCCTCATCTAAGTCTTGATGTAAATTGTAAAATGTTGAGGTCCCAGCACAGGACCCTATGGACTCCATTCATTACAACCTGACAAACAGAATAAGACTCATTAATGCATACTCTCTTTCATACCAGTTGGCCAAACTTCTATTCATGTAAGTATGTTACCCCCTACCTATACCATAAGCTTGTACTTTCTACTTGATGTGGCAACTTATCAAACTAATTCTGGAAATCCAAGTACAGCACATCTACGGGTTCCCCTTTATTGACAGTACATGTTACTCCTTCAAAGAACTCTAATAAATTGGTTAAATGTTATTTCCCTTTCAGAAAAAATCATGCTGGCTCTTAGTTATTTCTATGTGCCCAACATTCACCAATTAATGATCGATTCTAGCATCTTCCCCACGACAGATGTCAGGCTAACTGGCCTATACTTTACTGTCTTTTGCCCCCTTCTCTTGAATAAAGGGGTTATATTTGCCACTTTCCAGTCTGATGAACCTTTCCAGAATCTGGAAAACTTTGGAAAAGACATCCATTTGAAGGGCCTGTTCTGTGCTGTATTTTCTATGTTCTATATTGCTTCTGTTTGTTCTTAATCATTATTCATAAAGCTACTGGCCATGCCACAGACAAAATTGGGGGAACAGGACAATGGAGCTTTGAAATATTTATGCTTTGTAAACATTGAACAGAAATGTGACAATGTAACACCCTTGCTCAACTATAAATACTTTTCTTACTTTTTTTGCTGCTCTTTTGGCTTCAGCAGAGCTAAGGTTAGGCAATTCATTCCCCTGGTCTAACTGCTCAAATGCTTTTAATTGATGTCCTCAGGGTTTTGGAACCTGTGATAGCCCTGTCAAAGGCACTTGCACCTGTGTAGGGGCAGATTTGGTCACCGGGGTGGGAGGGATCATCTAGGGCGCTGACGGAAGGGGAAGCAAGGGGCCATGAGCACTTGGAGCAGAGTGCTAAACCTTGATGTTCCTTTTCTTCACATTCCCCTTCATGATCCAAATTGATTTCCCGGGCTATCTTTTCCTTCAAGGAGACGAAGGTGAGGCCTATGGGTGTGAGCTGTGGATCATTTTGAGAGGGTGCAAGGAAAACCTTTGCACAGGGTCACTATGAGAGATGGGTTTGACATATCAATGAGATGAGTATGATAGTGGTTTGTCAGATGGAGATGTTTAAAAAGTGCTTGAATAAAGATAAATGCACGGCTTGTTAATTTGAAGAGTGATATGTAAGAGAAGGTTCGGAAAGGTAGAGCGAAGGGGTTTGTACGAGAATATGTCATGCTCCTCACCTTTCCTATGCCGATCAGCTCACTTTAACAGCAATGTATCTCAAGATGAGGCACCCACATTCCTGCTGCTGACATCCCCGGCCACTTCCAACTGTGCCTGTTGGTTGCCTTTCATATAGTAATAATAGTATAATCTTTATTATTCATCTGTTCAAGAGGTACAAAATATCCCTGCAGGACCTTAGAACCCAAATCAATATTTCCAGAGACCCACTCAGAAAGCATTCTGCTGCATTTCCATGTGGTGCCTTCATTGGAGCAGGTGCCCATTCTGGATCTGTCAAACCACTTTTATCATCCTTCAATTCTGACCCTCAAAGGAACTGCGTAAATCAAAATCAAATGAGACTGCTGCGGGTCATCATCGCACCTCCCCACTCTAATTGGTCGGGACGCGCAGAAATCAGGTGCAAACACAATGCCGAGTTAAAAGGTGACTGACAAATGCGTTGTTGAAACGTCTGGATTCTCAATATGCTGCCAGCCTCCCCCATTGTGAGTGAGTCTGAAAGTTAAAATACTACCCAGTTAATCTCAGACCCTTTTCCTTCTGATTTGTACCCAAAACAAAGGCATTCCGTGGGCACATGTCAATGAAAAATAGCATTGTATTCCATTTCATCTGCCCCAGGCTCGGATATGATTTACTATTGTACAGTGCCCTATTGCCAAGTTTGTGGAAGACAATAAAATTGGTGAGAAGACATAAAAGAGTTTACAGAAGGCTATAGACAGATTAGGTGAGTGGGCAAAAACTTGGCAGATGGAATATAAGGTAGGAAAACATGAAATTATGCATTTTGGCAGGAAGAATAAACGAGATTATAGACTCATAGAGAGTGTAATATTTAAATAGAGACAGACTGCAGAAAGCTGCAGCGCGGGAGAGATGTGGGGATCCCTGCGCATAAATCACAAAACTATCATTTAAGTTCATCAGATAATAGGGAAGGCAAATTAAATTTTGGCCTTTACTTCAAAGGGAATGGACTATAAAAATAGGAAGTCTTGCTAAAACTATACAAGGCACTAGTTAGGCCGCACATGGAATGCTGTGAACAGCTTTGTTCCCCTTAGCCAAGGAAAGTTATACTGGCACTCAAGGCAGCCCAGAGAAGGTTCACGGGGTTGATCTCAGGTATGGAAAAGGTTCTTATGGGAAAGGTTGAGTAGGTTGGGCCTGTACTCATTGGGTTCAGAAGAATGAGAGACAACATTTTTGAGACATATAGGATTCTCAGGGTAGATGCTGACAGGCTGTTTCAACTTGTGGGTGAGTCTCGGACAAGAGGGTATAACTTCAGAATAAGGTGTTGCCCATTTAAGACAGTGGGCGGGATTCTCCCCTACCCGGAGGGGCGGGGGGTTCCGGCGTAATGGAGTGGCGGGAACCACTCCGGCGTCGGGCCGCCCCAAAGGTGCAAGCCCTCACCTTGAGGGGCTAGGCCCGCGCCGGAGTGGTTTGCACTCCACCGGCTGGCGGGAAAGACCTTTGGTGCCATGCCAGCCGGGGCCGAAATGTCTTCGCCGGGTGACGCGGGTCAGCGCATGCGCGGGAGCGTCAGTGGCTGCTGACGTCATCCCCACGCCATGCGCAGGGGAGGGGGTCTCTTCCGCCTCTGCCATAGTGAAGACCATGGCGAAGGTGGAAGAAAAAGAATGCCAACACAGCACAGGCCCGCCCGCGGATCGGTGGGCCCTGATCACGGGCCTGGCCACCGTGGGGGCACCCCCCAGGGCCAGATCGCCCCGCGCCCCCCCCCCAGGACCCCAGAGCCTGCCCGCGCCCCCTTGTCCCGCCGTTCAAAAGGTGGCTTAATCCACACTGGCGGGACAGGCATTCCAGCAGCGGGAATTCGTCCCATCGTGTGCCGGAGAATCGCCGGGGGTGGGCACGTCGACTGGCGTGGTGCGATTCCCGCCCCCGCCGAATCTCTGGTGGCGGAGACTTCGGGACACGGCGGGGACGGGTTTCACGCCAGCCCCTGGCAATTCTCCAACCCTGCGTGGGGTCGGAGAATTCCGCCCAGAGTTGAGGAGGAATTTCTTGTCTCAGAAGATAGTGAATCTGAGGAATTCTTTACCGCAGAGGGCTCTAGAGGCTGGGTTGTTAAATATGTTCAAGGCTGAGATAGACAGATTTCCAATCAGTAAGGGAATCAAGGGTTATGGGGATAAGGTGGGAATGTGGAGTTGTGGATTATCACATCAGATCAGTCATGATCTCATTGGTGGAGCAGACAGAATGGGCCGAATGGCCTACATCTGCTCCTACGTCTTATGGTCTTATAGAACATAGAACATAGAACGATACAGCGCAGTACAGGCCCTTCGGCCCACGATGTTGCACCAAAACAAAAGCCATCTAACCTACACTATGCCGTTATCAACCATATGCTTATCCAATAAACTTTTAAATGCCCTCAATGTTGGCGAGTTCACTACTGTTGCAGGTAGGGCATTCCACGGCCTCACCACTCTTTGCGTAAAGAACCTATCTCTGACCTCTGTCCTATATCTATTACCCCTCAGTTTAAAGCTATGTCCCCTCGTGCTAGCCATTTCCATTCGCGGGAGAAGGCTCTCACTGTCCACCCTATCTAACCCCCTGATCATTTTGTATGCCTCTATTAAGTCTCCTCTTAACCTTCTTCTCTCTAACGAAAACAACCTCAAGTCCATCAGCCTTTCCTCATAAGATTTTCCCTCCATACCAGGCAACATCCTGGTAAATCTCCTCTGCACCCGCTCCAAAGCTTCCACGTCCTTCCTATAATGCGGTGACCAGAACTGTACGCAATACTCCAAATGCGGCCGTACCAGAGTTTTGTACAGCTGCAACATGACCTCGTGACTCCGGAACTCAATCCCTCTACCAATAAAGGCCAACACTCCATAGGCCTTCTTCACAGCCCTATCAACCTGGGTGGCAACTTTCAGGGATCTATGTACATGGACACCTAGATCCCTCTGCTCATCCACACTTCCAAGAACTTTACCATTAGCCAAATATTCCGCATTCCTGTTATTCCTTCCAAAGTGAATCACCTCACACTTCTCTACATTAAACTCCATTTGCCACCTCTCAGCCCAGCTCTGCAGCTTATCTATGTCCCTCTGTAACCTGCTACATCCCTCCGCACTGTCGACAACACCACCGACTTTAGTGTCGTCTGCAAATTTACTCACCCACCCTCCTGCGCCCTCCTCTAGGTCATTGATAAAAATGACAAACAGCAACGGCCCCAGAACAGATCCTTGTGGTACGCCACTTGTAACTGAACTCCATTCTGAACATTTCCCATCAACCACCACCCTCTGTCTTCTTTCAGCTAGCCAATTTCTGATCCACATCTCTAAATCACCCTCAATCCCCAGCCTCCGTATTTTCTGCAATAGCCTACCGTGGGGAACCTTATCAAACGCTTTACTGAAATCCGTATACACCACATCAACTGCTCTACCCTCGTCTACCTGTTCAGTCACCTTCTCAAAGAACTCGATAAGGTTTGTGAGATATGACCTACCCTTCACAAAGCCATGCTGACTATCCCTGATCATATTATTCCTATCTAGATGATTATAAATCTTGTCTCTTATAATCCCCTCCAAGACTTTACCCACAGCAGACGTGAGGCTCACCGGTCTATAGTTGCCGGCGTTGTCTCTATTCCCCTTTTTGAACAAAGGGACCACATTTGCTATCCTCCAGTCAAAACAACAAAAGAACAAAGAAATGTACAGCACAGGAACAGGCCCTTCGGCCCTCCAAGCCTGTGCCAACCATGCTGCCCGACTAAACTACAATCTTCTACACTTCCTGGGTCCGTATCCCTCTATTCCCATCCTATTCATGTATTTGTCAAGATGCCCCTTAAATGTCACTATCGTCCCTGCTTCCACCACCTCCTCCGGTAGCGAGTTCCAGGGACCCACTACCCTCTGCGTAAAAAACTTGCCTCGTACATCTACTCAAAACCTTGACCCTCTCACCTTAAACCTATGCCCCCTAGCAAGTGACCCCTCTACCCTGGGGAAAAGCCTCTGACTATCCACTCTGTCTATGCCCCTCATAATTTTGTAGACCTCTATCAGGTCTCCCCTCAACCTCCTTCGTTCCAGTGAGAACAAACCGAGTTTATTCAACCGCTCCTCATAGCTAATGCCCTCCATACCAGGCAACATTCTGGTAAATCTCTTCTGCACCCTCTCTAAAGCCTCCACATCCTTCTGGTAGTGTGGCGACCAGACTTGAACACAATACTCCAAGTATACTCCTCTGGCACTATTCCTGTAGCCAATGATGTCATAAAAATCAAAGCCAAAGGCCCAGCAATCTCTTCCCTGGCTTCCCAGAGAATCCTAGGATAAATCCCATCAGGCCCCGGGGACTTATCTATTTTCAGCCTGTCCAGAATTGCCAACACCTCTTCCCTACGTACCTCAATGCCATCTATTCTAATAGCCTGGGTCTCAGCATTCTCCTCCACAACATTCTCTTTTTCCTGAGTGAATACTGACAAAAAATATTCATTTAGTATCTCGCCTATCTCTTCAGACTCCACACACAACTTCCCATCCCTGTCCTTGACTGGCCCTACTCTTACCCTAGTCATTCTTTTATTCCTGACATACCTATAGAAAGCTTTTGGGTTTTCCTTGATCCTACCTGCCAAATACTTCTCATGTCCCCTCCTTGCACGTCTTAGCTCTCTCTTTAGATCCTTCCTCGCTACCTTGTAACTATCAATCGCCCCAACTGAAACTTCACACCTCATCTTCACATAGGCCTCCTTCTTCCTCTTAACAAAAGATTCCACTTCTTTGGTAAACCACGGTTCCCTCGCTCGACGCCTTCCTCCCTGCCTGACCGGTACTTTTTTATCAAGAACACGCAGTAGCTGTTCCTTGAACAAGCTCCACTTATCCAGTGTGCCCAACACTTGCAGCCTACTTCTCCAACCTATCCCCCCCCAAGTCATGTCTAATGGCATCATAATTGCCCTTCCCCCAGCTATAACTCTTGCCCTGCGGTGTATACTTATCCCTTTCCATCACTTACGTAAACGTCACCGAATTGTGGTCACTGTCCCCAAAGTGCTCTCCTACCTCCAAATCCAACACCTGGCCTGGTTCATTACCCAAAACCAAATCCAATGTGGCCTCGCCTCTTGTTGGCCTGTCAACATATTGTGTCAGGAAACCCTCCTGCACACATTGTACAAAAAACGACCCATCTAATGTACTCGAACTATATCTTTTCCAGTCAATATTTGGAAAGTTAAAGTCTCCCATAATAACTACCCTGTTACTTTCGCTCTTATCCAGAATCATCTTCGCCATCCTTTCCTCTACATCCCTAGAACTATTTGGAGGCCTATAGAAAACTCCCAACAGGGTGACCTCTCCTTTCCTGTTTCTAACCTCAGCCCATACTACCTCGGAAGAAGTGTCCCCATCTAGCATCCTCTCCGCCACCGTAATACTGCTCTTGACTAGCAGCGCCACACCTCCCCCTCTTTTGCCTCCTTCTCTGAGCTTACTAAAACACCTAAACCCCGGAACCTGCAACATCCATTCCTGTCCCTGCTCTATCCATGTCTCCGAAATGGCCACAACATCGAAGTCTGTCCTTGTAACTAACAGTGAAAACGGAGGTATAGTGAGACAGGAAAGGACAATGTGCTAATCCACTGTTAACTCAATTATTCATATTCAATGGGTAGATAAATTGACCTTCTTGCAAATATTAACCAATATCAATTCTTAACCAAGTCTACCCCCGAGCAAACGCTCAAGAAGCTATAACTAGAGGCTTTAAATCAGTGGTCAAATAGATAATGAATGCATTCTGTGTGATATTAGAACTTTTTGATGCTTGAGCTCTTGACTGTGAACATACCAACTAGTGTTCTTAGTTCTTATTGAATTTTTGTTGTACTGTTAAATGGAGCCAGACTCCACAAACAAAAAGGAGAAAAGTAAAACATGGCTGACTAATAATATATCTTTCCACTCTAGGTTCACAACTTTGCTACACTGATGCCTACAGAGGGGACAGTCTCAGTCCTGGACTTAGCTATGGCCACTATTAATACAATTCGCAAGTTCTCTCAACACACAACACATCTTGGCAGAGAACTGCAAACTCTGTCAGAGTTTCATCCACCCTGAGATTAACTGTTTCATCGTTGTAAAGTACTTCATGCAGCAGCCTGACTGAAAATTGGTCGCAAACCACCTTGAGCTGGCAAGACTGAAATACAGCCAAGTATTGGAACTCAGAACTTCAATCTCCCTTTGGAAGCCCAGTGCTGTACTGCTGGGAGTAATTGGAACTTGGAAGCAGGTTGGCCACAAGTAGAAATTTAAATAAAAATGAAAAACTGCAACAAGCTGTTTGGTGATTGCAAAAGGAAATACTAATGAGCCACCCCTCACTCCACTGTCTTTACGTCAGAACAAGGAAAATAGTTTGAATGTAAGTTTGCACTAAATACTGTACCAAGTAGTTAGAGAATGCTGGATTGATATCACCAAAACTGAATATAGTTGTAAATTTTCAATAAAAACATCAACTAACCTAGTCAGAAAATACCAGTAAGCAGGAGGAAAATATTATTTTCTGTTTGCAACAAATGCATTCTTGGACCCCCCACCGGGTCGGAGAATCGCCGGGGGCTGGTGAGAATCCCGCCACCGCCATGTCCCGAATTCTCCGCCACCAGAGATTCGGCGGGGGCGGGAATCGCACCGCGCCGGTCGGCGGGCCCACACCCGGCGATTCTCCGACCCGCAATGGGCCGAAGTCCCTCCGCTGTCAACCCTCTCCCACCGGCGTGGATTGAACCACCTTTTGAATGACGGGACAAGGCGGCGCGGGCAGGCTCTGGGGTCCTGGGGTGGGCGCGGGGCGATCTGGCCCCAGGGGGTGCCCCACAGTGGGCTGGCCCGCGATCGTGGCCCACCGATCCGTGGGCGGGCCTGTGCCATGGGGGCACTCTTTTTCTTCCGCCTTTGCCATGGTCTTCACTATGGCGGAGGCGGAAGAGACCCTCTCCACTGCGCATGCGCGGGGATGATGTCAGCAGCCGCTGACGCTCCCGCGCATTCGTCGCCCGGCGAAGACCTTTAGGCGCCGGCTGGCATGGCGCCAAATGCCTTTCCCGCCAGCCGGCGGAGCGGAAACCACTCCGGCTCGGGCCTAGCCCCTCAAGGTGAGGGCTTGGCCCCTAAAGGTGCGGAGACTTTCGCACCTTTGGGGCGGCCCGACGCCAGAGTGGTTTCCGCCACTCCAATACGCCGGAATCCCCCGCCCCACCGAGTAGGGGAGAATCCCGCCCATGTTTTATCAAAGCTGTCTGGTTTATTAGTGTGAAGAAAATTGTTCTAAAATGTAGGGATGAAGGGTCAGCATTAATATGTACTGGAGTAATAAAGCACAAAGAAAAGTGGTTCAAAAAGTCCGTGGTTCAATTACAAATCTTAAAACAATTAAAAGAGGACACATTTAATGCATGACTTGATGTGTGTCAGTGAAGGAAAATTCCCTGCTTTGCCCCGAGAGGTTTGCTGTCAATGGAGAAGGAGCTATTTGCTTTATCACAGAATCACATATTTTCAGCCCAGAGGAGTGAGTCTGTGCCAATGCCAGCTCTCCAACTAAAGCTGTGTATTGTCTTTTCATTGCCCTGCTCTTTCTCTTTATCCTTGCTAATCATTACTTTTCAAAAACCTATTAAATTTCTACTTCAATCATTTAATATTCTGTTTCAAATGCAAAACATTCCATGTTCTTCACAATCTGAACAACGTTCTTCCATATTTCTTCTTCATTCTGCCCATGATGATCCTCAGGCTATGCTGCCTTTTTATGCACTCACTATTATGTGGAAACCCTCTTTCACTACACTTCATAGCTTTGCGAACCTAATACCGTAGATTTCACGTTATTCTTCTCTGAACCAGTGAAGAAGTCCTGACCTTTGAGCTTTTCTCCATAAATGCCCCATATATGTTATTCTAATACATCTTTACTATACCCTTTCCCTGGCTCCAAATATAATACATGTAACATAATTGCTCATAACTTCCTGGTTCTCCAGCGTCGCATTTAGGGGGTACCCCAATGATGCACTGGGGAATCTCTCTAGGAAGTTCCCATGTAAGGGTTTACCAGACAATTGCCCAGAAGTGCTAAATTCCTCAGGACAATTGTGCTGGGTTGAGAACCATCCGACAAAAGCGATTCAAATCGTAAACTGCAGATGGTTCTGATAGTTTTACCCTGATAGTTACTCTGAAAGAAGTAGAGGAAAAAAAACACTTCTAACTCCAGAGTAACTATTGAACCACCTGGACCCAGCCTCGCACAGAAAAACCCTCACAAACACAAGACTCCCCCAGGGAAGCCACCACACCCCACTCCCACCGATTCAACCCCCCCCCCCACCCAATCAAAACCCCATTCCCCATTCCAAACAGCCCCCCCCCCCCCGCTCCCCTATGATCAACATGCCTCCTCCCCCTGGTCCAACCTGCCCCCCTCCAATCTGAACTCACTCCCCTGCAGTCCAACCGCACCCCGTCCCCTCATGACAGACCCCCATACCCCACTCCAGTCTGCCCCATCCTGACCCTCTCCCTCAAGTCCGTCCCCTTTCTGACTGGTCTGCCCCATCCCTACCTCGGGTCTGCCCTGCCACCACCCCCCTATGACCGGTCCAAACCCCTCCTCTCCACCCAAGGTTATCCTCCCATTTCCCGGTCTGCCCCCCAATTGCCTGCAGAATTTACCTTTGAAACGTACCTGCTCCCTTTAAATTTTCAGTCTCGCAGAGGCAGGAGACATCGGGGACATTTCTTTGGTAAGTTAATGTTTTATATTATTCGTGTTTAGCATTTATAAATATGTTTAAAATGCAAATAAAATGAAAGGAAAATATATTTTTATTCTTATTAAACTTTGGTTTGTCATGCGGCTGTTAATTCCATTAAAAAGGATACTTTATCATATAAAGTGAGTTTGGAGTCACAGAAGGTGAAATGATAAGTTATTTTTAACCTCGCCTTGTGTTGATGAAGTTAATTCTGTTAAATTAACTGTAATGGATAGAATGCGGTGATCTTCGTAACCGAATACGATTGTCCACCGAAGATACTCCGTGTTACTGGTTACAGATTCTGTGGGCTGATGAGCCCGATCCTAGAGCCACATCGTCAATCACTCATTTGACAGGAGTTTCCAAAAGGTGGGATTGGTTCTTGGATGGATGCTAAGTCACGGATATTCCTTTCTCAGGCTCCTTTTTCGGGGCCTCCTCTTGTCTCTGGGCATTCTCGAAGAATTGTGACCCTTCAATCTGGAGGTTCCTCCAAGTAGGTTTCTTCTGAGCAGAGGTCTCCCAGGCATTGACATGTATGTTCCATTTCTTGAGGTAAGCCTAAAAAGTGTCTTTGAAGAGTGTTCGTTGTCACCCCTTGTTCGGATCGTTTCTTGAGCTGGGTGAAGATTTGCTTTGGTAGTCAGGGCTCTGACATCCTAAGCATATGGGCCAGCCCAGCGGATTTGGTTTTGAATGATTATGACCTCGATACTGGTGCTATTGACTCCTTCAAGGACACAACCGTTAGCACGCCTGTCGTCCCAGCTGATGCAGAGCTAAAGTACATTTGGATTTTGCGATGTATTTTAAGCTGTGTTGTTTAACAATCTCCTTACAAGCCTCAGTGATTACTTCAAATGCTTTAACAAAGTTTAATGCCTTATTTGACATATACAAACCTTCTGTAAGCTAATGTGAGCTACCTCTCTGACAGGTATTGCAGCGAATCAATTACGAAGAGTGTACTGACAAAGGACATCCCAAAATGATGCCAGAGGAGATATGTGCCAGGATACTGCGCTTCTGTTGCTTTCAGACTTTGCATTTGTAACATTAACAATTGACATGTCAAAACCCTCCCCTCTTCCGTCCCGCCCCTCTTCCTTCCCTCCCCTTTACAAATAGACAGGACCATTGTGTTTTTGTGGAAAAATATATTTTATTGATCGTTGTGTTTAAATGAGAAAATATACTTTATTACAAGAAATTTGTAAAAGTCAAGGTAGATTCATGTAATTGTTCAGCTGATAAAGTTGCACATTAAGTTAAATGTTAACTAGTTTCAAAGTTTTGAATTTATAAAATTATTTTTGTCAATAAATGTTTTACATTAAACTTTACAAGCTTTCACAAATGTCTTATGGAAACACCAAAGCACATTTAATTCTAAGATAATAATAAATGAATAAGATAATTGAAGTAAATAAGGCAGAAACATATTTAACACGGGTAACATGGTGGCATGCTAGTTAGCACTGTTGCCTCACAACACCAGGGACCCATGTTCAATTTTGACCTTGGGAGACTGTGTGGTGTTTGTACATTCTCCCTGTCTTTGCATAGGTTTCTTAGAACCATGAAATAGAACCATCGATTCATTACAGTGCAGATGAAGGCCATTCGGCCCGTCAAAGAGTATCATACCTAGGTCTACTACCCCGACCTATCCCCGGAACCTAACCTGTACATCCCTGAAGACTAAGGCAAAACTTAGCATGGTCAATCCACCTAACCTGCACATCTTTGGACTGTGGGAGGAAACGAGAGCACCTGGAGGAAACCCACCCAGATATGGGGAGAATGTACAAAGCTCAAACATCACCCAAGGCCGGAATTGAACCCTGTGTCTGGTGCTGGAGTCAGAAGTGCTAACCATTGTGCCGCCGTGCCACCGCTGTTTCCTCTGGGTGCTTCGGTTTCCTCCCACAGTCAAATGGGGGCAGGGCTGCACTCCTCCTGCGGCGCGCTGGAACCTGCGCAGACCGGGGCATTGGAGGCTCGAGCTGTCACAGGGAAAAGAAGGTTGGACACATCATCCAAGTGCAGGTAAGTGCACAGTTTTCTCTATTAAAACGGGTGGCCTGTGCTTTCCCGCTGCTAGCCGAGAGTTACGGTCCATTATTTTTATCAGGCAACCTGTAATGGTAGGTTTTCTGAGGGTAGAGTTAAATCTTGGCTGTTCAGTGTTCTCTGGCCGCTAGAAGTGCTTTGTGAAAGTAAGTGGATGTGGCCTGGTTTAAATTCATGATTTAAGAATCCGAGACCTCATGCAGAGATGTCTATTTCTACATTACACAGCTAAAGATCCCAGAGCAGCCATTTAAATCACATAGCATGATCTTGGTCTGAGTTGGGACCAGTTCGCTCCAACACCAGATATTCTGCTCTACTGCTCTGATTAGTCAGGTTACTCTCGGTCTGCGGCCCAGAGACTGCCCAGCAATTTAATTGGGCCTAATTAAAGCTTTATTCATCGTCTGTCGGTGGCAGGCCGGGATGTCTGTAGCAAACCCAGAAAATGCTGTACAATCTGACTTGTGGAGAGAGAAGGGAGCTAACGTTTTGAGTCTGGATGACTGTCAAAATCTGAATGTCAGCCACTTCTGTGTGTGCGTCCCACGTGCCGCAGCAATGCGCATTATTCAGCCTCAAAAATCTAAATGCGATCGAGAAGAAGGGGGTCAATAAGGAAGCTCATTCACAAATAAAAACATAGGGACGCAGATTCACAATGACATTTTTAAAAATACAAATAAAGCACTGGAATTCATTTTTTGAGGAAAATAATTGAAAAGAGGCAAAGCTGTATTAAAATTGTGTTAGAGTAGAATGTTTCCACTTCGAAAAGACAGGGGAAGCACAGGAAAAGGTACAATAAACATTTACAGGGCTGATACCAGCACTGAGAGCTAATTGAAAAATCTGAACAGGCCAAGTTTCTACTCTCAAAGCAGGAGAAGGCTGAAGGGTAGCTTGACAGAGGTCTTTATAATCGTGAAGGGCTTTTAAAAATATCTGTCCATGGGATGTGAGGGTCAAAAGCAAGGTCAACATTTATTACCCATCGCTAACTGCCCTTACGAAGGCAGTGCTGAGTTGAGTGGTGTAGGTACAACCACTTTGCTATTAATTAGGACATTTCAGGACTGTGACCCAACAATGACGATGGAACAACAATGTAGTTCCAAATTAGGATGACGTGGAAAAGAACTTGCAGGTAGTTTATTCCCATATACCTGCTGCTCTTGTTCTTGAACTTCAGAAGATTCTGTTGGAGGAACTTTGTTGAATTGCTCAGTGCATCTTGTAGAGCAGTGGTAATGTGTGACTTGTTCCATGTATCAGAGCCATTCTCCGACCAGGAGCCGCAGCTGTGCAGGCCTTTCCACACGGCCAAATTTCACTGGAACAAAATCCCGGCATCCACATATTCCACTGCCGCTCAAGGTGTAGTTGAACATCCTTGATTCTAACGTGTTTAACTCGTGGTGACGTGCTAGTTACATGCAGCACTCACCGCACCAGCAACAAAAGCATAAGCAATCTGCAAAAGCATTTCTTCAACGTCTTCATCAGGTGGCCCATTTGGAGCAATGTCGTGCACCAGGTCCGACAGTGTTTTCTTGCTTCAAACCGGGTTGACTATGGACTCATACATCCCCCTGAGCCCAGTGTTCCGGGACCCAGGTAGCTTAGAAAAAATTGTCTTTCTTTCTGGCTAGGGAAAAGGGAGAAAACAGTAACAGCAGCCTCCAGGTATTTGCAGCCACCAGCAGGAGCAAACAGCAAACACAAGCTGCAGATGTGAAGTGTTCTCACAACTAACAAGGCTAATTTGTCATTTGCAATAACCTTCAGCTGAAACTAGAGGTTGGTCACAGTCAAAGGGAGTTAAATTTAATTTCAGCGTTGAAGGCACATCAAGGTTTGGTCCTGGAAGTGTTTGGTGGGACAGACGAGCTACAGATTGCCCGTTATGGGTCTCTGTAATATTTAAAGATGGCTTGAAGGCCTCACAGATGCAAAACCCCTCAGCCTCCCCGGCCCTGGAGCGAACCCCGACCTGGAACACTTCACCCCTTGAGGGGTCTCCCCACACACCCCATCCCAAGCACTGGGGCAGCTGTTCTGGTGCCCGTGAGCTGTATGGCAGAAAATGGAATTGGCTACTCACTCCCTCACTGACCCTCAGCAGCCATTGCACCAACTTCACATATTTAAAAAGGAGAACTAAACGACGTCCGTGTGATTTCTCGCTGGTGAGTCAGGTAATTCCCTAGCGACTGCTGCATTCGACTTCAATCTTGCTAATGAGATTAAAATGAATGCGAATGAGGGTTGATGAAATGCTCGCCATTTTTGAGCGAGATCAGGAACTTACCATCAGAAGAGGGCCGGGTGAATTGACACTGGTTTGCTACTGCCGCAAATCTCAATTTTTGCCTTTCCCTCTATTTACCCGGTGCTCCCAGATCCACGCTAGGCATAACGCGGAGGTTGAATCGCGTCCGTTGTTCGATCACATCTGATGTTGGACATTGTGTTTTGAGTTTTGCTGGGGTTGGTTGGATACAGTCTGTACCTTGCCCGTTGCAAACAGCAGAAGGGGACATACTGTTGTAGCACAATCAATTACTCACGAGATGAGAAGAAATTAAGTCAATCGAAGGCTTTATTAAGCAGACTTGTTCCCCAGCAGCTCAGTTACAGAATGCAGCTGCTGGGAGAACCCGAGTTCTTATACTCTGCCTTACTGGGTGTAGCCAGCAGACGGCAGATCCAATCAGGACCCAGTGTCTGTCTACCAATAGCCTCTCGGCATCACAGGGTACCGTACTACCCCTAATACGTACCACCACATTCACCCCTTGTTAAAAAAGAGCCCGGCGGGGTGGTGGGTCGCATGGTGGTAGGGGTTTACAAAGCTGGTACTGCAATTCCCTTAACACAGTGGCTATGCCTCGATATCAGTGGTGAACTATTTACACTGCCGCTTATACTGGGCTATTGAATTATTTACAGGTTTTGCTTTGTCACGCGGATTCAATGAGTCGAGTGGGTGCCCTGGTCGTCCTTGTCGATCGTCTCAGCCCCGGTGGTGGCGCAGGTGCTGGCTCTGGCACTGGCGTCTCTGGGAGCGTCGCGCTGTTTGTTCCTGTTTCACTACTCCTGGGCGGGCACGGGAGGAGGACCGATCCACCCAGGAAGGGAGCGGCCATGGGGTGCGCCGGTGGGAGGGAGGGGGTGATTGGTGTTGAGGGGGGTGTGGGTAGTTCCGGCAGGCGCCAGGTCCCGCAGGGAGACCGTGTCCTGTCGGCCGTCGGGATATGCCACGTAGGCGTAGTGAGGGTTTGCGTGGAGAAGGTGAACCCTCTTGACCAAAGGGTCCGATTTGTGCGCCCGCACATACTTTCGGAGCAAGATGGGTCCTGGGCTGCCAGCCAGGTCGGAAGTGACGTTCCAGAGGAGGACTTCCTAGGGAAGACAAGGAGGCGCTCGTGAGGCGTTTGATTAGTTGTGGTATGCAGCAGTGACCGATGGAGTGGAGGGCATCCGGGAGGACTTCCTGCCAACGGGAAACTGGGAGACTTCTGGACCATAGGGCCAGTAGGACGGTCTTTCAGACCGTACCGTTCTCCCTCTCTACCTGATCGTTCTCCTGGGGGTTGTAACTGGTCGTCCTGCTCGAGGCAATGCCCTTGCTGAGCAGGAATTGACGCAGTTCGTCGCTCATGAACGAGGATCCCCTATCATTATGGATGTATGCGGGGAAACCGAATAGTGTAAAGATAGTGCAGAGGGTTTTAATGACCGTGGCCACGGTCATGTCGGGGCAGGGGATGGCGAAAGGGAAACGGGAGTATTCGTCCACCACGTTTAGGAAGTACGTGTTGCGGTCGATGGAGGGGAGGGTGCCTTTGAAATCCAGACTGAGGCGCTCAAAGGGTCGGGAAGCCTTTATCAGGTGCGCTCTATCTGGCCTGAAAAAGTGCGGTTTGCACTCTGCGCAGATTTGGCAGTTCCTGGTGGCTGTTCGAACCTCCTCAACAGAGTAGGGTAGGTTGCGGGTCTTCATAAAGTGACAGAACCAAGTGACCTCCGGGTGGCAGAGATCCTCGTGGAGGGCTTGGAGATGGTCTACTTGTGCGTTGGCACATGTGCCGCGGGATAGGGCATCGGACGGCTCGTTCAGCTTTCCGGGACGATACAAGATCTCATAGTTATAGGTGGAGAGCTCGATCCTCCACCTCAAGATCTTGTCGTTCTTGATTTTGCCCCGCTGTGCATTATCGAACATTAAAGGCTACCGACAGTTGGTCAGTGAGGAGAGTGAATCTCCTGCCGGCCAGGTAATGCCTCCAATGCCGCACAGCTTCTACTATGGCTTGGGCTTCCTTTTCCACTGAGGAGTGGCGGATTTCTGAAGCATGGAGGGTCCGGGAGAAAAAGACCACGGGTCTGCCCGCTTTGTTGAGAGTGGCCGCCAGAGCTATGTCGGATGCATCGCTCTCGACTTGGAAGGGGAGGGACTCGTCGATTGCGTGCATCGTGGCCTTTGCGATATCCGCTTTGATGCGGCTGAAGGCCTGGCGGGCCTCTGTCGACAGGGGGAAGGTAGTGGACTGAATTAGCGGGCGGGCCTTGTCCGCGTAGTGGGGGACTCACTGGGCGTAATAAGAGAAGAAGCCCAAGCAGCGTTTCAGGGTTTTGGAGCAGTGGGGGAGGGGGAACTCCATAAGGGTGCGCATGCGTTCAGGGTCGGGGTCTATCACTCCAATACGCACTACATAGCCAAGGATGGCTAGACGGTCGGTGCTAAACACGCATTTTTCCTTGTTGTAGGTGAGGTTCAGGGCGTTAGCGGTCTGGAGGAATCTGCGGAGGTTGGCGTCGTGGTCCTGCTGGTCATGGCCGCAGATGGTTACATTGTCGAGGTATGGAAACGTGGCCCGCAAACCGTGCTGGTCAACCATTCGGTCCATCTCCCGTTGGAAGACCGAGACTCCGTTAGTGACGCCAAATGGGACCCTTAAAAAGTGGTAGAGCCGCCCGTCTGCCTCGAAGGCAGTGTACTTGCGGTCGCTCGGGCGGATGGGGAGCTGATGGTATGCGGACTTAAGGTCCACGGTGGAAAAGACCTTGTATTTTGCAATCCGATTGACCATGTCGGATATGCGGGGGAGAGGGTACGCAACTAGCTGCGTGTACCTATTGATGGTTTGACTATAGTCTATGACCATCCTCTGCTTCTCCCCGGTCTTTACAACTACCACTTGAGCTCTCCAGGGACTATTGCTGGCCTGGATTCTGCCTTCCTTCAGCAGCCGCTGGACTTCAGACCGGATAAACGTCCTGGGCGCTGTACCGTCTTCCTTGTTTGTTACAGCGTTTCGCAAACAAGGAAGGCGGTTCAACCTTGAGGGTCGCGAGGCTGTAGATAGTAAGTGGGGGTATAGCGCCGCCGAATTGGAACGCCAAGCTCTGGAGGTTACATTGAAAATCTAACCCTAGGAGAGTGGGAGAGCAGAGGTGGGGGAGGACATAAAGCCGATAATTCTTAAACTCTCTCCCCTGCACTCTTAGGTTCGCGATGTATCAACCCTTTGATTTCTATGGAATGGGATCCTGCTGCCAGGAAAATCTTTTGGGTACTCGGATGGATTGAAAGAAAACAGCGTCTTACCGTATCCGGATGGATAAAACTTTCCGTGCTCCCAGAGTCGATCAGACATGCCGTTTCGTACCCGTTAACCAGCACCGTCGTTGTTGCCGTTTGGAGCGTCCGCGGCCGCGACTGGTCCAGGGTCACCGAAGCCAGTCGTGGTTGCTGCATCGGGGCGTTTTCTTCAGCCCCGTGGAGCCGTCCATGCTGGGGTCCTTGGCTATCAGCTAAGATGGCGGCATCCACGGATCGCACGCGGTCGGGCGCGGACAAAATGACCGCGCCCATGGAACGCACGTGGACGGAGGGTCACAAGATGGCGGCGCCCATCCCCCCCGCGTGGAGTCCAGGACCCTAAATGGCGCCGCCCGATGGCCGTACATGGATCATTGAGGGGGTTGAGTCTGCTGTCCCCGTTCTCCCCCGGAGATTGCGGCGACCCCCCGGGACTGGCACACCGCTGAATAGTGCCCCTTCTTGCCGCAACTTTTACAAATGGCCGAGCGGGCCGGGCAGCGTTGCCGGGGGTGTTTTTCGACTGCCCGCAAAAATAGCAGCGGGGCCCCCCCCGGGTGGTCTGGTGCTCTGGCCGCGCAGGCTTGCGGGGGGGTGGGGTGTGCTGGGGAGTCGGTCGCAGCGGGGTCCAGAATGCGGCTGCTGGGAGAACCCGGGTTCTTATACTCCGCCTTACTGGGTGGAGCCAGCAGGCGGCAGATCCAATCAGGACCCAGTGTCTGTCTACCAATAGCCTCTCGGCATCAGAGGGTACCGTACTACCCCTAATACGTACCACCACAACTGTTTGACGCGATCTGCCAGTCTTTGAGATGTAAGGCTTACACCTAGTATCTTACCAGGTATGGACGGCAGATATCCTTGCCTGAAGGGCATAATGAACCAGTTGGGTTTTTACAGCAATAGTTTCATTATAATCCAACTGTATTAATTGAATTTAAATCCCACCTGCCATGGTGGGAGTTGAACCCATGACCCCAGGACATTAGGCTGAGCTTATTACTTCAGTGACATATCACTACCTCACCATCTCTGCCATAGCGTGTGGTATAAATGTTACTTGCTGTTTATCAGCCCAAGCATGCATGTTGTCCAAAGATTGTTCTTTAACAACAGTGGCTGCTTACAAGTAAGGTTGCCAGTTCTGGCTTCAGAATTCCGAGAGCTTTCATAACATGGCCTCTGGTCTCAAGATTCCCTTCTTGGCTAAACAGCCCCCTCAAATACCCCTCTTCAATATCTTTAGGATCAATAAATAAGTGTTCAAAGGAAATTAAAAGAAAAATTATTGTCATTCTTCTCTGAGTTTTTTCTACTGGGTTACACACAGTAATATCTAGGAGATTAACCTTTAATCCATGGAGATTCCAGGGCAGCTCTGAGGGATTGGCAGCATAAAACATCAATGCAGTCCTTCCTCTGTCTCCAGTTGTTCATTGTTTTGCCACCTTACTGCCAGACCAAATGATTTGTACCCTAGTGTAGTTCTGACATGATCTAGTTTGTACCAGGAATGTCTCACGTTCATGTTGAAGCTTCATGTCTTCTGGCTGAAGTCCAAGTAGGAGATTCGAAGGACTAAAAAGCGCATTTTTGGCAATGAAATAAAAAAATGATCCTCCACAACACGGAGCTAACATTTTTTTCCCAGCTGAAGGTCACTGACATTCAAGACTATTTGTTTGAATACCAGTATGAATTTCATTGGAAATCGTTCCAAAATTTACATGTTCAGCCATATGCTTAGTTTTGGCTGAACTTGTCAGTTGTGAATGCCTGTTTATCAGCTCACATCCTGCACATCAGCTCATATCCTGCACTTCGCAGAACTGCTCAAGTTTCAGCTTCTAGCACTACATTGCCAGAATCTGCAGCTAAATGCTTGTAAAATATCTTCAATGTTGGAAGAGTAGTGGTTACATGAATCATAGAATACCTATAGTGCAGAGTGAGACCATTTGGCCCATCGGGTCTGCACCAACTCTGTGAAAGAGGGCCCTACCCAGGCCCGACTCCCTTGTAACCTATCCTTTACACCCCTGGACACTAAGGGGAAATTTAGAATGACCAATCCACCGAACCTGCACATCTTTGGACTGTGGGAGGAAACTGGAGTATCCGGGGGGAAAACCACGCAGACACGGGGAGAATTGTGCAAACTCCACACAGACAGCCACTCAAGGCCAGAATCGAACCCGGGCACTGTGAGGCAGCAGTGCTAACCACTGTGCCACCATGCCGTCTCCATGCTTAAACTAATACTTAAACTAATTAAAGGAAAATTTAGAACTGATATCAGAAACCCACATTTACCATAACACCAAGTTCCAAAGTGCTTCTCAAAAGATGTAAGGAAGAACGTCCAAATAAAATCGGAGATTCAGAACGGCGAAGAGGTGATTTTAAAGAATATCTTAAAGAAGGAAGGCAGGTAGAGAAACAGAAGAGTTTGGGAGAGATTCCAAAATGAAGGAGAAATGCATTAGGAGGCTTAAGTCAGAGGAACGGAGTGTATGAATGGGGTGGGCTGTCGGGCAAAAAGGGGTTAGATGGGCAAAACCATGGGGGAGAAGGGTGTGGAGGTGAGTGCGGGTTGACGATTTTAAATTTAAGGCATTGGATGGTCAGGAGCCAATGGCGAGTAGTGAGGGACTTGGTGTAGGATAGGATACTTCCATGTAGAGTTTGGATGTGCTAAAGTTTACAGAGGATACAGAAGAGAGATCTGCCAGGACAATATGAGGTCATCAATCGCAGAGGTGACGAACGCTATGAATGAGAATTACAAAGGCCGATGGGTAGATGTGGCGGTGAAGATTAGTAAGTTTTTGAAGGTGGAATTTTTTGTCACAGAGCAAGTATAGGATTGGAAATGTGGAAAGGATCAAATAGGATAATGTGGAGCCACATGAAACGCAATGGTTCTAGAAGGCAGCTCACTACCTCCTTCTCAAGGGTAGTCAGAGGAGGGCAGTATTGCCGACCAAGCCAGCGATGGCCACATCCCATGAAATAAAAGCTTGTGGCAGGAACCAGGCAACAGGATGGAGTTGATGACAAACATACAGGCCTGAATTTTTCACCCATCGGGCATGCGCACTCGGCAGGCCCGGATGCAGGCCCAGACGCAGGCTTCTGGCCGCGATCAACCCTGAGGTGTGATTTCACACTGGCTGGGCAATTAACAGGCAACCAGCGTGAAAGACACACTTGTCATGGTATCCACATCAGCACACCAGCAATTACACACACACTGATGGACAGGTAGGGCAAGGCTTTGTTCTGCCAGGGTGGGCAGGAAGAGTGTGGGTGCCAAGAAAATGGAGGGTGGCGGGATGGTGCTTCTTCCCCTTAGGGAGACAGCCGCTGTGGAGCCATCTCAGGGAGCTGCAGATCTGTGAAAAATAAATAGGAATGGAAAATCTACACAAAAGAGTATCTAGACAGCACATTAAACACAAACCTCACTCCACAGGCAACTTTTAAAATGTTATTTCAACCCGGACAGTTAATTGCTTCATGGATCAAGGTTGAAGCTAAAACATAAAGGCTGCCTGGCTAATCGGCCCACATGCCAACCACGAAAGCAGACGGGCCATGTAAAATTGAGTTCAATTGACTCCTCAATAGGCTAAATTGCCCGCTTGATTATGGGTGGGCGCATTCCCAACTCTGGCATGTGCCCACTGACTGAAACATTGGTCGAGTGCACGGTGATGTTGTGACACGCACTCAAGGAGCTCACCTGCATCTGGGTCGGGTGAGCATTCGCCTCAGCCATGTACAATTCTGGTCAGAGTTTGTGCCAGGGATTGATAACAAGGGCTTTGGTCTTCTCAATGTTTAGCTGGAGAAATTTACAGTGTGTTGATGACTCTGTTGTCAGATATATCACCGTTCTTTCACTGTCGCTGAGTCATAGTCCTGGGGTTCCCTCCCTCACAGCACTGTGGATCTACCTATACCACACAGACTGCAGCAGTTCAAGAAATTGGCTCACCACCATCTTCTCAATGGCAGTTAGGGATGTGCAATAACAGCCAGCAACACGTTAATCCCGTGAATAAAAGAAAATAAATTGGATTGGATTGGATTTGTTTATTGTCACGTGTACCAAGGTACAGTGAAAAGTATTTTTCTGCGAGCAGCTCAACAGATCATCAAGTACATGGGAAGAAAAGGCAATAAAAGAAAATACATAATCGGGCAACACAAGGTATACTGTTGCCAGTTTAGCCTTAGTTTAATTGCTCTAATTCTGTCACCTTTGCTCTTGAGTCACCAGGTATCTTTCTGATACCGCCACGTGGTTCAAGTCCGAGTAATGATTAATAATCCAACACACCGCTTAATAAGAGTTAAATCAACGCTCATTTATTATATACAGCAATTAATACTTATACATTAATTCTACTTCTAAGCTACTTCCTACAACTAACCGGCCAATACTTAACTTTGGAAATGGCCCACCAGATTAGGGAAACGAATGGCCTTTCGTATGGGTTCTGAGCCTGCGGGATTTAAAGCTGGTACAGGTCGATAGTCAGGAGTGCCTATCTCGTAGCGGGCGTTGGAGTAAAATTTACGTTTCAGCAGAAGGGTCTCCAAGGGTGCGGAGAGGAGACAAAGGGAAAGAAGGGGGTGAAGAAGGGAAAGAAGGGTTGATTTGAACTTGGCCCCTATTCTTATAGTCCCCAGGGGCTTCCCGCCTCTCGGGGCGGACCTTGTACCTGGTTCCAAGTGATTGGACTTGGTCCCAGTCACTTGGTTCGATATTCTCCAATGCTGGAGCGATTCTTTGATCGAGGGGTGGTCGTTTACCTCTCTTTGTGTCAGCTCCTTCTGGCGCCAAAAAGTCTGGGTCGGCTTTGTGTTACTAATTTGTAGCATATTGTACCCGGGATTGCTACTTTATATGCAGATGGCTGGGGTGTTGTTATATTGATGGCTGCAGGTATCGATTCGGTCTGGCTTCCCCAGAGGCGAATACACTGTTTTACCTGCAGCTGTCTGTTTGAGTCCTGTTGGCTGATTTTCCCATCAGCCTCTTCCGTTCGCCATTTTAAATCAGGGTTTGGCCATTCTAATCGAGAGTTAGCCATTATACATGGCTACATTCCCTCCTTGTGATCCTAACGCGAAGCGTGAAGGATCACATCATGATTGTTACTTTCCATTCCCTGACCGGGGGGACACCTCCCACATGGCCTCTGCACTGACCATAGCTATGCACAAAAAATTTTAACTAACAATTCTAAGGGCGCTATGTCAGACAGGGACATGCATTACAAAGCAACAAACTTGGAACCTCTAATTTATCCTTAATATACTACACTCGCTAAACATTCCCCTTTCCTACCTTCCTCAATTATACAACAAAAATCACAACATTTCATACAGTCTTTCCTGGCTTGGCAGTCAAGCTCAGGATCATACAAATTTTTTTTTGTTCATGAAAAAGTTTTTTTTACATCTCTTTATTCACAACAACAGCAATAAACACAGGTGAATGCACTTTATTACTTTATTATAGATCGCGGGGGTCGGGGGTCTGGTCGTAACCGAACATAGGGGATCTGATCCTATATACCGGGGTTCGAGCGTGGTAGGCTCTCCTTCTCCATTTACGTAGGCGCATAGTCTGCACTACACACCAGAGTATCGCCAACGCTAGTAGTGTTTCGATCACGTAGGACAGGGAGTACCAGGTTATGAACCTGGCACACCAAGAAGATGCAGTGTCGCTGGTGACTGGGCTCTGGGTACTGCGGGGCAGTGAAACATTAACGGCTGGGGGGTTTGAAGTCATGAGGTTCGCGGTCACGCGCAACCAAATGTCCATAAATCGAATGTTGATCACGATGAAGGAAGTCCTCATGGCTGTTCTTGGTCCTTTTCTTTCTTTCTGTTCTCTTTTTTTTCTCCAGTCCTTGAGCTTCTGGAGTTCTGTAGAACAACAAAAGAACAAACAAAGAAATGTACAGCACAGGAACAGGCCCTTCGGCCCTCCAAGCCCGTGCCAACCATGCTGCCCGACTAAACTACAATCTTCTACACTTCCTGGGTCCGTATCTCTCTATTCCCATCCTATTCATGTATTTGTCAAGATGCCCCTTAAATGTCACTATCGTCCCTGCTTCCACCACCTCCTCCGGTAGCGAGTTCCAGGCACCCACTACCCTCTGCGTAAAAAACTTGCCTCGTACATCTACTCTAAACCTTGCCCCTCTCACCTTAAACCTATGCCCCCTAGTAATTGGCCCCTCTACCCTGGGGAAAAGCCTCTGACTATCCACTCTGTCTATGCCCCTCATAATTTTGTATACCTCTATCAGGTCTCCCCTCAACCTCCTTCGTTCCAGTGAGAACAAACCGAGTTTATTCAACCGCTCCTTATAGCTAATGCCCTCCATACCAGGCAACATTCTGGTAAATCTCTTCTGCACCCTCTCTAAAGCCTCCACATCCTTCTGGTAGTGTGGCGACCAGAATTGAACACTATACTCCAAGTGTGGCCTAACTAAGGTTCTATACAGCTGCAACATGACTTGCCAATTCTTATACTCAATGCCCCGGCCAATGAAGGCAAGCATGCCGTATGCCTTCTTGACTACCTTCTCCACCTGTGTTGCCCCTTTCAATGACCTGTGTACCTGTACTCCTAGATCTCTTTGACTTTCAATACTCTTGAGGGTTCTACCATTCACTGTATATTCCCTGCCTGCATTAGACCTTCCAAAATGCATTACCTCACATTTGTCCGGATTAAACTCCATCTGCCATCTCTCTGCCCAAGTCTCCAAACAATCTAAATCCTGCTGTATCCTCCGACAGTCCTCATCGCTATCCGCAATTCCACCAACCTTTGTGTCGTCTGCAAACTTACTAATCAGACCAGTTACATTTTCCTCCAAATCATTTATATATACTACAAAGAGCAAAGGTCCCAGCACTGATCCCTGTGGAACACCACTGGTCACAGCCCTCCAATGAGAAAAGCATCCTTCCATTGCTACTCTCTGCCTTCTATGGCCTAGCCAGTTCTGTATCCACCTTGCCAGCTCACCCCTGATCCCGTGTTACTTCACCTTTTGTACTAGTCTACCATGAGGGACCTTGTCAAAGGCCTTACTGAAGTCCATATAGACAACATCCACTGCCCTACCTGCATCAATCATCTTAGTGACCTCCTCGAAAAACTCTATCAAGTTAGTGAGACACGACCTCCCCTTCACAAAACCGTGCTGCCTCTCACTAATACGTCCATTTGCTTCCAAATGGGAGTAGATCCTGTCTCGAATAATTCTCTCCAGTAGTTTCCCTACCACTGAAGTAAGGCTCACCGGCCTGTAGTTCCCGGGATTATCCTTGCTACCCTTCTTAAACAGAGGAACAACATTGGCTATTCTCCAGTCCTCCGGGACATCCCCTGAAGACAGCGAGGATCCAAAGATTTCTGTCAAGGCCTCAGCAATTTCCTCTCCAGCCTCCTTCAGTATTCTGGGGTAGATTCCATCAGGCCCTGGGGACTTATCTACCTTAATATTTTTTAAGACACCCAACACCTCGTCTTTTTGGATCTCAATGTGACCCAGGCTATCTACACACCCTTCTCCAGACTCAACATCTACCAATTTCTTCTCTTTGGTGAATACTGATGCAAAGTATTCATTTAGTACCTCGCCCATTTCCTCTGGCTCCACACATAGATTCCCTTGCCTATCCTTCAGTGTGCCAACCCTTTCCCTGGCTACCCTCTTGCTTTTTATGTACGTGTAAAAAGCCTTGGGGTTTTCCTTAACCCTATTTGCCAATGACTTTTCGTGACCCCTTCTAGCCCTCCTGACTCCTTGCTTAAGTTCCTTCCTACTTTCCTTATATTCCACGCAGGCTTCGTCTGTTCCCAGCCTTTTAGCCCTGACAAATGCCTCCTTTTTCTTTTTGACGAGGCCTACAATATCTCTCGTCATCCATGGTTCCCGAAAATTGCCGTATTTATCCTTCTTCTTCACAGGAACATGCCGGTCCTGAATTCCTTTCAACTGCCACTTGAAAGCCTCCCACATGTCAGATGTTGATTTGCCCTCAAACATCCGCCCCCAATCTATGTTCTTCAGTTCCCGCCTAATATTGTTATAATTAGCCTTCCCCCAATTTAGCACATTCATCCTAGGACCACTCTTATCCTTGTCCACCAGTACTTTAAAACTTACTGAATTGTGGTCACTGTTACCGAAATGCTCCCCTACTGAAACATCTACCCCCTGGCCGGGCTCATTCCCCAATACCAGGTCCAGTACCGCCCCTTCCCTAGTTGGACTGTCTGCATATTGTTTTAAGAAGCCCTCCTGGATGCTCCTTACAAACTCCGCCCCGTCTAAGCCCCTGGCACTAAGTGAGTCCCAATCAATATTGGGGAAGTTGAAGTCTCCCATCACCACAACCCTGTTGTTTTTACTCTTTTCCAAAATCTGTCTACCTATCTGCTCCTCTATCTCCCACTGGCTGTTGGGAGGCCTGTAGTAAACCCCCAACATTGTGACTGCGCCCTTCTTATTCCTGATCTCTACCCATATAGCCTCACTGCCCTCTGAGGTGTCCTCTCGCAGTACAGCTGTGATGTTCTCCCGAACCAGTAGCGCAACTCCGCCTCCCCTTTTACATCCCCCTCTATCCCGCCTGAAACATCTAAATCCTGGAACGTTTAGCTGCCAATCCTGCCCTTCCCTCAACCAGGTCTCTGTAATGGCAACAACATCATTGTTCCAAGTACTAATCCAAGCTCTAAGTTCATCTGCCTTACCCGTAATACTTCTTGCATTAAAACATATGCACTTCAGGCCACCAGACCCGCTGTGTTCAGCAACTTCTCCCTGTCTGCTCTGCCTCAGAGCCACACTGTCCCTATTCCCTAGTTCTCCCTCAATGCTCTCACCTTCTGACCTATTGCTCCCGTGCCCACCCCCCTGCCATACTAGTTTAAACCCTCCCGTGTGACACTAGCAAACCTCGCGGCCAGGATATTTATGCCTCTCCGGTTTAGATGCAACCCGTCCTTCTTATACAGGTCACACCTGCCCCGGAAGAGCTCCCAGTGGTCCAGATAATGGAAACTCTCCCTCCTACACCAGCTGTTTAGCCACGTGTTTAGCTGCTCTATCTTCCTATTTCTAGTCTCACTGGCACGTGGCACAGGGAGTAATCCCGAGATTACAACCCTCGAGGTCCTGTCTTTTAACTTTCTGCCCAGCTCCCTGAACTCCTGCTGCAGGACCTCATGCCCCTTCCTGCCTATGTCGTTAGTACCAATATGTACAACGACCTCTGCCTGTTTGCCCTCCCCCTTCAGAAACAAGCATAGTGTCTGTAACTATCTTTGTTTAATATCTGGTATGCTAGTGTGTCTGTCCTTTGGTGCCAATTATTCCCTTTATAATTGTTCACTATGTGTGACTCCATTTTTTTTTCAAAAAACAAATTTTAGGACACGGCACACTTCCCAATCATGAACCAGTGCTGATTTACCATCCAAATGTTCCAGGATGTAAATAGCAGATGGCGGGCAACCTAAAAGTTCCCTAAACAAACAAAACTTTTTGAAATGGAAAATGCCAAATGAGGTGTGTATGGGCCGCGACGGGTAAGAGGTGGATGGAGTCCCCGGGTAGGATGGCTACCAATGCCGTATCTCCCCTACCCGAGCGTAATTGACCAGCGGGGGGGTTCCCAGGCAGGGCGGGTCTCAAGCCGTTTCTCCACTGCCTGAGCAGCTGACAAGAACGGGCACAAATGTAGTCATCGTGGTGGGGCTGCCGTAGTGGTTCTATCCTTCGAACCAGAAGGGCAGTTATGATCGGGCGTCTGATACCCGAACAAGTATCAGCTGAAAAGCTGGTTCCTCTGAACAAGCGTGTGGTCTGTTGACCGGTATCTGCAGATAAGCTAGTTCCGCTGAACAAGCGTGTGGCCACGGTGGGTCTCTGAGGGCAAGTGCTAAGAGGTTTCTGCTGAATTGGCGTGTGGCAGTGAGAAAAAAATTCTCCTGTCGGACAAACAACATTTAACAAACTTACAACACAACATAAACCATTCTGCAGGTTCCATCAGAAAGGACAACACTTTTCCCGAGCGGTTCCTTTTAAAACATCATCTGGACACCTCAGTTCTCGGTTGCGAACAGGGTCGCAAAGGGGTTGGCGGTTTGGGAGTCGGACCCAAGGTCGTCCTCTTCTCCCGGGTGCCAAACTCTGGAGTGGATTAGGGCTGAAAGGGCTGCTTGGTGTGAGTTGGGGTCGCTCTCGTCGTTGCGGACGAGTCGATATGAGTTGTCACGGTCCCAATAATTGGTGTCTAGTTGGGTGGGGACAAAATCGGGGTCGTCAGTGTGGTTCGGTGGTCGGTGGTTGGGTTTGTTCAGAAAAGTGATCAGGGGGGGGATCACTGGGATCGTAGTCGCAGTCTCTGGGTGTGGGTCCGGTTACATGGGGATAGTAGGGAGGCGTGCTGTGGCTATCGTCCGAGTCACAGTCTCTGTCTCTGCTGCTGCAGTCTGTAGGCGTTCCGGGGCGGAGTGTATATTTTGGGGGTGGAGTCAAGGTTGAATCCGTGGCTGAGCTGGACGTGGTGGGGGTTGGTAGGGTTATGTTGGCTGTGGGCGGAGTGTGGTGTCTTGCGTCGAGCATGACGTGGTGTGCGTGGCTCGACTGTGTTCCATAAACCTTCAACTGGTTAATATGAAACCACGCAGTCTTACCATTGGGGTACTTTATTTTGTAAACGGATGGGCTTACTTTGTCCGCAATGGAATACGGACCCGAGTATTGAGGTGACAGGAATGTGCTGGGGTTACATACAGACAGCATCACTTGCTGGCCGATATCGTACTCCGTTGCATGCACTGTCTTGTCGAAACAGAGCCTTGCTCTGTTTCTTTTTGGTGCCCAATTTTACTGCGGCTGCTAACTGAGCCATTTTAACATTAGCAACTAATTGCTCCACGGCTTTCTCGTGTGTGAGGGCCGTTTCTTCGGGGCTGGTCAGGTCTAAACCTAACAAGTATTCTGTCCCTTTCATGGGGCGTCCGGTCATGAGTGTGTGTGGGGTGTAACCTGTGGATGTAGAAATAGTGTTATGCAAAAACATCAGCGCAAAAGGGAGGACTGAGTCCCAAGTGGTGTTGTTCTGCTGGACCATTTTTCTGACGGTGGTTTTTAGGGTCCGATTCATGCGCTCCACGATACCACTCAACTGTGGGTGGTATGCAATGTGGAATCTTTGGGTGATGCCAAATATCGTGAGGACGTTCTGCATGACACGTCCCGTAAAATGAGAACCTTGGTCCGATTCAATGCCGCGGGGGAGTCCCCATCTTGTAAAGATGTGGTGGGTTAGAATCTTGGCTGTGGTATTTGCAGTGTTTGTGCGGGCTGGAAATGCTTCTACCCATTTTGTGAATGTGTCCATGACCATAAGTACATATTTATAGCCATTCCTGCAAGGGGGCAATGGGCCTATAAAATCAATCTGGAGGTTAGTCCAGGGGCCATTAACGGGTCGGGTGTGGCTGAGTTGGGCCTTTTTGGCATATCTGTCGGGGTTATTCTGCGCACAGATAAGACAATTTTCTATGTAATGGCTTACATCTTCCTTTAAATTTGGCCACCAACAAAGCTGTTTGAGATGGGCTGTAGTGGGATCGATTCCCTGATGTCCATGACCATCATGGAACAAACAAATCAATTGGTTCCTGTCCTGTTCAGGAACCACATAAAGGGTGTCCTTTAACACCACACCGTCATGTGTGGTCAGTGTATTTCTAAACCTCTTGTAGGAAGAGGGATACTTCCCTTTTACAATCTCTTTGAGACTGCTGTCCTGCTTCTGGGCCTCTACTAGATCCTCGATCCTAGTCTGTGTGACCTTAACTGCACTCACTGGCGCGCTTTCGGGGGGTTTCCAAAAATACCCATGTCTGGAACCTGCTTTGGCCAGTGCGTCAGCTCTCACATTTCATGGGGGGGAGGAACGATGGTGGCTGCAGACTTTTATGATCCCAAAAGTCCTGTTCTGGGCCTTTTCTAAAATATGGCGGAGTAATGGGGCTGAGGGGAGGGGTTTCCCATCTGTAGAAACAAATCCTCTTGCTTCCCACAGGGGCAGAAATTCCGTGAGGCTGTTACAGACACAGAGGCTGTCCGAGTATATGTCTGCTGGGCTGGGGAAGGAATCTGGGTGCTCAACTATGTATGCGATGGCCGCGAGCTCTGCTGCCTGCGTGCATAAATGTCCGTGTAGTTTCAACGATATTTCCTCGAGGGCGTGTCCCTGTGCATCCTCGACATAGATCCCGCAACCTGTTATGCGCTTCCCATCTAAGACTGTGGAAGATCCATCCACATAAATCTTAATGGGCTCACACGTGTCCGTGTGCGGGGGGCTCTGAGATGAATTTCCTATCTTTCTGGGGGGTGTTTTAGCGTTAAGGGGGCCTGTATTGTGGCGTGGAGAGATAACCTCACATTCATGGGGGGTTCCAGGGTACTGTAAATTGTCGGCTAAGTAGGTGTGTGTCTTTGTCCTTTTTACTGTGATGTCCCGTCCCTGCAAGAGAAGGATCCATCTGGATGCTCTTATTTGGCTTACTGTACCGTCCTTGAGTCGTCCGTCCAGTAAAAGTTGGTGGGGGGGTGTTCGGTCAGAATTGTGATGGGGTTCAATCCGGTAATATATGAAAAGTATTGGACTGCCCAGAAAACTGCGAGCAGGTGCCTCTCACAGGCTGAAAATCCCTGCTCCACAGCATCTAAAAGTCGGGAGGGGTAAGCTACGGGCCTTAACTGGTCGTGCCGTTCCTGGAGGAGCACGGCCGAAAGGGTGCGGTCTGTGGTCGCTACCTCCATGGCGTAAGGGGAAAGCAGGTCTGGAACTTGTAGTGCAGGGGCTGCTGTGAGTGCCTGTTTTAAAGAGTCCACAGCATCCGTATGCTGAGGAAGCCATTCCCAGGGGGCTCCCTTCTTTAGGAGGTCTGAGAGGGGCGCTGCCTTGCTGGCAAAACCGTCAATGTGGTTTCGGCAGTAGCCAACCAGCCCTAAAAACGAACGGAGGGCTGAAATGTTCTGGGGAAGGGACAATTTAGCAATCGAGTCAATCCTTCTATGCTCGATCTCGCGTTTACCGTGCGTGATAATTGTTCCCAAATATACCACTTTTTCTTCTAAATTCTGGGCCTTTTTGGGGTTGACTTTACAACCAATTGAATGTAATAGTTCCAGGAGTTCGGACAGAAGCTCAATGTGCTCTTCCTTAGTGTCTGTCTGCAGTAGTAGATTGTCTACATACTGTACCAGACATTCGGGGCGAGAATATTTTGCTAATCCATTTGCCAGCTGTCGGTGGAAAATGGAGGGGGAGTTGTGGAATCCTTGTGGCAGGCATGTCCACGTGTACTGCTGTGCTTTAAATGTGAAGGCAAATTTGTACTGGCACGCCTTTGCCAATGGAATGGACCAGAATCCATTGCTGATGTCCAAAACCGTGAAGTAGCGGGAATTGAGTCCCTGCTTGAGCATGGTCTCAGGACTTGTTGCTACGGTGGGGGCTGCTGCGTGGGTGACTTTGTTGATTTCCCGATAATCAATGGTCAGTCGCCATGATCCATCGGGCTTTCTCACTGGCCAAATCGGGGCATTATTAGTGGAGGCTACTGATCTAAATACGCCCTGCTCTAATAAGCTCTCTATTACTTTTAAGATTTCTCCCTCTGCCTCTTGGGGAAATCCGTACTGTTTTGGGGTTCTAGGGTCAGGTCCTGTTACTTGTACGGAGCCAGTCATCCGTCCACAGTCGTGCTTGGGTCGCGAGTGCTGCCCTGTTCTTTTGCAGGACTGCCCTAACCTGCTTGTCCGTACTAAGCGTGGTCGGGTTACACCAAAATTCGCCTACGGCGCTAATTTTGTTCATATATTCGCCTATGTTGAGCGTTGCAGGGGCTCTAGCGGATTTTGGCATCTTCCAGACACACTGGTTGACTGGATCGAATGAAAGGTGGTGTGAATTCATGAAGTCAATTCCCAGAATGTGTTCTACTGTGTGGGGCAGGTCTACTAAAACTACGGGGTGTTTGGTGGTAATGTTACCAATTTGAATGGGTACAGGGGCTGTGATGTGTCCCTGCTGTGAGTGGCCTGCAAAGTGGCTGAGGGTGATTGTGGCTATAGTGGGCCACGTGTCTTTCTGAAATAGGGTGGAGGGATTTATGGTGGTGCGGGGCATTGCACTCTTTTGCGAAATGTCCCAACAGTCCGCAGTTGTAACACTCTAGTGACTTGGGTGGGGGCTGTTCTTTCCCTCATTTACCCAGACGGGGTTGTGATGTGTTGCTTTTACTGCCTGCATTTTCTTCGGTGTTTTTAACTGTGGGTTTACTCTGAACAGATTGCTCCCAAACGCGGGACAATCTTTTAACTACCCACTTCTCGTTATGGTCCTCCTCTGAGGGATCATAACTAGTGCAGGCTTTCTGTCCTGCATCTGTGGCATGGGAGATAAGGGTGCGGGTCCATTTGGCCATGTTGTCTGGGGACAAATGGGCACGGTCTACGTCTCCGAAGACTGCTGCGAAGTGAATCCACAGGCGTCCAGCGAACGCTGTGGGGTGCTCAGATTTCTTCTGCATACATTTTATTTTTTATTTTTTAAAATATATTTATTAAAGTTTTTTAACACAATTTTTCTCCCTTACAAACAATAACCCCCGCCCCCCCCTCGTAACAAAAAAAACGAGAAATCGCGTAGAGCAAGATATATACATGGCAAAATGATATATTTACACAGCTTTGTACACTGGCCCTCATCCGTACGTGCCAGTTTCCCCAACCCTTCATGTTATCTCTTGCTCATCCACCCTCCCAGGCAGTTCCCCCCTTTCCCTCCCCCGCCCCCCCCCCCTCCCAGGACGTCCCCTCCACACACACCCCCAAAGTTGCTGCTGCTGCTGACCGACCTTCCTCTAACGCTCCGCGAGATAGTCTAGGAACGGTTGCCACCGCCTGTAGAACCCCTACGCAGACCCTCTCAAGGCGAACTTAATCCTCTCCAACTTTATGAACCCAGCCATATCATTTATCCAGGCCTCCAGGCTGGGCGGGCTTCGCCTCCTTCCACATTAGCAAGATCCTTCGCCGGGCTACTAGGGATGCAAAGGCCAGAATGCCGGCCTCTTTCACCTCCTGCACTCCCGGTCCATCCACTACTCCAAATATAGCTAGCCCCCAGCTTGGCTCCCGCCACTCCTCTCCAGAACCCCTCCAGTGCCGGGCACGACCAAAACATATGGACATGGTTCACCGGGCTCCCTGAGCACCTTCCACATCTGTCCTCTACCCCAAAGAACCTACTCAAACTCGCCCCCGTCAAGTGCGCTCTGTGGACCACCTTAAATTGTATCAGGCTGAGCCTGGCACACGAGGAGGAGGAATTAACCCTACCTAGGGCATCAGCCCACAGACCTTCCTCGATCTCCTCACCCAGCTCCTCCTCCCATTTACCCTTCAACTCTTCTACCAGCGCTTCCCCCTCTTCTTTCAACTCCTGGTGTATTTCCGACACCTTGCCCTCCCCGACCCATACACCCGAGATCACCCTATCTTGAACTTCTTGTGCCGGGAGCAACGGGAATTCCCTCACCTGTCGCCTCACAAAAGCCCTCACCTGCATATATCTAAAGGCATTTCCCGGGGGTAACTCGAACTTCTCCTCCAGTGCCCCTAGGCTCGCAAACGTCCCGTCGATGAACAGGTCCCCCATTCTTCTAATCCCTGCCCGATGCCAGCTCTGGAACCCCCCGTCCATCTTCCCCGGGACAAACCGGTGGTTACCCCTGATCGGGGACCACACCGATGCTCCCATTGCACCCCGGTGCCGTCTCCACTGGCCCCAGATCCTTAGCGTTGCCGCCACCACTGGGCTCGTGGTATACTTTGTCGGCGAGAGCGGCAGCGGTGCCGTCACCAACGCCCCCAGGCTCGTTCCTTTACAGGACGCCATCGCCATCCTCTTCCATGCCGCCCCCTCTCCCTCCATAACCCACTTGCGGATCATCGTCAGATTTGCTGCCCAGTACTAGCTCCCCAGGTTTGGCAGCACCAACCCTCCTCGGTCCCTACTGTGTTCCAGGAACCCTCTCCTTACTCCATAATACTCCTGCCTACTCTCTTAAAAAAGGTCTTAGTGATCAAGATGGGAAGGCACTGAAACACAAACAGAAACCTCGGAAGGACCACCATTTTGACCAACTGCACTCTACCCGCCAGCGAGAGCGGTAACGTGTCCCATCTTTTGAAATCCTCCTCCATTTGCTCCACCAACCTCGTCAGATTCAGTTTATGTAGGGTCCCCCAACTCCTGGCTATCTGGATCCCCAGATACCGAAAGCTCCCCTCCGCCCTCCTCAGCGGTAGGTCCCCTATCCCTCTTTCTTGGTCCCCCGCCTGAAATACAAAGAGCTCACTCTTCCCTACATTGAACTTATAGCCTGAAAACGCCCCAAACTCCCTTAGAGTCTGCTTGACCTCCACCATCTCCTCCATTGGATCCGCCACGTACAGCAACAGGTCATCCGCATATAGTGACACCCGATGCTCTTCTCCCCCTCGGACCACCCCCCTCCATTTATTAGACTCCCTCAATGACATGGCCAATGGTTCGATCGCCAATGCGAACAACAGGGGGGACAGGGGGCACCCCTGCCTGGTCCCTCGGTACAGTCGAAAGTACTCCGACCTCCGCCGGTTCGTCACTACACTCGCCATCGGGGCTCTGTAAAGGAGCTTAACCCAATTGATAAACACTACCGCGAACCCAAACCTACGCAGCACCTCCCAGAGGTACTACCACTCTACTCGGTCAAAGGCCTTCTCCGCGTCCATAGCTGCCACTATCTCCGCCTCTCCCTCCTCCGATGGCATCATTATCACGTTTAAGAGCCGCCGCACATTGGTGTTTAGTTGCCTGCCCTTTACAAATCCCGTCTGGTCCTCGTGGATTACCCCCGGGACACAGTCCTCGATCCTCGTGGCCAGCACTTTTGCCAGCAACTTTGCATCCTCATTGAGGAGCGAGATCGACCTGTACGATCCACATTGCAGTGGGTCCTTGTCCCGCTTTAGGATCAAAGAAATTGTCGCTTCCGACATTGTCGGGGGCAGGGTCCCCTCCTATCTTGCCTCATTAAAGGTCCTCACCAGTAGCGGGGCCAACAGGTCTGCGTACTTCCTGTAGAACTCCACCGGGAATCCGTCCGGTCCCGGGGCCTTCCCCGCCTGCATGCTCCCCAAACCCTTGCTCAGCTCCTCCAATCCAATTGGTGCCCCCAAACCAGCCACCTCTTGCTCCTCCACCCTCGGGAATCTCAGCTGATCTAGGAATCGTCTCAT
This sequence comes from Scyliorhinus torazame, assembly GCF_047496885.1. NCBI lineage: Eukaryota > Metazoa > Chordata > Chondrichthyes > Carcharhiniformes > Scyliorhinidae > Scyliorhinus > Scyliorhinus torazame. Next base: position 272,789,446 of record NC_092713.1, on the reverse strand, counting down.
CCCCTCTTCCCCCACTGGGGGCTGGGATCTGTACAGCTCTTCAAAAAAGGCCTTGACTACCTTGTTTATTTTCATCGCACTCCGAACCGTGGCTCCCCTTCCATCTTTGACTCCCCCTATTTCCCTCGCTGCCATCCTCTTACGGAGCTGGTGTGCCAGCATCCGACTAGCCTTTTCCCCATACTCGTAGGTCGCCCCTGCGCTTTCCTCCACTGTGCCTCCGCCTTCCCTGTGGTCAACAGGTCAAACTCCGTCTGGAGCCGTCGTCTTTCCCCAAGTAATCTTTCCTCCGGGGCCTCTGCGTATCTCCTGTCCACTCTCAAAATCTCCCCCACTAACCTCTCCCTTTCCATACCCTCTGTCTTCTCCCTATGAGCCCTAATGGAAATTAGCTCTCCCCTGATCACCGCCTTCAACGCCTCCCATACCACCCCCGCCCGCACCTCCCCGTTGTCGTTGGCCTCCAAGTACCTTTCGATACACCCCCTCACCTTCCCACACACCACCTCGTCCGCCAGCAGTCCCACATCCAGCCGCCACAACGGGCGTTGGTCCCTCTCCTCTCCCAGCTCCAGTTCCACCCAGTGCGGGGCATGGTCCGAAACGGCTATAGCCGAATACTCCATGATTATACATCCTATCGCTTATAAACCTTTCCAAGATTTTGCCCACAACAGAAGTAAGGCTCACTGGTCTATAGTTACCGGGGTTGTCTCTGCTCCCCTTCTTGAACAAGGGGACAACATTTGCTATCCTCCAGTCTTCTGGCACTGTTCCTGTAGACAAAGGTGACTTAAAGAGCAAAGCCAAAGGCTCAGCAATCTCCTCCCTAGCTTCCCAGAGAATCCTAGGATAAATCCCATCTGGCCCAGGCGACTTATCTATTTTCACACTTTCCAGAATTGCGAACACCTCCTCCTTATGAACCTCAAGACCTTCTAGTCTAGTAGCCTGAATCTCAGTATTCTCCTCGACAACATTGTCTTTTTCCTGTGTGAATACTGACGAAAAATATTAATTTATCTCCTCGGACACCAAGCACAACTTCCCACTACTGTCCTTGACTGGCCCGACTCTTACCCGAGTCATTCGTTTATTCCTGACATATGTATAGAAAGTTTTAGGGTTATCCTTGATCCTACCTGCCAAAGACTTCTCATGTCCCCTCCTGGCTCTTTAGGTCCTTCCTAGCTAACTTGTTATTCTCGAGCACCCTAACTGAACCTTCATGTCTCATCTTTATATAAGCCTCCTTCTTCCTCTTGACAAGTGTTTTGACTGCTTTAGTAAACCACGGTTCCCTTGCTCGACCACTTCCTCCCGCCTGACAAGTACATGCTTATCAAGGACACGCAGTAGCTTGAACAAGCTCCACATTTCCATTGTGCCCATCCCTTGCAGTTTTCCTCTCCACCCGTGCGTCCTAAGTCTTGCCTCATCGCATCATAATTGCCTTTCCCCCAGATATAACTCTTGCCCTGCGGTATATACCTATCCCTTTCCATCACTAAAGTCAACGTAATCGAGTTGTGGTCAATATCACCAAAGTGCTCACCTACCTCCAAATCTAACACCTGTCCTGATTCATTACCCAGTACCAAATCCAATATGGCCTCGCCTCTCGTTGGCCTATCTACATACTGTGTCAGGAAACCCTCCTGCACACATTGGACAAAAACGGACCCATCTAAAGTACTCGAACTATAGCGTTTCCAGTCAATATTTGGAAAGTTAAAGTCCCCCATAACAACTGCCCTGTTGCTTTCGCTCCTAACCAGAATCATCTTTGCAATCCTTTCCTCTACATCTCTGGAACTTTTCGGAGGCCTATAGAAAACCCCTAACAGGGTGACCTCTCCTTTCCTGTTTCTAACCTCAGCCCATACTACCTCAGTAGACGAGTCCTCATCAAACGTCCTTTCTGCCACCGTAATACTGTCTTTGACTAACAATGCCACCCCTCCCCCTCTTTTACCACCTTCCCTGAGCTTACTGAAATATCTAAACCCCGGCACCTGCAACAACCATTCCTGTCCCTGCTCTATCCATGTCTCTGAAATGCCGAATTTTATTAGTTTCCTGAGGAAGTATAGGCACTGTTGTGCTTTCTTGGTGGTAGCGTCGACGTGGGTGGACCAGGACAGATTTTTGGAGATGTGTATCCCTAGGAATTTGAAACTGCCTACCATCTCCACCTGATGCTGACAGGGGTGTGTACAGTACTTTGCTTCCTGAAGTCAATGATCAGCTCTTTAGTTTTGCTGGCATTGAGGGCGAGATTGTTGTCGCGGCACCCAATCTCCCTCCTGTATTCTGACTCGCCGTTATTCGAGATCCGGCCCACTATGGTCGTATCGGCAGCAAACTGGTAGCTGGAGTTGGAACCAAATTTTGCCACACAGTCGTGTGTACAGGGAGTAGAGTAGGGGGCTAAGTACGCAGCCTAGTGGGGCCCCGGTATTGAGGACTATTGTGGAGGAGGTGTTGTTGTTCATTCTTACTGATTGTGGTCTGTTGGTCAGAAAATTGAGGATCCAGTTGCAGAGTGGGGAGCTTTGATATGAGCTTGGCTGGGATTATGGTGTTGAAGGTGGAGCTGGAGTCAATAAATAGGAGTCTGATGTAGGAGTCCTTGGTGTCGAGATGCTCTTGGGATGAGTGTAGGGCCAGGGAAATGGCATCTGTTGTGGACCGGTTGCGACGCTATGCGAATTGCAGTGGATCAAGGTGTTCTGGGAGTATGGAGGTGATGCGCTTCATGATCAACCTCTCAAAGCACTTCATTACGACTGAAGTCAGGGCCACCGGATGGTAGTCATTGAGGCACGTTGCCTGGTTCTTCTTTGGCAATGCAGTCTGATAACACAGAAGTAATGGAGGGATTGCGATATAATGCTGAAGTAACACTAGATGGTATCGGTATGCATGCAGAAGTTGACACAAATGATGTTGCCAAAGTCCAGCATGAACATGAGGAAGAGAGAGGGCAAAGATGGGGATTTGGTTGGTGATGGTGCAGAACTAGGAAGAGAAACCATTTTTTGGAATGCTCTGCCTACAGTCAGGTAGTTAAGAGAGGAAGTATGTAATGGTAGTCCCATTGATCTGACCAACAAGAGAGATGTCAGAAGAAGGTGGTGTGCTCCATCAAAGGATACAAGAAATTTGAAGAGGGCAAAAAAAGATGATGAATTCAGAGAATTTTGTAATTTGCTCTGTTTTATCACCTTTGCTCTTGAGTCGCCAGGTATCTTTCTGATACCGCCACGTGGTTCAAGTCCGAGTAATGATCAATTTCCAATACACCGCTTAGTAAGATTTAAATCAAAGCACATTTATTATACACAGTAATCACTACTCATGCATAAATTCTATGTCTAAGCTACTTCTACGACTAACAGGTCAATACTTAACTCGGAACTGACCCACCAGGTCGGGGAAACGAATGGCCTTTCGTTCGGGTCCTGAGCCTGCGGGATTCGAAGTTGGTACAGATTGGTAGCTAGGAGCACCTATGTCATAGCGAGCGTTGAAGTAAGACTTACTCGATTTCAGCAATGGCTGGACCGGTCACTGTCAAGGGTTGGTTCGCGTTGCTGAGTGACCCAGTCAAGAAGAGGAGCAGAGGGCGCAGAAGGGTCGATTTGAACTTGGACTCTATTCTTATAGTCCCCAGGGGCTTCCCGCCTTTCGGGGCAGACCCTGTACCTGGTTCCAAGTGATTGGACTTTGTCCCAATCACTTGGTTCGATATTCTGCAATGCTGGAGCGATTCCTTGATCGATGGGTGGTCTTGAGATGGTCGTTCACCTCCCTTTGTGTAGGCTTTTGCTGGCGCCGACGAGTCTGGGTTGGCTTTGCGTGTCTAAAATGTTGCACATTGTTCCCGGGAATTGCTCATTAATATGCAGATGGCTGGTGTTTTGTTGTGCTGATGGTTACTGATATCGATCTTGTCTGGCCTTCCCAGAGGTGAATACACAGTCTACCTGCAGCTGCTTGTTTTAGTCCTGTTGGCTGATTTTCCCATCAGCCTTTGCCGTTCGCCATTTTAAATCGGGGTTAGCCATTCTGAATCGGGAGTTAGCCATTTTAACTGGCTCCATGTAGAACATCCAGAAATGATTTTGGAGGCATTCTGGCAAAGAATTGCAGGAGTGATAGAAATGGCTGTGATAGATGACAGCACATTAGCGGACGCTGGACACTAAAGGGAAATGGGAGATGTAGTGACTTTCAGGAAGTTCTCATCACATAGTGTAATCAACCCATGGAATGGACTTCCAAACAAAATCTGAAACTACTTCACATCAATGCTAACGTGTCAGTAAAACTAAAACCTTCACTTCTGTTGGATATACTTTACACATATATGAAGTAATTCACTGTATTGATGATTGAGGATCAATTTGTTAAGCATTTCCCATTATCTGGGGAATGCAAGCATCTATAATAACTTTAATGATATGCACCCCGATTTTAGTTTTTTTGTACATTTCTTCATTACCCACTAAGGAAAAATTGCTGAAAGATTGTTTTGTTTAAAACCCTCCTCTATGGTCCAAGGAGCGGCAACTTACCTTAATGTGACAAAGTGTTCAGTTTTCCATTTTGAACAAAATAATCCTAATTCACAGTATCATATCCATGGTCAGCCTTTAGCATACCCAACCATTGAAAAGGGTTTGGGTGTGACTGTTACAAGTAATTTGAAGTTTACGAGTCATGTGGCTCAGGCAGCACAGCCGGCAGAAAATGTTTTACGAGCGCTGAATGCATCCTTTTTACATTGGGATTTTGATGTTTATCTTAAACTGTAGCGAATGAAGATTCCCCTGCTCCAGCTGCTCCCTTCTGCTTGACCCACTTCTGGTCCTTGGATCTATCCACCAGTCCCACCAGTGGAATCAGACTCCCTTCTTACGCATCCTACACCTTTTTCAGCCACACATCCACCCTCCAAACGGGGAAAAGGTCCGAAAGAACAGCTTCGAGCGGGAGTTGCCAAATGTGCGACCACTCACACCATGGTCGCCACCTGAAGTCGTGTTTATCTTAAACTCTATAAGCACACCTGGAGGGTGCATCCACAGTTTGCAATCCACTTTCAGAGAGATACACAGCTTATAGAGAGAGCGCAAAGATGTGTTATCAGGAAAATGGAAGGCATAAGGAGCATTTAAGAATTCTTGGAGTACAATCTTTAGAGAAGAGATTTAATTTTTGATTTAGTTGAAGTTTATAGATTGATACATGACCTCAATGCCCGAAAAGTTATTTACTCGCAATTACAATACTTTGCGTGGTCATCAGGATAAACTACAGAAATGTGGTTCCCTTTGCGATATTTGTAAGTTTTTTTCCACATAGAATTGTTGATATTTGGAATGCCTTGCCTGATTTTACTGTGAATGCTGAAAATGTAGTGACTTTTAGAAGACTTGTTAGAAACTGTGATTTCTATGTATGTCATGTCTGATGTTGCTAGTGTTGTTGTCAATACTGTATCTATGTGCTTTGCATGTATGGCAACAAAGATACATTTTTGTTAAAGTATGTTTCACTGTTACCTTTGACTAAAGAGTCTTTTAGATTTCAGATTAGACTCCAGCTTTTAGACTGAAGGAGGCGTTGTGGCATTTGGAGGATAATACGAAGGGATAGTTAGTAACACAGAAAAACCATGTGGTGCTCACTTCATAATCCAAGGGCACTGTCGGTGTGACTGAGTTATGACTGGTTGACAGGAGCAGCTTATTTTGCGATACAAAGCTCCTGAAGAAGAAATTTCTCCACCTGTTATGTTATAAATGTGAGTTACAGAAGTGTAAAAATATTACAAATCGCCATCACCGATAAAGTTGTAAAGAAGGGCTAATTATATCCTGGGCTGTGATGGCTTGTGACATCAGATGGGAAGTTGGGGTAAGGCCGCAAAAAGGAGCTGCGCCTGAGGGGGCGGGGCCGGGGGGGGGGAAGGGTGGTGCTGGAGAGGAGCGCACACTGACTGCCAAGGGGTGGGGGGATTCTCACACTGGAGGGTCGATGGAATGGCGGGAGAGGCCGGGGTCAGCAGGAGTCAGCTGACTTAGGGGAGTGTCATGGGGGAGCAAAATGGCTAGATGAGGATCTAGCGGGGGGGGAGGGGGGAAGGGGGGGAACTGGGTTGCTGTTGCATTGGCCAAAGGGGAGCTGGAAGTAGGAGAGGTAGTCGAGGCGGGGTTCCGCCGCCTGAGGGACTGGAGGGTGCGGGAGGCGCGGGTATGTGGCTGGCCTAGAAAAGGAGATGCCTAGTCGGCAGAGTGGGGGGGGGGCGAGTGGCCCCCCGATCCGGCTGATAACTTGGAATGTGAGGGGCCTGAATGGGCTGGTCAAGAGGGCCCGGGTGTTCGCGCACTTAAAGGGACTGAATGCAGACGTCGTTATGCTCCAGGAGACACATCTGAAAGTGGCAGATCTGGTAAGGCTGAGAAAGGGATGGGTAGGGCAGGTCTTTCATTCAGGGCTGGATGCGAAGAACAGAGGGGTTGCAATACTGGTGGGGAAGTGGGTGTTGTTCAAGGCACTGAATATTGTAGTGGATAATGGAGGTCGATATGTGATGGTGAGTGGTAGGCTGCAGGGGGTGCGGGTGGTACTGGTGAACGTATATGCCCCGCATTGGGATGATGCCGGATTCATGAAACGCATGCTGGGTCGGATTCCGGATCTGGAGGTAGGAAGCTTGATAATGGGGGGGGGACTTCAACACGGTGCTGGACCCAGCACTGGACCGCTCTAGGTCCAGGACAGGTAAGAGGCCGGCTGCGGCAAGGTGCTCAGGGGGTTTATGGACCAGATGGGGGGAGTGGATCCATCGAGGTTTGCCACGCCGCTGGCCAGGGAATTTTTCCTTATTTTCCCACGTCCATAGAGCCTACTCCCAGATAGATTTTTTCATTTTGAGTAGGACGTAATCTGAGTAATCCCGAAAGTGGAGGGAACGGAATATTCGGCCATAGCCTTCTCGGACCACGCCCCGCATTGGGTGGAGCTGGAGTTGGGGGAGGAGAGGGACCAGCGCCCGCTGTGGCGCCTCGATGTGGGACTGTTGGCGGATGAGGGGGTGTGCGGGCAGGTGCGGGGGTGTATTGAAAGATATTTGGAGGCCAACGACAATGGGGAGGTGCAGGTGGGGGTAGTCTGGGGGGCGTTGAAGGCGGTGGTCAGGGGAGAGCTAATCTCCATTGGGGCCCACAGGGAGAAGAGAGAGGGGAGGGAGAGGGAGAGGTTGGTGGGGGAGATTCGAAGGGTAGACAGGAGGTATGCAGAGGCCCCCGAAGAGGGGCTACTTAGGGAGCAACGGAACCTCCAGACGGAATTCGACCTGTTGAACACGGGGAAAGCAGAGGCACAGTGGAGGAAAGCGCAGGGGGTGACGTATGAGTATGGGGAGAAGGCGAATCGGATGCTGGCACATCAGCTTCGGAAGAGGGAGGCAGTGAGGGAGATTGGTGGAGTTAAGGATAGAGGGGGGAATGTGGTGCGGAGTGCGGTGAGAATAAACAAGATATTTAGGGACATCTATGGGGATCTGTACAGGTCTGAGCCCCCAGCGGGGGAGGAGGGAATGCAACGATTCCTAGATCAGCTGAGGTTCCCGAGGGTGGAGGAGGAGGAGGTGGCTGGTTTGGGGGTGCCGATTGGGCTGGAGGAGCTGGTTAAAGGATTGGGGAGCATGCAGGCGGGGAAGGCCCCGGGGCCGGATGGGTTCCCGGTTGAATTCTACAGGAAATACGTGGACCTCCTGGGCCCGTTGCTCGTGAGGACTTTTAATAAGGTGAGGGAGAGGACGACCTTGCCCCCGACAATGTCCAGGGCGCTGATTTCTTTGATCTTGAAGCGGGACAAGGATCCATTGCAATGTGGGTCATATAGACCGATCTCACCCCCCAATGTTGACGCTAAGTTGCTGGCGAAGGTGCTGGCTACGAGAATTGAGGACTGTGTCCCGGGGGTGATCCATGAGGACCAGGCGGGATTTGTGAAGGGTAGGCAGCTAAACACAAATGTGCGGAGGCGCTTCAATGTGATTATGATGCCCTCGGTGGAGGGGGAAGCGGAGGTAGTGGCAGCTATGGACGCGGAGAAGGCCTTTAATCGGGTGGAATGGGAGTATCGTTGGGAAGTGTTGCAGAGGTTTGGGTTCGGGGAGGGGTTCATCAGTTGGGTCAGACTGCTATATAGAGCCCCAGTGGCGATTGTGGCTACGAACCGGCGGAGGTCGGAGTACTTTCGGCTGTACCGGGGGACGAGGCAGGGGTGCCCATTATCCTCCTTGTTGTTTACACTGGCAATTGAGCCATTGGCCATGGCACTGAGGGAGTCCAGGAAATGGAGGGGACTGGTCCGGGGGGGGAGAGGAACACCGGGTGTCGTTGTATGCTGACGACCTGTTGTTCTATGTGGCGGATCCAGTGGAGGGGATGGCGGAGGTCATGCAGATCCTTAGGGAGTTTGGTGACTTTTCGGGGTTTCAACTCCACATAGGGAAGAGTGAGCTCTTTGTGGTGCATTCAGGGGACCAGGGAAGGGGGATAGACGAGCTACCACTGAAGAGGGCGGAAAGGAGCTTTCGGTACCTAGGGATCCAAGTAGCTAGGAGTTGGGGGGCCCTGCACAAGCTAAATTTGACGTGGTTGGTGGAGCAGATGGAGTAGGATTTTAAAAGATGGGATATGCTGCCACTCTCACTAGCGGGTAGGGTGCAGTTGGTCAAAATGACGGTCCTCCCGAGGTTTCTCTTTATGTTCCAGTGCCTTCCCATTATGATCCCCAAGGCCTTTTTCAAACGGGTAAGCAGGAGCATCATGGGATTTGTGTGGGCGAATAAGACCCCGAGGGTGAAGAGGGTGTTCTGGAGCGTAGCAGGGACAGGGAGGGGGCTGGCGCTGCCAAATTTGTGTGGCTTTTATTGGGCAGCCAATGTGGCGATGATCCATAAGTGGGTAAAGGAAGGAGAGGGGGCGGCGTGGAAGAGGCTAGAGATGACGTCCTGTGTGGGCACAAGCCTGAGGGCGCTGGTGACGGCACCGCTGCCGCTCTCGCCGACAAGGTACACCACGAGTCCGGTGGTGGCAGCGACGCTGAAGATCTGGGGGCAGTGGAGGCTGTCGTGTTGGGTATTCTGGTCTACAAACAGGTCAACATGGTGGAGATGGTGTAACTCTATTTTATTAACAACCCAACTGTAATAACATACTGTAAGCTTGGGTACGTGCATTACCAGTTTATCTGTGGGCCCTATCCTATCACTATCTGGGTGAGGCACTCAGCACATGGTGAATGTCTGAGAGGCAGGCTGTGAGCTCTGTGCTCTGAGCTGGCTGCTGCTAGAATCAGCGGGAACTCTGGTGTCCCCTGTTTTTATAGTGCATGTGCTCTCACTGGTGATTGGCTGCGATGTTGTGTATGTTGGTTGGTCCTACTGTATGTCCAACAGTGTGTCAGTGTGTGTGTGATTGCACCATGATATGCTGATGGCGACACAGGGGCGAGGTGGGAGCCTAGGTTTGGTCCCCGATTCGGGAGAATCATCGGTTCGTCCCGGGAAGGATGGATGGGGGGTTTCGGAGCTGGCATCGGGCAGGGATTAGAAGAATGGGGGACCTGTTCATCGATGGGACGTTTGCGAGCCTAGGGGCGCAAGAGGAGAAGTTTGGGCTACCCCCGGGAAACGCTTTCAGGTACATGCAAGTGAGGACGTTTGTGAGGTGGCAGGTAAGGGATTTCCCGCTGCTTCCGGCACGTGAGATTCGGGACAGGGTGATTTTGGGTGTATGGGTTGGAGAAGGCAAGGTTTTGGCGATTTGCCAGGAGCTGAAGGAAGAGGAGGAGGCCTCGGTGGAGGAGTTAAATGGCAAGTGGGAGGAGGAGCTTGGGGAGGAGATAGATGAGGGTCTGTGGGCTGATGCCCTGAGTAGGGTTAATTCTTCCTCCTCTTGCGCCAGGCTCAGTCTAATACAGTTCAAAGTTACTCACAGAGCGCATATGACAGGGGCGAGGTTGAGTAGGTTCTTTGGGGTGGAGGGCAGATGTGGGAGGTGCTCGGGGAGCCCAGCAAATTACGTCCATATGTTCTGGCCGTGCCCGGCGCTGGATGGGTTTTGGAGGAGTTTTGCGAGGACTATGTCCAAGGTGGTGAATGCCCGGGTGAAGCCGAGCTGGGGATTGGCATTATTTGGGGTATCGGAGGAGCCGGGAGTGCAGGAGGCGAAAGAGGCCGGTATTCTGGCCTTTGCGTCCCTGGTAGCCCGGCGGAGGATTTTGCTACTATGGAAAGATGCAAAGCCCCCTAGTGTGGAAGCTTGGATCAATGACATGGCAGGGTTCATCAAGCTGGAGAGGATAAAGTTTGCCTTGCGAGGGTCTGTGCAGGGGTTCCTCAGGCGGTGGCAACCGTTCCTAGACTATCTCGTGGAGCGTTAGGAGGAGGTCAGCAGCAGCAGCAGCCCAAGGGCGGGGGGGAGAGAGGGGGGGGTGCCAGGGGAGGGAGGGAGGGGGGGTTCTTTTGGGGTGGCATTTGGGTGAAGGTGAGGGGGGGGGGGTTTCCCTATTTGTGTTTTTAAATGTTATATGGGGGGTTATTGTATATGGGGGAAATCCAATGTATAATTTCTGTTGTGTTCTTATTTCTTTCTTTTTGTTGGGGGGGAGGGTTTTGTTGAAAATTTGTTGAAAAATTTGAATAAATATATTTATTTTTTAAAAATTATACGTGAATGTATTAAATTTGTGGATATCACCCTTTATGGGTGGAACTTCAGTACCTCATTGCCGAGAGCATGGAAAATCGGAAAATGCGATCTTGTTGGCAAGAATCATGTTTCCAAACTCCTGCGATATTTTGCACCCATATTGCCATTCTCTCTGATGGCTAATGCGGGCACAAAGCCGCCTCCTGTGAATGTGCTGTCACCTACTCTCAGGTATCAGGTGACTATCATAAAGCACAAAAACATTGTTTCCAAAGTTTAACATTTCATTTTGTGTTCCTTGATTAAATTAAGATTTTAAATCGCTCTCAGGAATCCAATGTTCTGCAACTCTTTTCAGAGATTTTTTTTGAACAAGAGGTTTCCTGAGTTTAACCCCAAATTATCAGTTTTTATTTCTGTACTTTTCACCAGTCACCATGCCAGATGGTTAGAGCCAATAAAACAGATTTATGGTTGAACTTTGTCCAGAAAAATGTATTGTCGGCTTCCATGAGATGTCTTTGGGGTTAAAGAGAGAGGAAACTTCAACTTCAGGGAAATAAAGGAAATGGTAGTTGGCATAGTGGTGCAACATAGTTCCAGTTATCAAACAGCATAATAGGTAACTCATGAATCCAAAGTTTATAGATCTAAAAAAATAAACTTCTTACAGTAAGCCAAGCAATTAAAGTGGCTCTTTTCCAAATGTAGTTAAATACATTAACAAATAACAAATGTATTAAATTCACCAGGATATTTTAAAATATTCATTCTTAGGTTGTGAACATTGATGGCAAGGCCAGCATTTTTATCCCACTTAAAACTGCCCTTGAGATGTTGGTGAACTAGTAGGGAGGGAGTTCCAAGGATCTTAACCCTGAATGAGCAAAAGTAAAGGTTTACAACAATGAACCATGTTGTGATCCCAATAACTTTTCAAAAGATATTTGAATTTCAGTGACCGACTGAAAAGATGGTGCAAGGTTTCATGTTTTAAGATTTTTGCTGTAATAAACAAGCTAACAGAAACATTGTATAAATGCTATTCAGTAGGCAACTTCTACTCTCAACTACAGAAAAGATCCCCCATTTAACTTTCAAACATCCAAAAACATCTCCTCCGCTTTATACTTTGGAATGTCCCTTAAGTGAATACTCGATTTTCCAGGAACTGGTCCAAAGCTATCTCAGCTCCCCATGCCTTGCATCTTATTTCTGTTTACACCCAGATAACTTCTAATCTCCAAACTGATTTTCACAGTGAGGATTATGCTGCAAATTCTTCTCTTTCACCAAAGCTGGGTGAATCTTCCTGTCTCATTTAAATCTTTACAAATGGTACAGTCTATTCACTGTCAGCACAGATATCCTCGCCATTGTTTACATGTATATATATCTTGGATGTTCTTCATATTAAGACACATGTGGTCCCTCCCCTCCCCTCTTAACCTTTAACAAAAAAGCTATCCAAGTTTGTTTTTGAGAAAAATTCACAACAGGTCACGTGAGCCTCTGTCTTCCTTCACTTCAGCTGAAGTTAAAGAGACAGTTTCTAAACATAACAATCTTACAAACCCCACGGGCGTGATTCTCTGTCCTGCCGGCAGCGGGATTATCCATCCCAGCATCCGGCCAATGGGGTTTCCCATTGTGGGCACCCCTGTGCCATCAGGAGATCCGCGGGCGTGAATGTACTGCTGCGAAATGGAGGATCCCGCCGGCGGAGAATCCAGCTGCACATCTATGAGTTATAACTTCCTTGTAATGGAAATCAGCGTTGGACTGCCACTCCGTACCGACTTACCTGCACTAAAATTATTAACAGCCTGTCTGACTCAGGTCGAGTGAGATTCAGGCAGTGCAGGGCATCCATAGCTCCAGTGTTGAAGTGTAAAAGTGTATGGCAAATAGTGTTCCAGCACTATTTGCCATAAAGCAAGTGAGTTTAAAGGTTCCATTGAAAATAACAGGCCATGGAGAAAGTAAATGTCGAAGGTAAGTGAATGGGATGCGAGGGTTGGGAGTTTGGACATGGGCTGGGGGTCGGGCATGATGGAGGTTGGACATCGGCGGGGCCGGACATGGGGGATCAAACATTGGGGGATTGGACATGGTGGGGGTTCAGACGTTGGGGGGGTGTTGGACATCAGGGGGGTTAGGGTGGGGGGTTAAGTCAGAGGTTGGAATTTGGGTCGGGGAGTCAGGTTGGAGTGGTGAAATCCCATGCTGTTGGGGGGGGGGATTAATGGTGGGGAATATCGTTGTGAGTGGGGTGTTTAGTTTGTGGAATTGGATATGGGGGCAAATTGCTGCAGATCCTCTAAGTTGGCTCTAATTGATGACTTAATAATGTAAATTGGCTTTGTTCAGCAGGAAGCCTACCTAGATCCTGGCTCACCTCTGGTAAAGCTTCCTGGCAGCAAGAATGCGTCAAGGCTTCTTGCTATTTTCCTGGTCCCCCTCCACTTCCAATCCCATCACTCCAAGGCCAGGAAAACGTCCACTGTTTTCCACAAGGGCATTTTATGGCCAAGAAGGATTAGAGGTGGAAAGGGATGCAATTCCTTGGGGCAGTCTTGAAATTGTTGCAGGAATTGTTCTAAGGGAACTGGTCATCAAGGCCCAGGAGTATGTTAGTTTCTCCACTGATTTCATGAGACCAATGTGTGGCATGTGGTAGCAAGAAACATTTTTAAAATGAGAAAATAACCTATAATGAAGACTGTAGTCTTCATTTTCATTCAAATAAAATGAACAACTAATGCATATTGAAGTCCACTGAGTTTTATAGAGAGCTTGCAGGTAAGAGTTTTAGGCAATTAATCAATATTTGATGCCTCGACTCTTAAAACAGAGCTAACAACATCTGATATATTTTTTAAAAATATATATTTATTAAAGTTTTTTAACACAATTTTTCTCCCTTACAAACAATAACCGCCCCCCCTCGTAACAAAGAAAAATGCGAAATCGCGCAGAGCAAGATATATACATGGCAAAATGATATATTTACACAACTTTGTACACTGGCCCTCACCCGTACGTGCCAGTTTCCCCAACCGTTCATGTTATCTTTTGCTCATCCACCCTCCCAGGCAGTCCCCCCTTCCCCCCCCCCTCCCCCCCCCTCCCAGGACACCCCCCCCCCCCCCCCAAGGTTGCTGCTGCTGCTGACCAACCTTCCTCTAACACTCCGCGAGATAGTCTCGGAACGGTTGCCACCGCCTGTAGAACCCCTGCGCAGACCCTCTCAAGGCGAACTTAATCCTCTCCAACTTTCTGAACCCAGCCATATCATTTATCCAGGCCTCCAGGCTGGGGGGCTTCGCCTCCTTCCACATTAGCAAGATCCTTCGCCGGGCTACTAGGGATGCAAAGGCCAGAATGCCGGCCTCTTTCGCCTCCTGCACTCCCGGTTTATCCACTACTCCAAATATTGCTAGCCCCCAGCTTGGCTTGACCCGGACTTTCACCACCTGAGATATTGCTCCCGCCACTCCTCTCCAGAACTCCTCCAGTGCCGGGCATGACAAAAACATATGGACATGGTTCGCCGGACTCCCTGAGCACCTTCCACATCTGTCCTCCACCCCAAAGAACCTACTCAACCTCGCCCCCGTCATGTGCGCTCTGTGGACCACCTTAAATTGTATCAGGCTGAACCTGGCACACGAGGAGGAGGAATTAACCTTACCTAGGGCATCAGCCCACAGACCTTCCTTGATCTCCTCCCCCAGCTCCTCCTCCCATTTACCCTTCAACTCTTCCACCAGCGCTTCCCCCTCTTCTTTCAACTCCTGGAGTATTTCCGACACCTTGCCCTCCCCAACCCATACACCCGAGATCACCCTATCTTGAACTTCTTGTGCCAACAACTTATATTTATACAGAGTCTTTAATATAATGAAACATCCCAAGAGATGTCTCAGGAATATTACAAAACCAAGTGTGACACCAAGCTGCATAAGGAGATATTAGGCCAGATGCCAAAATCTTGGTTGAACAGGTGGGCTTTAAGGGGTGTTTTGAAAGGGAAAAATAAGATGTGGAGGTGGGGAGGTGTAGGGAGGGTATTCCAGAGCTTATGGTCTAGACCACTGAAGATTGGTCACCAATGGTGGAACAATTAAAATTGGACTTGCTCAAGAGGCCAGAATTATGAGGGGACTGCAGATATCTGGGAGGGTTGCGTGTTTGGAGGAGATTACAGAGGTAAGGAGGGGGCGAGGCAGTGCAGGGAATGGAAAACCAGGATAAAAATTTCAAAATTACCTGTGAGCTAATGTGGGCCAGCAAGCAAAGGGGTGAGATGGGAATAAGACTTGTAAGTTACTACAAAATAGTTCTCTTCCGCAGATTTGTTGTCTGTTTTAAGTAAACATGACAGCTGAAATGTTAAAGTCTGGTTGTACAGACTGCATAATAAAAGTGTATTTAATCTGTTGGATACAATAATATCACTTGGAAAGCAGCTATCTTAATTGCTTCTCTTACAGTAAAGGCAATTTAATTTTTCTTCACCTATAAACTTTGGACCCTTGAACCATTTGTGATATTGTTAATCAAACAAAGGTACGTTGATGGTGCTTACTGATATTTTGAGAATTTTACATGCCACCTTAATTAGTTCAGTAAGTGTTTCATGTTACTTCAGTCTGATTTCTATATAAAGCACTGAATCTACTTCCCAAGTATACAATAATCCCTCCATAAAACATTCTGCATGTCGTTGATGAAGGTTTAAAGAGGCAGTTTTTCTGGATCTGGGAATATTCAACACGATGCTCCTTTTCCATGTGTTGTATGGTGGACAATGTAAAGGACATTTCATACAGGCCAGACTGGAACATGCCACATAAATGGTAATACACAGGTTAGATGTTGCTACCTAGAACATGATACACAGGCTCATGTATGCTCATGAATAATGCACAACCGTTTACATGTCACATATAGAAGAATGCACAATTGGGTAAATATTAGTGTTATGATCAGTTTAGAAAGGGTGAATTATATACTTAACTGGGTGTAGCTCAATGTAAGAAATTGTTGCTCTATTTATTTATCTCAGTGAACCACAAACCTTTCCCTTATATCGATCAAATACACAACCAGTTAGTTAGTTCAAAAGATGGTTTATTTACATACACAAGAGTTATCACAACATGCAAACACAATATCTACTACGAGTTAAAGTACACCTATCAGCTGCAATAACCTATACTTAACTTCTGGGCGACCGGCACTGTGCAAATGGATAAAGGCCTTTATCTGGATTTCACTTGGCTGGTTCGAAGAAAGTGGCTCTGTCTCTGGTGGGCTCATCCATCAGGTAGCGATCGTTGGTCTTGAACTTAGCTGGCTGTTCTTGCTGCAATTGGGTAGGCACAGGCCAGATCCAAGAGAGACAGAACACATGGCTGCGCCCTCTTTTATCCCCCTGGGATTTTGCGCTCTATGGTGCGGTCCATAACCTTGGACTCAATATTCGACAGGGCTATGATCACTCTCTTCGATTTCGGCCAATAAAATGGTGGGTGCCTTGGTAGCTGGGCCGGTCCTTAGCGGTCATTGACCTTGGCAATTGTGCTTTCTGAGCAAGGGAGTGGCGCCGATCAGTCTGTGGCTGTACCGGTTGCTTGATTAAAGTTTTATTGTCCTGGGAAAGTGGGCCATTGAAATGTAAACGAGCGGGAGTTTCGGTCAGGTCTGGTTACCTGTGTTTTAGATACACATAGGCTGTGTATCTGTCTGAGTCCTGGGTTGGCCATAATTCCCATGGTCATTTGCAGGTGGCCTCTTAGATGGCTACAAAATAAACCATCCAGGTTCTTTAAGTTGACAAGTGTTTTATTGCTGAAACTCACTCAAGTAAAGATGCAAAAATTATCCACAAAAATTTTGCAATTTACAAATATGTTCAACTACCCAAAATGCAAAATAAATACCCAAAGTATCCAAAGCATACATTAAAAAAACCCCGCAGAGTATCAGATCATAAAATGTGACCAAGTAAAAAGCAATCAGAAAAATAGTGTTTACAGATAGTCCAGAAGCTTGTTTGCAGCAAGAGGGTCACTTTCCACAACTGCTGGTACTTAGGTTTCTCAATGGAGCAGAGTGGTTGGTTTATTCTTTTTTTTCTTAGAGACAGGGATGTAGATTCAGAATCACCCTGAAAGAACACTCGGCTTGACAAGGTCCCTCATGGCAGACAGGTACAGAAGGTGATGTCACACAGGATCAGAGGTGAGCTGGCAAGACAGATACAGAACTGGCTTGGTCACAGAAGACAGAGGGTAGCAGTGGAAGGGTGCTTTTCAGAATGGAGGGCTGTGACTAGTGATGTTCCGCAGGGATCAGTGCTGGGACCTTTGCTGTTTGTAGTATATATAAATGATTTGGAGGAAACGTAACTGGTCTGATTAGTAAGTTTGCGGATAACACAAAGGTTCATGGAATTGCAGATAGTGATGAGGACTATCAGAGGATGCAGCAGGATATAGATCATTTGGGGACTTGGGCGGAGAGATGGCAGATGGAGCTTAATCCAGTCAAATGTGAAGTAACGCATTTTAGAAGGTCTTATACAGCTGGGAAATATACACGTAAACAGCCGAACCCTTAAGAGTATTGACAGACAGAGGGATCTGGGTGTACAGGTACACAGGTCACTGAAAGTGACAATGCAGATAGAGAAAGTAGTCAAGCAGGCATACGGCATGTTTGCCTTCTGTGATGGGGCATTGAGTATAAGAATTGGCAAGTCATGCTGCAGCTGTATAGAATCTTAGTTAGGCCATACTTGGAATATAGTGTTCAATTCTGGTTGCCACACTACCAGGAGGATGTGGAGGCTTTGGAGAGGGCACAGGTTTACCAGGTTTCTCCTGGTGTGGAGGGCATTAGCTTTGAGGAGAGGTTGGATAAACTCAGTTTGTTCTCACTGGAACGACAGAGGTTACATAGAATTTACAGTGCAGAAGGAGGCCATTCGGCCCATCGAGTCTGCACCAGCTCTTGGAAAGAGCACCCTACCTAAACCCACACCATCCCCAATACCCAGTAACCCCACCCAACAATAAGGGCAATTTTGAACACTAAGGGCAATTTTAAGCATGGTCAATCCACCTAATCAGCACATCTTTGGACTGTGGGAGGAAACCGGAGCACCCGGAGGAAACCCACGCACACACGGGGAGAACGTGCAGACTCCGCACAGACAGTGACCCAGCGGGGAATCTAACCTGGGACCCTGGAGCTGTGAAGCAATTGTGCTAACCACAATGCTGCCATGCTGCCCCCTACCCACATTTGAGGGGCAACCTGATAGAAGTGTACAAAATTATGAGGGACATGGATAGAGTGGACAGTCTGAAGCTTTTTCCCAGGGTGGAAGAGTCAATTACTAGGTGACATAAGTTTAAAGTGCGAGCAGCAAAGTTTGGAAGAGATGTGTGAGGGAAGTTTTTTACACAGAGGGTAGTGGGTGCCTGGAACTCTCTGCCAGAGGAGGTGGTAGAAGGTGGTGCGATAGTGACGTCTAAGGGGATCTTGAGAAATACATGAATAGGATAGGAATAGAGGGATATAGACCCCGGAAGTGTAGAAGGTTTTAGGTTAGATGGGCAGCATGATTGGTGCACACTTGGAGGGCCGAAGGGCTTGTTACAGTGCTGTACTCTTCTTTGTTCTTTAAAGCAATTAAACCTCCTGGTGCGTTTTCAAATCATAATCAGCTCAGCTTCAGTGGGACTGAAAGAAAGAAAGAAAGTGAGATCGAGATCTGATTATTTAAATGAGCATAACTGATTCACCCGGCACCTGGGACTCATTGACCGTGCCTGAGAGACCTCAGCACGGTGCCTTTTAGTACTGGTGCACACAAACATGAATCAGGCATAATGGTACTGGGGGTGGGGGCTCTCCCAGGCCATTGGAGACACCCTGGTGGTCGGGAACAGGGCAGAGTGGCACTTGCACTCCCTCTGGCACCTTGGTGCTGCCAGCCTGGCACACTGGCTGTGCTAGCCTGGGTTCCAGCCTGGCAGTGATAGGATGCCAGGTTGGCACTGACAGAGGCCGGGGCCAGCGGTGTATGAGGCAGGGGTTTCCGGGAGGTTCCGAATGGTCTCCTTCTGCACTGTAAATTCTATGAATCTATAATCAAGGCACACAATAATTACGGGAGGTGTGATTTCACTGGTTACCAAGTTGACGTTTTTATGCAATACAATTACCAGCTGTGTACCGTGATTGTTAATTTAACACATATGTCAATTACTGCGAAATAACCTGCTCGAAAATATCAATAGACAATTGATGGATAAATGAAGTGAAAAATTTGACTTGTACGAAGTGACGGTTTTTACATTGGGTATGACTCCAAATAAAGATTTTCTGCTCTTACATTTTACTGTCTTGTTCTCTCTTTTTGGCTATTGCTCGGGGGTCATTGTCTTCACCGAATAGTTGTTTGTCAAGCTTTTGTTTTAATATGGAGTGTAATGATGCAAGTTAAATTGAAATGACTGAGTGCAGTCATTGTGATGGCACTGGCATGAGGTTCTTCTGGCCTTTGCTCTCCACGGGAAGAGATGCCAAACCCATTTTCACAAAGGTGGAACTGCTTAAATAATTGTCAGTCCGCGAAGCAGCAACAATGTGTTGCAGTCGTGAAAACATGTTTTGCATATTTAATGGTATATAGACGCAGTGGTGCAATGTTATTCGCACTTTGATGATGATCTTGTGGTTTCCAATCCACACACAACACACAACAATCGACAGATGACTTTCAGAACAGTCATTCTGTTTTTTTAAATTTTACCCCTCGGTTTCAAAGCATTGTTACGTGCTGGCAAGTGATCCCTACTAGATCAGGTGGTAACCAATCATTTAGCAATGAGAAAAAAATGAAAATTGCTCGAGCTGTGTACATAGCTCCTTTGAAAAGTTTAAAGCAGCAATGGCTTTACCTTTCAAAATGTATTTTCTTTTTAGAAGTTATGCTCCACACTATTGGATAGAAGTCAGATTTGTGCCTTTTATAGGATGGCATCTGTTCTTTATGAGGTAAGACTCAATTTTCATGATTATATTCAAAAGTGAGACCGACCTGAACCTTTTCTATTTTTTCTTCCCTCTCCACTTCCCTCTCTCTCCCCTGAGGACTGACTAATTTGGCAGTGTTTTGGGATCCCCCCTAGATTCGCTTTTATTTTCATTACTTTCAAAGGGGTATTCAACCACACATGCACACTCTGTAAAGATTGGCTGATTACTGATGTAGAGGACAATCTTTATGATAGGTGAATTTTTCCTTGCATCCCCACAGTGCAGAAAGAGACCATTCGGTCCATCAAGTCGACACCAACCCTCTGAAAGAGCACCTCACCTAGGCCCAATCCCCCGCCCTATCCCCGCAACCCCACCTAACCTGCACATCTTTGGACTGTGGAAGGAAACTGGAGCACCCAGAGAAAACCCACACAAGACAAGGGGCAAACTTGCAAACTCCACACAGACATTTTACTTCCAAACGGAAAACGGGAAGGAGCAGGCAGCACTCCCCTTGGGTTGAGGTGGAGACTTGAACTGCCTCGGACCAGCTCAATCCTGTCAGTCAGCTGCTTCCCTCGTTAGGTCAGAAAGGAACAGCTAGTGGAAAGGACCTGTGGCAGTAAGGCCGATTAGCAGAACGGATGGGTTTCGTGGTGTCAAGTGGGGAAGTGTGGTGGGCACTCCTGCTTGCCAGGTTCATTCCTCCTGCCTCCCCAAGTGAGGTTTTACTCACTTATCTTCAGCATCTTCACTGGCTGCTCGACAGCAGCATCCACAAGCATGCTGCTCACGAGTGGAGTAGAATGGAGTTACAGGCATGTTAACAATACCGGTGGGACTTGTTGACTCCAAGCTAAGAGTCAGCACCTCTGACTCTTAAGCGAAATTACAGAGCAAAACCAGAGGTCTCCCACCCGGAATGATCTGTCACCCTCTGCTCTGACCATTGACTCTTCTGGAAGGCCTGACATGCCTCCATCCTCCCCGCCAAATTTGGAAACACAAGATCCAACTGGGTTCTCAACTGACAGCCCACGAGCAGCTCGGCAGGTGTGCTCCCCATAGTGGAGTGCGGGGTCGAGTTGTCCAACAACAAAAAATTAGCCAACCACTTCCGAAGAGGTTTACCAGATTGCTTTCCCAGCGCATTCTTGAAGATCTGAATGGCTGTCTCAGCCAAACCATTAGACACTGGGTGGTACGGACCATGCTTGTATGTTGTATGCCATTTGCTCGGACAAAAATCTGACATGATTGCCAGTAAGAGGGGAGCCATTGTCCGACATGATGGATTTGGGAAATCCGTAAGTGGCATACATTCGGCACAAGGCATACACCGTAGCTGCTGAGGTCGTGGTCCCCGTCTCTTGAGCCAATAGGCACTAAGCATGGGCACTCATCAGGACTAAAACATCTTGCCCATAAAGGGCCTGCGTAGTCAAAGTGGAACCATGTCCAGAGGCAACTTGCCCATTCCCAAGGGTAAAGAGTGGCGGACAGAGGCAAGGACTGCTGCGTTTGGCAAGGATGGCACTGTTGTACCAATTCTTCCATGACTTTATCTATGTCTGGCCACCAGACGTAGCTGCATACCTTCATCTTTGTCTTCCTTGGGTGGAACTATATAGCTCTTGTAGAAGGGCCCCCTAACTGGAGGCAGAATGACCACTTGTGATCCCCACAGATTCAGGCCATCGTCACAGGTCAAGTCATCCTGACGGGTGAAGTAAGACCTTAGTTGCTCAGATTTCTCATCGCTCCACACAGTCTGTACCATTCTTTTCACCTTTCAGAGTATGGGGTCTCTCTGGGTCCAGTTTCGGGTGGTTCTGGCAAACACTGGCAGAGTATCCAGGAAATTCAAAGCCAACGAGATCTCCTGGGTTACTGGTGGCGGCGGAATGCTCTTTGGCAGGACAGGCCACTTAATGCATCCCATTGGCAATTTGTGGGCCAGACCAGTGTTGGAAAGCATAATTGTAGACCGCCAACAGCAAGGCCCAATGTTGCACCCTCACCGAGGCTATGGGCAGTATGGACTCATCTTCCCTTCAATGTCTCCGTAATGGTTTATGGTCGGTCACTATGGGTGGGATTCTCCGTTTCAGCGGCTAAGTGCCGGTTGGAACAGAGAATTCGGGGGTGTTTTACGACGGCAAAATCGGCGCCGACCCCTCACCGATTCTGGCACCGGTGAGGGGCTAGCAGCGACGCGAGGTGAAACTCCCGGCTTCCGTGCCGAAAACGGCCAGAGAATGGCAGTTCCTGGCCGCGCATGCGCACGGTGCCGACCTGCAGCAGGCATGCCGTATAATATGGCGCTGGCCGCGCGCATTCCCAACCCGCCATCCGAGACCCCAGAGGCCACCTCCTGGCCACCTCCCACCAGTCCCCCAGCCCTCCAGGAAGCCCCCCCAGCCAGCGGCAAGGATCCCAGCCGAGTGTGGCGGCGTTGGACGCAGGTCGGGAACCCTGCCCATCGGGGGCGGAGCATCGCGGGAGGTTCTGCCGATGACACCAACGCAATTGCAATGGCATGCAGCGCGCAACGCGATGACGCGTTTTTGGAGGATTCCTTCACCAGACTTGTCAGATTCCATTTGTGGATGCGAGTCTAGTCGTGGGTAATTTGGATGCCAGGTAGTGGAATTTGTTCTGGGCTTGTTTAAACGGCAGTCCCTTACCATACTTACCTTGTGGATGCGCCCCTAAACTCCGGGATTTTCCTTTGTTAGGGGGCCATTAGAAATGGTCACGGTCGCTGTACTCACCATGAGGCCAGGCCCATGCATTCCGGGGTTTCCCTTTGTCCAGGGGCCGCCCAACATGGCCGCCAACTCTGTGTACACCATGTGGATGTGCCCCTGCACTCCGGGATTTCCTTTCATTTGGGAACCCTCCAAAGTGGCTGCTTGCGATGCCATTTTGTTCCATGTTGCCACATGTGGCTTATTGTAGCCAGCCTGGAGCCCTTCCCCCCATGTCCATATGTTTCCCCCATAATTCTGTTTCACCCCTTGTCTGCTCCCCCCCTCATCCTATTATTGTCTCCCCTCCCTATTCCCCCTCCCCCATTTACCCCCCCTAGCTATCCCTCCGGTGTTGGTGTATACCTCCCCATCGTTGCCCGCGCTCGCTCCTCTGCGGGAGATGCGCCGCGGACCCCTCTCACACATACCTTCCGGCGTTAGCTTTCCTGCTAGTGTGGTGGCCCCCTTCCTGGGGTCGCTTATGAGCCTACCTTTCGCCCGCTATGTGGTTTCCCTCTTTTCATCCTCCTCACCCTCTCCTGCGCTCCGCTGCCCTCGGCCCTCCTTCCTACGTTTTGGCTCTAGGATTCAAAGTAAAGCAGTACAGTCATGTGCAAAGTGACTCTCAGATCTTTCAGTCCCTTCAGGTGATCCTTTTACCGCTGTCTTTGCAGCTGTTTTCCCAGCCTGTTCTTCTGGACGAATTTGTTCGCAGGGGTCGTGAAAAAGTGCTCCCTGCCCTGGTATGTGACCCAAAGTTTGGTCAAAACTTCCCAAACCTCACTTTGCTCTTGTACAGAGCCACCTTTGCTCTGTTGAATTCCACCTGGCGTTCGGCCTTGTCAGCCCCAATGTCCTGATATTTCCTGATCTGATGTTCTTCCCAGTTGCAGATCTTTGATTGTCTGGCGAAGCGCAGGATTCTTTCCCAGTCCTGGTACCATGCATATTGCCGATTATCACCCTCTGATGCTCTCCGGCCTTGTGTTTGAGCCAGAGCGACCAGTGGGCTCTGTTTATTTCTGGTGGGTTGGGCTTTCCCTTCCCATCTGATTTTCCAACATCTAGGCCACATAGTCCATAGGGTTCCTACCTTCAGTTCCCTCTGGCAGGCCCACTATCGTTAAGTTCTGGCGCTGTGACTGGTTCTCTTGATCCTCTATTTTCCCCTTTAGACTTCCATGCGTTGCCACCAACCTCTCAATCTCCGCCTCTACAGCGCCGATCCGGTCGCTCTGATCTGTTGAGGCTTTTCCCAATTCCTTGATGGTGTTCCCCTGGGCCTCCAGTTGTCTCTGTGCCTTGTCCAAGGCCACCTGCAATGGTGGCCAGGGCCTCCGTGACTGCCACCCTGACTGCCACTTTAATGTCGGTCTTCATTTCCTCCTGGAGCTCTCCTAGCTCTCTAGTGAGGAACTTCTTGCATCCACCCTGTCCGGTGAGGGGGAGCCCCGTGTGTGGTTTGCTGGTCTCCCTTGCTCTGGTACGGCCACCGTCTCGACCACTTGTTTTCCTGGCTTCTGCCGCTTTTCGTTTCTTTGTGGCCTCTGGAGCTATAGTTGCTCGGCATTGTCTCTAGTGCTGTTGGTAGGTAGGGTGAGAGGATAATCTTTTCCCTATTTTTAGTAAAAGAGCCTAATTTTGGGTTCTTAGGAAGAGAGCCATCTTTTGTGCGTCCGCTCAGCACATCCCCGTCACCGGACGTCCCAATCATGGCCATCTTATTCAATTGGACTGCATTCAACCAATACATTGGGTGCTCTGTTTCAGAGCTCTTCTCCATTAGGTTCAGTGACACTGTGGATAGCTGCTGCTGTGGTTGCTTTTTTCTCATTGCTGCGCTTTACCTAGCCCGGTCACATGCTTGAATGTGCCCCCTTTGGTTGCATCGGAAACACATGAACTCCTAAACAAGTCAGATCTTCTGCAGCTGGTCTCCCCTACAACGATAGCAGTGCACCTCTGATTTGGGATTTTGCCCTGTCTTTTTCCCAGCCTTTTGCTTCCGGTCCGGTCCCAAGAACTGTATGTGGTTCTCTGTTGAGCCTGTTGAACCTGCTACGCACCTCACGGCCATACCATCCACCCTTGATTGACCTCCCCTACAGCCATGCTTTGGAGCTCAGTGGTGCCTTTTGCGGCGCACTCTGTCGCCTGAGCTATCTCAATCACTTTTTCCAATGTTGCAATGGTTTCGGCCAGGGGTTTCTTCCGATATTAAGGTTTTGGATTCCACAAACCAGCCAGTCATGCAACATGTAACTAAACTAGGTACCAAACTCTCAGTGCTCAGCGAGCTGGTGAAGCCTGGCTATGAAGGCAGAGACAGACTCTTCATGGTCCCTCACTGCAAAATTTAACTTATAACATTTATCGAGGGCCTTGGTTGAAATGGTCTTTGACCAATTTCACTATCTGGTCAAAAGTCTTTGAGTCGGATGCCTCCGGGTTGAAAGGTTCCAAATCAAATAATATGTTTGGTGCCTGAAAACTGTCAGAAGTATCACCCTCTGTGATCTCGACCGCAATAAAATAGCGGAGACATTCGATGGACTGACTCCAATCCCCAACTCCTTGGTCAAATGGGTCTAGTTTACCAATGATAGACATTTTTACTCACTGTTTAATAATTCCTGACTCTTGCTGCCGTTTCTCCACTTTCTCAACTGTTTCTCCCTTCCTCCCTCAATTCACAACATCCGTCGGCTGTGATGGCAACTTTTCCCTCATTGCCAATGCGGAGGCTCAGGGTATATACTGGAGACTTCCATTAATTGACACAGGGGTTTATTGTTGAAAGGCAAAGGTAAATAGTTAACAAATACAGTTTACAATCTAACCAGTCTTAAGACTCCAGCTCCGGGGTCCTGCTGCCAGGACCCCGTGCCAACTCTCTATTGGCCGAGGTTCACGCGCTTCAAGCAATTGGCCCCAAGCCAGTCACATGGTCCGTCAAGCTCTCCCCCCTTACAGGGGCCATGCTACCACACTATAAGACACTGATTTGGCCTCAACTGGTGAGGTATGTCCAATTCTAGACACTTTAGGAAGGATGTGAAGGCATTCGGGAGGAAAAGATTTCCAAGAATGATTACAGGAATGAGGGGCTTCAGTTACCAAAATAGATTGGAGAAGCTGGAGCTGTTCTCTTTGAAGATTTGATTGGGGATTTTAAAATCATGAGGAGTCTGAACTGAGAAGATAGGGATGAACTGTTTGCATTGTTTGAAGGATTGGTAACCTGAGGACACAAACTGAGGGGGAATAGTAAATAAAAACCTCTAAGACAATTTGTGGTAAAGCTTTTTATGCAGTGATTGCTTAGAATCTGGAATGCACTGCCTATGAGTGGGGTGAAGACAAAATGAATCTTGGCTTTCAAAAGGATATTGGACAATTATCTGAAGGGAAATAATTTGCAGGGCTTCAGCGAGGAGTGGACTAGATGGGCTGTTTTTGCAGAGACCTGGCATGGGGATGATGGGCTAAATGACTTCTTTCTGTGTTGTATCCATACAGTGATTCAGTAATTCTAACTGATGATATAATCTGAGAACTAGACAGTATTGGTGAGTACGTGGATGCTTAGATAAATCAGATATCTCAACTGTTAATGAATTGATTGACCAGAAGAGAGGTGGGGGCCACCACATTTAGGAAACAAATGGACAATAGACAATACTGAAAGCAGTTGGTTTGGAATTCTGGAAGTATGAGATCAAAATTATCTGAAGGGTATTCTTCATTTGAATCTGACTTGTCATCTTGTCTGATACTGATGGCTGTAGTCTGCATTTGAGATACCTCATGTTGATCTATTTTTAAATCATGTAAAGTACTGCACAACTAAAGTAGGATCTTTCAGCAATCTTCCAAATGTGAGAACGGTCGTATTTCTTCTCTTTGTAACAAAAACATTTAATCTAGATACGTGTAGATAGCCGTTATATAATTATCCAGATATTCAAAGTTTCTATTTGGTTTTATGAATTACATCATAAAATTTGAAGTATAATACTTCAAAACCTGAGTTAGTTCCTAAATTCCCATGGTGTTGTGCTAATTCTAGAATATATCTTGCTTTGCAAGCATTTAGAAACCAGGAAGTTACATGTGCAGATCACACTATAAGCATGTATATTCTGAGGATATGTTTCAATATAACCCATGCCTGAGAAGTGTTGAATGTGTTTATCTTCAATTCATGAAGAATATAAATCATGATACTTTTGGGGGGGGGGGGGGGGGGGTGAATCTATGTACAAAGAGCTGTGTCACAGTTTATACTCGATCTAACTATACATTAATATTATTCAAAGTAACCCCATTATTGGTGAAGAATCCTTGTTCACGAATGCCAGCAGCTGTTGGTAGGCAGGTTACCTACTTCTGAAACATCCATTAATATGAGAAATTACAAGATAGGGACAGTTTTCTGGTAGATTAGAAATCCAGGGCATTTTCACTATCCAATCTCTGGATGGGTAAGATAGAGATAAATGATAAATCTATTTCTTTTTTTAAATAAATTTAGAGTACCCAATTATTTATTTATTTTTTTCCACTTAAGGGCAATTTAGTGTGGCCAATCCACCTAACCTGCACATCTTTGGGTTGTGGGGGTGAAACCCACGCAGACATCGGGAGAATGTGCAAACTCCACACGGACAGTGACCCAGGGCCAGGATTCGAACCCTGATCCTCAGCGCCGCAATCCCAGTGCTAACCACTGCGCCACATGCCACCCAATAAATCTATTTCTAATTATATTTTAAATATGGATGAGTTCAGACATTAAAAGTGTACTTTCATAAAACATAATGTTATCAAGGTACTTCTGCACTTGTGAAAAATGCTGTCAAGACGATTGATAAAATGTAATCATTGCTGATTGGGTTTGGCCATTATCAGCTCTCTACTTATTCAAGTCAACACAGATGTTGATAAAGTGAAATGTGAAAGGACTACCAACTCTGTGGATTCAGTAACCTTTCCAACGATCATTGGGATCTCAAAATGTGTTTGCAAAGTAAGCTAACTAGCAAACTGAGAAAAAAAAAAGTATGGAATCATTCTTTCATATGAAATGCTAACCCCCAGTGAAAAAAACATAGGCCGGGATTCTCCGACCTCCCACCGGGTCAGAGAATCCCCGGGGAGAGGCGCGAATCCTGCCACACCGCCCTGACGACAACTCCCCTATTCTTCGGCGCCATTTTTCAGGTGACGGCGGGATTCCCGCCATGCCGGTCAGGCGCCATTGACAGCGGCCCCCCTGCCGATTCTCCGGGCTCCGATGGGCGGAGCATCCGTCCAGATTTGGCCAGTCGGCGTGAATTACTCACCTCACACACGGCGGGACCTGGCAGGTGAGTATGCGGGGGCGGTCCTCGGGGGGATCCGACCCTGGGGGGGCCCCACACTGGCCTGGCCCGCGATCGGGGCCCACCGATCTGTGGGCGGGCTTGTTCCATGGGGGGACTTCTTTCCTCCACGCCGGGCCCCTGTAGGGCTCCACCATATTGCCCGGGGGCTGGTACAGAGAGGAGAATCCCCACACATGTGTGGAAATACGCTGGCCGGCCTGCGCACGTGCGGAAATACACCAGCCGGTTCGCGCATGCGCAAGACCGCGCTGGTCGACCCGCGCCTATGCAAACTCCGACGTCCCTTCGGCGCCGGCTGGAGCGGCACCAACCCCTCCGGCGTCCACCTAGCCCCGAAAGTTCGGAGAATTCCTTACTTTCGGGGGCTGTTGACGCTGGAGTGGTTGGCGCCAGTTTTCCTGCTGACGTGGGGACTTAGTCCCCAGAAGGGAGAATCCCGGCCATAATCTTCTTCCGATTGGTGACATGAGAGAAACACCAGTGGAAATCAATGCAGGGGGAAGTTAGACAGTCTGTGAGCCCAAGACCTTGCTAACACCTGTCCAACACAGCAAGTTAAACTAAATGCTAGATTTAGTTTGAGACTGCCCTCCTGCTTGGGAATGTTGTGTGATGTGGAAGTGAGAAAATGTAACATAAGTAATTTTGCAAAAGCTGCCTTCTGAAAAAAGACTTATTTTACCTCAGATATGGGGAATAGGTGGAAGAAGAGGAAGAGAGTTACTCATTTCTGTTAAAATGAAATTCCAGATTACATTGGGGAGACCTAAAGGACACCAAAAACTACCCAGTCATTCAAAATGTTTTCACTGCTAGTTCTTCACACAAGTTCCCTAATTCAGACGCAGGTCTGTGGGGAGCATCGAATAGAAACTGGCCCATTTCCCCAGGATAACTGATTCAGCTGGTCAGAAGCCAATGTTTTCAGCAGCAGCAGCAGAGACCTGGCAAGTCATCTTATTGTTAAAAGAATCAAACCAGAATACCTTTTCTCTGCATAATTTACAATCTTCTCACAAAATTGCAACTCAAAAGTAACACAGTGCTCTCCTGTGATTAGAGTTGTTAATTACAGAACAGGCATTATCCATTTGATCATTAGTTTTTCACCATAAATTCCTGATTTTGACGCAAGCCTAGATCAGACTTCTATGAAGTGACAAATAAATGTAAAATATTAACTCCTGTTGTAAAAAATAATGGTTCACAATTATTTAATTAGGACATAGGAAGAGACTATGTAGCCCCTTGAGCTCCATCCATCATTACATTAAATCAAGGTTGACCTGCATCTGAACTCTATCTCTGCGTCTTAGCTCCAGGTTCACTGATACCCTTGGCTAACAAAATCCTATCAATTTCAGATTTAAAATGATTAACTGAGCTATCATCCAGTGCCTTTTGTGGAGATAGTGCAACACTCCTACCACCCTTTGTGTAAAGTGTTTTCCAAGTTCCCTCCTGAATGGTCTATCTTGGATTTTAAGGTTCTGTCTCCCTGTATTCTTCTAATAGCAGAAAACGTTTCTATCAATTCCTTTCAAAACCTGAAAGCATATCACCCCTTAAATGTATGTATTCCAGCGAAAACAAGCCTAGTTTATGTAATCTATGGCCAACGCTTTTTATGTATCAATTTTTTTATTATTTATCAAAAGTATATTTTATGTACCAATGGCACAACAGAAATTATTTAGAAATATACAAATTCTAAAACATATTCACAACTCGGGAGTTTTGAACAAAACATCAAAGTCAAAGTTATTTATAAACATTCAGAAAGAAAAGACACAAAGAGATAATGGGGGAAAATACATTCAAATTAAATATTTGGGCATCGCCATCTATCTGCGTGGCTTACAGAAGTCATCAATGAGTCACCTTCACCTGCACAAGACACTACAGCATAACTTCCAAAGCAACTCAATTCCAGTGTTAGCAGAAGCTTTTTGGGGCAAATAATATGTACAGAATTTTTACATTGAATAAACAGTTGAGATAGCAATTATTCTATGCTTCAGTTATGCTACTTCCTTTATTTTTAGCTGATGGATCCCTTTCATGATTTTTTTAAAATGAGCATATTCAAGATTGCATGAATTTTATATGTTAATACATATATACAGTTAAACAAAAAAATTGTGTCTGTGAAATTGCTTTCTTCTTTGCCATGAAAATGCCACACACTGCAGACAAGTCACTGCTTGTTGACAATATCTCATTTGTTTCCAAAATACTTTTGTCTTGCTGGCCCCTCATCCTAATTTCTACCTTATTGGTGTGTTAAAAATGTCCTCTTGGTCAACAGAACTGAGGGTGACAAAATTAGATATTTAATTAAAAGTGCTTGATCTCACGTCGCAGTAAACATGTTAAGGATGTTGCTCAAACACAAAACATCATTCCTAGCCTCACTGAAATTGGGCTTTCCTGCGTGGTGGGCATTATTTGCTCTCTTCAAGCATGAGTCAAACAGGTTTAAAACAGTATCACAAACACGTCTTCAAAGGTCTGTTCTGTATAGTTTCTCACGGTGACAGATGGAACCTTGCAGTTATGGCTGATGTGATAGCAGTTGAAAGTCTCAATGGTAATAAAATATAGAAGGCAGGGAGTAAAATTCTATGTACATAATGCACTCCACTCTATTTCACCACAGTCTTATTTCAAGTGCAACTGATGAGAGCTCCAGTTGGCCAGTTTGCTGATTCGAGCCAGCTGACAAGGTCTACTCCTCTGAAGTCTGTATGAAGCCTCAATTCAAATTCACCTGAAAGGAATATTAACAACACCATTTGTGAGGCTTGCAATAAAACCAATTCATCAGCACAAGCCAAGAAATTCATAGAAAATTATTTCTGTACTCTTCCTGACATTTCTCACCCATCTCTTCCTCTCGGGTTCTATGCTTTAAAACAGCCTAAAGCAAACAGGAAACATTTTGTTTAAGATTCGAGTCAGTAATGACATCTAAAGATCCACTCTCATCACATCAGGGGTGGTGAAAATGGGCATAGCCCCCCAAAAAATCTGCGCACTGCAGCGAGATTTCTACTCTGTTGGATTGGATGTGTTTATTGTCACATGTTTCCTCCTTTACCCATGAATGAGGAAAATGCCACCTTTTCCAAGGCTGTCAACAACTAATGGACTTAAAACATGGCTTTCGAATAAACCTTTAGGATTTTGGATTGAATAGTTAACAACCGAGATTCTCCGACCTGAGTTCGCCTCGCCACCGCTGCCAGCGAGAACAGAGAATTTGGCGCTCAATCAAAGCTCCATTCACTGCAGCAAGACCAGGGAATCCCACCGGCGTCAGCGGACGGGGAATTCCAGCCAATATGTGTGAAACATTAAATTATTTTTCATTGATAGTTTGTTTTATTAATTTAAAGAGTCCAATTCCTATTTTCCAATGAGAGGAACAAATGAGCGTGGCCATTCCAACTACCCTGCACATCTTTTGGGTTGTTTGGGGTGAGACCCATGCAGACACAGGGAGAGTAATTGATAGTTTAATTACATTTGTTGATCAATCAGATTCCATTTCACAAGAAAAACTGCCGGTGTTGTGAGAATAAGTGTGTGGGTGAAGGAATGGAACCAGGAAACACTCAGTTGAATACAGACATTCAACCACAGACATCTATTTACTGCACAAACTCAATACAGAAGCTGCTTTTTGTAGACAAATTGCTATTTTATCAGTGAAGTTAACAACTAAGTCTTTTTTTCCCCTTCATTCATGCCTATAAGATCCAATCATGCAATGAACTAGCAGCTATTTGAACTATACTTGAGCAACTTTGAACAGGGTATTGATACACAGCGAAGGGCCCTGGATTGGCACTTTCCTGAGTGGAACACAGAGGTGCCACTACTACTGCAATTAGCTTTAGATAATCTAGAAAACTACTTAGAAGAATATGTCACAAAATTTGACATAGCAAGAGCATCCAACCCTTGATGACCTTTTCCTCAGTGACCATATATGGCAGACATTGCCTGAAGAGCAAGTTACTGCAGAAGCTGGAAATCTGAAATAATGGCAGAAAATGCTGGACTTGCTTAGCACGTCTGGGCAGCATTCATGGAGAGAGATGTAAGATGAAAGGTCATCAACTTGAAACGTTAACTGTGTATCTTTCTCCTTGGATATTACTTGACCTGCTCTCATTTCTAGCATTCTCCGGCTTTATTATGGAAAGCCTTGTGCTTTCGGAGGAGGCTGTTTCAGAGGTGTAGCCAATTCTGAAAGCTTCCCGCTAAACCAATCAATGAATATTGGTGATTTATGAAGAATCTCTTTATAAATAGAAACATGGATACTGCTGAAAAAAGAGACACGCTGTTGAAGTTTTTCATCTTGCACTCGTCAGAGCAGCCATGAGAATGCCAAATTTAAAAGGGAGCAACAATTTATTTATATTTTTTTATAAATTTAGAGTACGCTATTCATTTTTTCCAATTAAGGGGCAATTTAGCGTGGTCAATCCACTTAGCCTGCACATCTTTGGGTTGTGGGGGCAAAACCCATGTAAACACGGGGAGAATGTGCAAACTCCACACAGACAGTGACCCAGAGCCGGGATCGAACCTGGGACCTCGGCGCCGTGAAGCAGCAGTGCTACTCACTGCGCCACCGTGCTGCCCAGGGAGCAACAATTTATACTACATGAGAAAAGATTTGTTGACAAGTTGACTGGTCAAGGCATTGCATGGAGAGAATGGAACAGGGTACCATTGTCCTGCACACTTTTGGTTAATTTAAAAAGGCACAATGCCTGCACATTTCCAATCAGCTGCTGACACATGTGTCACTGTTTGTATGGCAGTGGAATGTGGAGTTTCTCTGTGTCTCACAAACAAAAGACAAGACATCTGATTTTAATATTTAAATCAGGTCAGGAATCTGGTTAGCCCAGTTTTCCTGAGTTCAAAAACATAGCAGCCATGTGGAGATGAGACAGAGAACAATGAATCAAACAGGTGAGGCGTTTTTAGAATGCTGTCTTTGGGCCGGCGAGCAGGAATGTCACCTGAGCTCCTCAAGGTAATCTTCTATCACAACTGATAAAATTACCACACTCCTAAATCCATGATCCCAAATGTGCCTCCACCTTTCCCTCCTGATCCCTCCTCTCCCTCCCCCCACCGCACCTTCTGCCCCACAATTGCTCCCAGTCGACTCAAGCTATTCCTTCCCTCCCCCCACTAAGAATTGATGAGCTGACCATAGCCCTTTATCACCCAGTCGCTGGCTAGCCGATAAATCTGCTCAGCTGACTGGTGGGAAACATGATATAAAATTTCCTTTGGGGGCTTTTCCTAATGTCCTTTAGGGAAGAAAGTCTGCCGTCCATCCTTACCTGGTCTCCATGTGACTTTAGACCCACAGAAATGTGACTGACTCTCAAATGCCCTCTGAAATGGCCTTACAAACCAAATTGTTCAAGGACAATTAGGGATGGGCAATAAATGCTGACTCAGCCAGCAACGCCCACATCCCCTGAGTGAATTAAAAGAAAATTACAATGAGGTCCGGGAATTAAATTTGCCTGGACATCCATTTCATGTGATTTCTAGGTTTCTCTCCCCAGACATGCTCCATCTTCCTGTGAATTTTGGCGAGAATTAATTTGTTGCTACTATTTAATTCGAAATCTCTGTACAGTAGAATAGTGCTGATAAAGAACAGAAGTCTTAAAATGCAAAAGATGATACCTGTTGAATTTGGCCAACTGCCATCCTGCAATGTCAAGTGCGATGTTGTTTCTTGCTCGTTGGATTTGGCATCACTCTCGAAAAATGTTAGTGGCATTGTTCCCATTACGTTGCTGAGATAGCCTTTCCCTTCAATGTTACTGTGCTCCCATTGACAGGGTTCCTGAATCATTTCGTTTGCCATCTAAAAAAAAAATGGCAACATTAAAATAAAATATGAGTCCGTCAAAACTTTACTCATATTAATTTATCCTCAGTCCCATGACAGAATCACCAGTGTTTGCTACTAACTCAATGCTAAACATCTCTGCATTACAGTTTTAATGTTACAATTTTCTTGTGATTCACTGTCATGCATTCTCATCAAACTTTATTTTCCAAAGACATTTTAAAAGAATATGGACACCTACATAGGTGTTTAGAAACTATAAGGAGTTTATAATTAGGAAATTAGTCACCAATGAGCAGGGATGACAATCTTTTTTTTTCTCGCTTTAGCAGAATTACATTATGTAAGTTTTTTTTAAAATTTATTGTTTTGGCACAGACGCTATAATTGAGCAGTGAGAGTTACGGGGTGATTCACTGCTAAATTAACCAGACCGGCTACGATTGACATAAGAGTATAAAGATGAAATATTTCTGCAACTTATAGTGTGGGTGTTACAAGTCAATAGTGGTCTTTTTGGCAGATTGAGTACCATGGAAAGACAAATTTCATAGTTAAGAGTGGACGGTCGGAATTCAACCAAATTTTTATACCTGAAGTCAAAAGTGTTTGTAGAAATGATTCCAAAGTGAAAGTAGCAAGGAGGGTTTCACTTATGAATTGTACAACAATTTTGAGTGACTAGATTTCGAGATTTATGTCAAGTGATCCTTTCTTCGACCAAGCAACAAGTAAAAAAGCTCAATCACTAACAGAACTTTTCACTAAAATGTTTTCTTGAAGTATGACAGTGCTTTATGAAAGTGTGCTTTGTCACAAATCATGAAACCATCCATCGAACACAATCAGAACACTCGAATCAAGAAAGTAGCAGATTGGCAAAAAAGCTGCCCAATCAGCTCTCAGCTCTGGGCAGTGGGTAACCCAAAGTGACTAGGAGACAAGAACAGATAAAAGTAAGCAGGAAAAGAAAGTGACTCACTCAGCAACACTGACTTCTCCAGCCATAAGGCGAGTTTGAACTCGATTATTATTTTTAAATTTAATGGCCACAAAACAGATGAAATTACATTGAGCTTTCCATGTACCACAATGCATCATTTTCACAGTACATTCGGCTGCATCTACTAACCTCGGCAACGTCATCTGTCGTGAGAAAGCTGTCTGCTGCACTGGTTGCTGTGAAGAACAAAACGAAGCAAATTCAGTACAAAAGCAGTGGATATCCAAATCATGCTACAGAGCAACGCGTTTCCCTCCTCACCCCTACCAAGACAAATACATTCCGTACAGGCAAGTACTCTGTTCCATTCTTCTTAAGAAAAGGTTTTTAAACATGCTTTAAAGTTTGGATTACATTAATGCTGAATACAAATGTAAAACAGAAAAACACTGTTAAATTAAATCTGATACATAGGTAACTTATTTTGGGGAAATTCAATTCATTGTGATTTCTTAGTACTGATTGTCACCTCTTTCAGAAGACAATGTTTTAAGTGTTTTGTTTAACAGAAATTATTTCTGAAGTACAAAGTATAGATGCAATAATACTCCTCCACCACCATCTTCATCATCATAGAATCCCGGTCTCAAACTAATCAGAATAATAAACAGTCCATAAATAGAGAAAGTAATTATAAAATTGTAATGCTCTAAGAAAGAGGGGCTTAAAAGAGTTACATGGTGAGGATAGTGAGTGAGGGTCTAATTTTAAGGTTTAGTAAAATGTGACAGTAGAGCTGTATTTCTGGGGGACTGTGTGCAAAGCAGCACTGCGGCATTAGAATATTTCCATTGAACTAGAAAAGGCTTAGCCTCATACATCAGAATTCTCATTTACCTATGCAAATATTGCTGGCAAATTTTGCATTTTGGGAAAATATATCAAACCAGATCTGACAGATATTTTATTATTTCTCTTTCAAACTAAACAAACTAAACCTAGACTGTGGGAGGCACGTGATGAGAATGTTGGGATCCACAAAACACAACTTTTAAAAGTGGATTCTGAGGTTTCACTTTGCATTATTTTTGCTGCTCACTGCTAACTGAAAAGTGTATTTCAATTTGAATATTATTGGCAACCTGGGAGATGGTAGCTAGATACCTTGCTACAGTGTTTCTCAGAATCACTTAAACATGGTTTATTCTGCACTAAAATGTATCAGTCAGCCTTGGCTGACTGTTAGTAGTACTCTCACCTCCAAGTCAAAAGGTTGTGGATTCAGTCACCACTCCAGAGACTTGAGCATGTAAGACAGTGCTGAGGGACTACTGCACTGCCAAAGGTTCCAGCTTGCTGGAAATTAAGGCCCTGTCTGCTCTCCCAGGTGATTGCAAAGTATCCCATGACACTATTTGAATAAGGGTAAGGGAGGTGTCCAGGCCAGTACCTTCCCCCAACCAACATCTCGAAAACAAATAATCTGGTTGCATCGATACGGATTGTGGCACCGTGTATGCAAATTTACTATTGGATTCCCATACATTACTTCAGTAACTACATTTCAAGGGGTACTTCAATTAGTTTTTTTTAGGATGTCATGAGTCGCTATACAAATTCTTTGTTTTTACTTGTGCTTAGAAGTTAATGCTGCTTAGGCATTTATACAGAGAGTTGTGCAATATAGTGTAGAAAAGTAATGATACAATGTATCATATAGTAATGGAACTTCAGATTATCCCTAGTGACCTCCCCAGGATGCTGAATTGCTGATTTAAAATCATCTTCCCTGAGAGTTGATTGACACTTTACATTTTAGATCATTGTGACGTGTAGCAACCAGCAGGTAAAAAGGGAAAGTTGTACAGTGTAAGAGAGAGATTGCAGCATTGCCATTTAAAATACTTTTGAGACCATTCTCGAAAGGCAAAGATCCCCAGGGGCAATATTATTTTTTTACATTAGTTCATGGGATGTGGGCATCGCAGGCTGTGTCAGTATTTACTGCCCATGCTTAATTGCCCTTGAGGGGGCAGTGAAGAGTCAACCACATCACAGTGGATCTGGAGTCACATATAGGTCAGATTTCCTTCCCTAAAGAACATTGGTGAACCAGATGGGTTTTTTATGACAATAGTTTTATGTTTATCATTAGACTTTTAACTCCAATTATTTATTTTATTTTATTCAAATTTCACCATCTGCAGTGGTGGGATTCGAACCTGGATCCTCAGAGCGTTACTCCAGGTCTCTGGTTTACTAGACCAGTGACAATACCACTACGCCACCACCTTCCGATACATGGCAACCTCCAGTGCATAACATGCATGATTGAACCTCAAAACCTCAGCGGATTAAGATTTGAGTGGAACAAGGATAATGCTGCGGAAAATACTAGAAGTCCAAATTGCAAATTTAGAGATAATTGCATCTCATTTGCATCTACAAGGGGCTGTGGAGGCCCAATAATTGAGTGCATTCAGGCCGAGACTGATGCACTATTGGATTCTGGAGGGGGATGTGGGGATGTTGAGGGAAGGTTCAGTTGAGGTTTAGAAACAGCCATGATTGTATTGAATAGAAGAACAGGCTCGGGATGCCAAATGGTTCCTATCACTGATGTTCTGTACCGATAGAAGAATCCCAAGGAAAGTAGTTCATTGTTAAATGGCTCCAAGGTACCTTTCAAGAGATGGAAATATTCAGAAGCTCAGAAACTGGCTGCATTTGAGCATCTTGTACTAACCTGCAGGGGAGGGCATGGGAGAGATCTGAAATGCGTACAGCTCACATGTGCTGACAACCTGATCTTCAGATTCTCCTACTATTTCATTCATAGTCCAATCAGTCAGATGGTCTTCCGCTGAGCATGATTCCGATGGAGAGAATTCTGTCGCAAAAATGAGAGCAAAGAAAATAAGTTCAACAATGCAAGTGTGTGACATGTTCATCATCATACTACCAGCTAACACTCATAGGGTATGCAGTTTGAGAAAAAGCTACTTATTTCTTTTCTATAGAAGCAAAGCTTAACCAATACTAAATGACAAATTTTCCAAGCTGCTTTTTATGCTGTTCTGGGAAATTCAGTGTATTATGCTACAGTTGGCCACAATATCACCGGGCTAGAGATAAAATATTATAAAGAATCCCGCTCATGATTGCTTTACAGTGTCTCCTGCGGGAAAGATCCCATACAGAAAGACTGTCCACTGAACTGAATGGTGATTCTCTGGCTCAGCATACTGAGTAGTCTGCCATTTCTCAATGGCTATGCTTACACCAGGAAGGTTGCTTCTTGGGTGAAACTAGTGCCATTTTATAAACCGATTTAGTTTTTTTTTTTAAACTTAAGAGTACCCAATTATTTCTTTTCCAATTAAGGGGCAATTTAGCATTGCCAATCCACCCAACCTGCACATCTTTGGGTCGTGGGGTGAAACCCATGCAGACACGGGGAGAATGTGCAAACTCCACATGGACAGTGACCCAGGGTCGGGATTCAAACCCGGATCCTCAGCGCTGTAGGCAGCTGTGCTAGCCACCATGCCACGTGCCGTCCCTGGATTTAGTTTATTTCTAAAGAGTTAAAATAACATCGCAGAGCATCAAACGGTTCTCTTAAAAGCTTGTATGCTGCAAAAATAATGTTAATTTTTAAAGTGGTTTTGTAATGATGCCTAGACGAACAGTTTTTTTCAGTTTCTCACCTCCTATATTTACTGTGCTGTCAACCACCATTTCCTGTGATGCACACTGTTCTGGTGCAGTGTATGTGGTGTGATCAATTGGTAGTTTAGGTGCAACAGATTCTTGTGCTTCTAGTTTGACCTTTGACTTAATATCCTACAAAGATATAAAGAAATCATGTTTTGTTTAAACAGAAATAGTTGCAAAATGTTATACTTGATTGAAATCATTTGTATAAAGAGTAACCCATGTACTGACCCTTTTCCTGCTCTTGCATTTTGAATCTTTGGATGACCTAGACTTCTTTTCTGTCGAAAAACAAAACCATGGATCTAAGTACTCTATGCTCTTATTTCACTTTCAAAGTATGAAGAAAAACAGGGGGCTCAAGTACCTTTTTGATTTGATCTGTCAAGAGGTGGTAGCATTCTGTACACTCGAATAGCACTGGAGCCTTTGTTGACACTCCTGTCCTTCACTTCCTCTATGTCAGGCAGTGAATTCATGGCACAACGGAAATTGGCTTTCCATGTTTTAGGCTCAGGTAAATCTATTCCTTGTCTGAACCTCCCTGCAAAAAAAATGGAAGAATTTTAAGACAACTGGGCATACATGGGCATTCAGATTGGATTTCCAAATTTGGTAATTTGACAATGATCATCAACTAAAGAAAAACCGCTTAAATATTTTCAATCTTCAAACCATTCCATGTTTCTGGCGTTCACTCTACAGTGTGTTTTTGATGTATGGAAATGGAAATGATCTGCTGTCCGTACTGAAGTAGCAATAGCAAATTGAAGATGAGTTAATTTAAGGCCTCAGATTGTAACAGCAGATCACAGAACCTGTCATTTTAAAATGTGCTGCAAAGCCAAAGGCAATGTGACGAGAAAGTAGGCCTTGCACAAGGATCATCCAAAATCAGATTGGATCAAATATATCTGCATGCTTCTTTTGTAAAATCAGCTTTGGCCAATGCCAAGATTTATCATTTGTTTCATCTACATTTAGCTATGGAGACAATGTTGGATATTTGTAGGTGATCTTAACAGGACTGACTTGCAGAGAGGACAGTATTATCAGACTATTTTTCATACAGAACTTTGATTTGTTAGTTCACAAACTGTGTAATAAAAAAGTTCTATATGCATGCACCAATGTGAAGGCAAGAATAATGTTCTCTACCTGTATGTATAGCCCAGTTTCTGAAAAGACTGGCATCTGTTTCCATGCTCCATCCATGGCGGGCAGCATGTTTCCATGGAATCTGGAACATCTTCTTTTCCTGCATTTTCAATGGAATAAATGAAGTTGATGTGATCACTTAATAATAGTGGCAGATAAATTAAAGTCAGTAATCCAGCAGTAACAGTCATGGTTTTTCAGGCACGAAAAGTGGTGGTTATCCAGCCAGGGTATGCCATCAAGACGTGTCTAGTCAATAAATTCTATGAATCAAGAACTCAACATTTCAGATCAGAGAGTTTGCATTAACAGATTATGCAATGCTGAAATACTTTACTGTTCTACCCCTATGTATTGTATTTTCCAGGTAACACAATGTGGTTTTGTCACCCAGATTGTTTCAAGCATGTGATGTGGTCACATGTTTCACTGCAAAAGCTGCACAGAAGCAAGAGAATCCAAACCTCTTTTCCCACCTCTTCCAAGTCATAAAGGACAAAGGGTTTGTACCCTTTGCAGAGTGGGAGGAAGAAATGCCTCCACTTGCAATCACCCATTTGTGAGTAAAATATACAGAAATATTATTTCAATGTTAATTAATTTTTCAGAGTTGTGCATCTGTGGAAAGCATTACGTTAAACAATAGGCACTTGCCTTATTAATCCAATCCAATCCAGAAATTGCATTAGAATTTATCTGTAATTCCAGCCAAGATCTCATACGCATTCTTGCCACAGGCATATTTTGAGAAGAGTACTGGAAAAATAAGCAAAATGTTAATATCTGCAACACAGGCAGCACTGATCCTTGCATTACCCCAGGAAAATGCCCATTTCTCTGGTCTGTAGTTGAGTTGGTTGAGTAGTCAGGACAACGGCATTGTGTGACTGGCAAATGCACCCGGGAGGGGAAAATTTTGGCACACTTCTATTTCTTATTCGGCCGCTCAGTTCTCTGTTGGGAAGTCCCCATGTGTTGGATGGGAAGCGAATTTTATTAGTCAAAAAGCCGTGCAGTTCTCACTGACCTAAACTCTCATTGTCATTTGATTGAGCTGACAACTGCGATGAAGTTTCCCCGACCTAAAATATTGCCTACAAGGGATCAGTTGTGTTATTCAAAGACTGCATTTCCAAAATTCAATTCTAAGCGAGTCAGATTTGTTGGGGTGTGTCTATAGCGTTATATGTAGACTTTAGCCACTCTTAACATTACTTGTCTCGTTTTCAAAGAATTTATTGCAGTAGAATTGAACTCTAATACTTTGAAAGGTTATCTGAGTGTGTGTACGTGTTATTTCATCAAATGCAGGACGGGTTATGCCACTAGGCGGACATGAGGCGACGTGAGGCGATTAGACACGGAAGGGCGGTGCTTCCTGAATTGTGAGTGTGGCCCACAGTGGAATCCGGAGAGCTATTAAAAAAATAAACCTCCCGCTTTTCAGCAGTAGGACACTGTCAACAAACAAGTTTAACCGTCAACCTGTGAAATTTCAAGACTTTAATGTACAATATCATGCATGCTTCCTTTTTAAAATGTCCATCCAACTTTATAATTTTTTGCGACTGCAAACGACAAAGCCGCATGCATGAAGCGCAAACCACATACGTGCGGGTTTTATTTGCATGTAGACGTCTTAAATTTTGCAAAGTGTCTTAATTGAAGCGCCTTTTAACATACACGGTACTGAGATCCCACGCTGCACAGCTCTAAGTCTTAAACCCAATTAAGGAAAATAACAGCTTGCTGTAAATCCAATATTAAATTATCACCAAAAATATATATTTTTAAATTAATGATTATTATTGCATGATCAAAAACTTGACAAATACGATGCTCGGTTCAATTATTTCCCTGCTATTATTTCTTCACTACTTCCGCCGTTCCGATTAGTTAAATTGTTCCAGTGTACAGAAGGTGCATTACAATAATTATTTGAACTCTTTCTCTTTACATAATAGAGGAGTTCTAATAATTTTTAAAAATCTTATTGCAGGATAGATTGCAACCTAATGCAAGACAATTATTATTCCTTGATCATTTCTTCTATAATTAGACCTAAAATTTAGCTTTCTTGGATTTCATTAATTTGCACAGTTCCTCAGACATTTCAATTGTTGCAAACTTGTGCCTGAAGCGCATCCGGTACAACGCGGGCAGGTCCATTACATTACATCCATGTACAAAACAGCAAAGCAGCTACCTGAAGTACAGCCGGTGTGAAACTCTGTACAGCTCTTGGCGACCCGTTCAACAAGATCTCCTCACTCGCTCTGTGGTTCTCAGTACCTTGATCGCTTCATTAAAAATCAAAACAGGACGCGGGATTTCCCACTAACGCTCATGATAGACTCGACTGGCCAATAAGAGCTCTTGGCAACTGTCCCAAATTACAAGGGCGACACCATTGGTAAGGCTGTAGCTCTCATCATTTCGGGGAAATCATGCTGTTTATATTGCTTCGCAGCGAATGGGGGAAGTACGCCGCCACGGCAGGGAGTATAGATAAACAAGCACTAACATAATGCAACAGCATGCATTATTTTTTTGATAAAAGCTTCATTTATGTGACGTTCTTTCTATTTTTGCACAGTTGATTCGTCTCTCTGATAATTCAACTTCTATTTGTCTCAAGTCCTTTAAGTTTCAGCATAAATAAATCATTCTACATATTTGTTTTGTGAATCAAAACAACACAAATTACACAGTGGCATACTACAAAATATGAATCTTGCAAAAGATTACAAATCTCTCACATCTGAACATTTATAAAATATATACTGGCATTAAATGTATCACTTAAATAGAAAAATATACTTAAAAACAAAACAGCAACTTAAAGTTTGTGAGGCTTCACCGAATAAAATGTTAGGGTCCTGTTAATGGAAAATTGCACTCGTTTCATGCGACCTCATGTAGACCCCTTGGGAGAGATTTTAACTCATACTTGCACAGTATTAAAGTTGAGTCCCTATTGTTCCTGGTAATCATACATACAATACAACTATTTATTAACTTCAAAAAAGCTACTTTTGTATTCACAGCTACCATTGCTGCCGAGATCTTGTTTTGTTACATCACAATATGTGATGCGACCATCAATTCACACGAGACAGAGAGTTAGAACAAAGAACAAAGAACAAAGAAATGTACAGCACAGGAACAGGCCCTTCGGCCCTCCAAGCCCATGTCGACCATGCTGCCCGACTAAACTACAATCTTCTACACTTCCTGGGTCCGTATCCCTCTATTCCCATCCTATTCATGTATTTGTCAAGATGCCCCTTAAATGTCACTATCGTCCCTGCTTCCACCACCTCCTCCGGTAGCGAGTTCCAGGCACCCACTACCCTCTGTGTAAAAAACTTGCCTTGTACATCTACTCTAAACCTTGACCCTCTCACCTTAAACCTATGCCCCGCAGTAATTGACCCCTCTACCCTGGGGAAAAGCTTCTGACTATCCACTCTGTCTATGCCCCTCATAATTCTGTAGACCTCTATCAGGTCGCCCCTCAACCTCCGTCGTTCCAGTGAGAACAAACCGAGTTTATTCAACCGCTCCTCATAGCTAATGCCCTCCATACCAGGCAACATTCTGGTAAATCTCTTCTGCACCCTCTCTAAAGCCTCCACATCCTTCTGGTAGTGTGGCGACCAGAATTGAACACTATACTTCAAGTGTGGCCTAACTAAGGGTCTATACAGCTGCAACATGACTTGTCAATTCTTAGACTCAATGCCCCGGCCAACGAAGGCAAGCATGCCGTATGCCTTCTTGACTACCTTCTCCACCTGTGTTGCCCCTTTCAGTGACCTGTGGACCTGTACTCCTAGATCTCTCTGACTTTCAATACTCTTGCGGGTTCTACCATTCATTGTATAATTTATAAAATTTGAAGTGAACAGTGGCTTTAATGAACTAGAACGGTGCCTGCCTGCGACTGTTCTGCACTGAGAGCCGCCTACAGGACAGTTGCTCTCTATACCTCCCCTCAAGGGGGTGGAGCCAGGGCGGAGCCCACGAGGGCACCAACATGATACAAGCGGTGTAATACAGTACAATGGTCCATAGGTGGAGCCCACATGGGCAACAGCATAGTACAATGTAATACAGTGCTGAATGGTTACCATAATACGTTCACCACAATATGTAATATATAAAAATAGGAGAATAGAAGCAATTTGTTTCCTGCAAGGTACACATAAAAGTGAGCCAAACTTGACAATTGGCAAAACTCCCCTAGTAAACGACAATTAAATTCTGTGTGGTCTGAGTTCATATTGAATTAACAGAAATTAAACTTTGTTGACCTAATGGAACACAGCTGGACTTCAGGAGAATAAAATTCTGTACTCTGGGCTGCACAGTAGCACAGTGGTTAGCACTGTTGCATCACAGCGCCAGGGTCCCACATTTGATTTCCACTTGCGTCACTGTCTGTGCAGATTCTGCACGTTCTCCCCGTATCTGTGTGGGA
This sequence comes from Scyliorhinus torazame, assembly GCF_047496885.1. Taxonomy (NCBI): domain Eukaryota; kingdom Metazoa; phylum Chordata; class Chondrichthyes; order Carcharhiniformes; family Scyliorhinidae; genus Scyliorhinus; species Scyliorhinus torazame. The sequence continues at coordinate 272,745,313 of NC_092713.1, read as the reverse complement.
TTCCTCCAGGTGCTCCGGTTTCTCCCCACAATTCCCAAAAGACGTGCTTGTAAGGTGAATTGGACATTCTGAATTCTCCCCCTGTTTACCCGAACAGGCGCCGGATTGTGGCGACTAGGAGCTTTTCACAGTAACTTCATTGCAGTGTTAATGAAAGCCTACTTGTAATAATAATAAAGATTATTATTATTATAAAATGTTCTTACAAAACAGCACATCATTTGACTATGAAGGAATCCACACAGGTCTGCAAGTAATAAGTTGAAAGCTACATCTGTAGATGCAGATGTGGCTTTTTCATTTTTACTAACAGATCGCCTCTGGAAAATGTCACATGACCAGGGATCACATTGCCCACATAGTGTTGCGAATGTGTAGTTTGTAGATACATAGAAGATAGGAGCGAGGTAAGTCATTTGCCCCTTCGAGCCTGCTCTGCCTATCAATATGATCATGACTGATCCTTTATCTCAACACAACACTCCCTGCTCTGCCTATATCCTTTCATGCCTTTAGAGTCTAATGTCTATTTCCTTCTTAAATATATTCAGTGACTTGGCCTCAACAACCTTCTTTAGTAGAGAGTTCCACAGATTCACCACCCTCTGAATGAAGAGGATTCTCCTCATCTCAATACTAAATGGCCAATCCCATACAATGAGACTGTGACTCCTTTTCTAGAACCCCAGCCAGGAGAAACATTGTCCCTGCATCCAGTCTGTTCAGCCCTGACAGAATTCTATACGTTTTAACTAAATCCCCTCTCATTCTTCTAAATTCCAGTGAATACAAGCCTAGTCAACCCAATCTCTTCTCTTATGACAATCCTGCCATCCTACAAATCAGTCTGGTGAACCTTTGCTGCGGTTTCTCTAAGGAAACCCAAATAATTCATGTGATTTAGATTGTAACTTTTAGGTTGGAGATTAAAATGTTAAATGTAATATAAATGGAAAAAGCTTGGGCAACAAACTGATAAGCAATTCTAAGGTAAAGGCCAAGTAAAGAAGCTAAGGTTTAATTGACTTGGGTTTATCCTGCAAAGTCATCTCATTAATAGAGGGGAAAATGAACATTGAATGATTCATCTCTAAACTTGTAATGGAGACAGGAGGTCTCAATAAAGCGTTGTAAAATCTGATCAGTAATATAAATTATTCATATGGCTTACAGAATGAAAGAGGAGCATGGAAGCTAAAATAGTTTATTTGCATTTCTGTTTGAGAACATCCCAAAGTGTGCCACGTTGTCATGGAGATGGGGTAGAAGGACCCTTTCTTTAACTTTTCAGTGTGTGTTTATTGACAGAAGCAAGTAGTTCAGTTTGGGGATCAGAGGCTGTAGCCACTTTGCTTTAGTATAGGCTGCATTTTAACAGATTGGGAGAGACAAGAAAAGGTGATAGTCAATTAGGCCTACATTTCAAGCAGAAAAAATACAACTTCATTGTTCGCTGCACGAAATACAGGTGGGGCTCTATTTAGTTTGGATTTTGCGTGGAGAAAGCAATTCAAAGATTTGTTCTACCTTGCAGCTACTGGTAGAAATATATAGTGCTCCTCACAGAGCCATGTGTGGCAGAAAGCAGTCAGCAGTTAGTTTGGAAAGCTGTGGGAGGGCAGTTGAGTATCTGCCGACAACTTTAACAAGAAGCTGAGGCATTCACATTTGTGAGGCCTGTAAAAACCATGTTGAGGGTAACATAGCCAAAATGTTAATGGAAGGACCCCATCAAATCTTTACCTCACTGAATAGGCAGTTCAGTGAGCCAGTTCAATGAGGAATATTAAAGTGAATTCCTGAGGGCTGTGACAAACCTCCAGGGTTGGTCCCAGAAAAATGAACGAACTTTCAAGGTTTCCTAAGATAAGGAAATTCTTGCGCGGAAGTAAAAAATAGAGCTGAGTTTATAGCATATGTTTTATAAACTACAGAGTCACGTTTGTGCGCTTGTTTTGTTTAATTTCTCTGTACATACAATAAAATTGTTTGTTTGACAATGTGAAATTTTGTGAGATAGTTCTGATAGTTAATTTCCCGGTGTTTGGATTTATTTTTAAATATTAGTGGGCCATTAGTGGGTCATACTTCAATACACACGGAAAACAATTTGAAAATGGTGTGTGTTTCTGAACTGAAGCCGAAACTGACAGGGGCAGTTCAATTTGTAAAGTTTCCTGAGCCAACAATTATACAAGGAATGACTTATTTACTTAACATTTAGGCATACAATTTGATTGGGTGAAGTTAGCATAGCATGTTCGTGTTGTCTCAAGCAGCACGTAATATTTGTGTTGCTTGCTAATTATGATGACTCGGGAATGTAGCCTGTAGTACCCTCACTATCCATTAGCTGTATACCTGTTTGGAAGACAGGATTTCAGGCTCTGAAGCCTCTTTGTCAGCCAACACTTCTAATGAGGCAGTCTGGCTGCAACACCAACCACCTCACTGCTCACATTAATCACACCCTTCATTATGTTTCGCTCTCCTACAAATACTAAACCACATTTCACTGCTCCTCCCTCTCACCCTACACACATGTTCACCACGATTGCAATCTTTAGCTTCCCACATTTTGCATCTTATGCACTGCATACCAATCCTGGTGCAATTATAAGCTCATTCTCTAAATATCTCACAGGAGGTTTTCGAGGGAGGTATCAGGCCCGCTTGCAGGCCCAACCTCACCACAAAAGGAGGTGCTGGCCGGGGTTAGGAGAGGGTCAGTCTGCGATTACTCAGCATCCCCGCATCCACCGCACTCTGGGGTAGGGAATTCCACAGATTCACGACCCTTTGAGAGAAGAAATTTCTCCTCATCTCTGTTTTAAATCTGTTACTCCTTATCCTAAAACTCTGACCTCTCATTCTAAATTCCCTCACAAGAGGAAGCATCTGCACCATGTCTACTTTGTCAATACCTTTTAACATCTTATATACCTCAATTAGATGTCCTCTTATTCTTCTAAACCCTAGAGTATAGGCCTAAACTGCTCTATCTTTATAAGACAAACCTCTCATCTCTGGAATCAATCTAGTGAACCTCCTCTGAACTGCCTCCAATGCAACTACATCCCTCCTCAAGTAACTGTGGAACTCTTTACCGCAGAAGGCTGTGGAGACCAAATCATTGAGTGTCTTTAAGACAGAGTTAGATAGGTTCTTGATTAATAAGGAGAGCAGGGGTGATGGGGAGAAGGCAGGAGAATGAGGATGAGAAAAATATCAGCCATGATTGAATGGTGGAGCAGACTCGATGCCTAATTCTGCTCCTATGTCTTATGGTTTTATGGTAAGGGGACCAAAACTGTGCACAGTACTCCATATGTGGTCTCACCAATGCCTTGTACAGTTGCAGAACACTTCCCTGCTTTTATACTGTATTCCTTTAGCCATAAAAGGCAAAATTCCATTTAACTTCCTTATTACCTGCTGTACTTACAAACTAATTTTCTGAGATTCATGCACGAGGCCACCCAGATCCCTCTGCACTGAAGCACTCTGATGTTTCTCTCCATTTGAATGATAGGTTGCCTTTGTATTTCGATTTTTTCGACCTTCTGGGAAAGTATATGTCTGCATTTGTGACAAATGCAAACTTAAATGTTATACACAAAATAAACTTTAAAAAGCCAGTCTGACTTGAGTACTGACCTGGGAGTCTGCTATGACCAGTCAACCGTTAATAGACCTGAATGAGTCAGAGGAAATACTGCTAATGGCTTCAGGTGTCTCATTTTAAAAAGCATGGATAACAGCCTGAATTTGGAGCAATCAACACAAAATTATACTCTGGCCCGGGGACATACGGCCCTCTCTTAAATACACAACCTACACTTTTCACAGCAGAATAATAGCGAGTTACATAGTATAATGTTCCTGTTATTTTCAACAATTTGATGAGATCCACATTCTCATTTCCATTACAATACAAGATGTCAAAAGTATAAATAAAACAATTTTAAAATGGCCCTCTCACACTCTTTTGATTTGGAATCAGGAATTCACACATCTTCAAAATTCCTCATCATCAGCAATTAATTTTTGATCGAACTTAAAAGATGCCTCCTTACAACAATCACACTTTGAAATGCTGGGGTACAGGTTAGATTACACAACTGGATTTTAGCAGTAGGATAATCTATAATCCAACTCCACTGCAAATATCCTGTCATACATCGAAGGTTGAATTTTCCGGACCCCTGCTGGACTGTTTGCAAGTGGAGCGGTCATAAAATTCCGCTCTCCACCCTCTCACACCCCCCCCAACCCATGCACAATGTTATGTGGTGTAAGTGAGACCTTGGGCCTCGAGTCCCCTCTGCCCTAATTGAGTTCCTTAATGAAATGAAAATGAAAATCGCTTATTGTCACAAGTAGGCTTCAAATGAAGTTACTGTGAAAAGCCCCGAGTCGCCACATTCCGGCACCTGTTCGGGGAGGCTGGTACGGGAATTGAACCGTGCTGCTGGCCTGCCTTGGTCTGCTTTCAAAGCCAGCGATTTAGCCCTGTGCTAAACAGCCCCTAAGTGGCTAGTTATTGGCCTCTTAATGGTTGCTTCCTATCTGACCTCAACTTTGAGGCTGGCGGTGGAGTTCAGAGTGGGGGCATACCCGCAGGTCTCCCTGCTCGGCCCTCAGGCACGAAAGTGGGGTCACCTCCCTCAAGGACCTCCATCTCACATCAGGTGCCCCCTTCCCCAAGTTCCCCTCCCATAGGTGCTACCTCTCTCCCGCCCCTGCCAGCCTCTCCAGCAAGATTCCCACACGCCCCTTTCCTCCAACAATTCCTCCCGGGCCTCCCACCCTGCCATAAGACACCCCACACTTAACGGGCCTTGGATTCTGGGATTTAGAAACTGGGAACTGTGTGTAGTTACAATTCTGGCCACCGCTGCTAATGGCACTGTTGTGATTGCATAGCAGCCAGCCAATCTGATTGGCCACTAGCTCCCTGAGGCAGGACTTCCATCGGAATAAAGTTTAAATGGCATTCCCCACCAACTCTTTGGGTGGCGGGGCAAGAAACCATGCTAGCCGAAAAACCCTGCTCGAAGTCACAAGCAAAGGCCAACCCGAGACCCATTGAGGTAGTGACCCTGGTCTCCAATGGCCCAATATTTAAATTCTCATCTTCATGTTGCTCACCTTCACCTTTCCCTCTTACCATTTTCTCCACAAACCCTCCAAGCCCCTGAACCTTTAATTCTTCTGACCCCAACCTCTTTGCGAATCTCTCCACCTTTTGCTCCAATATTGTGGCTGTGTCTTCAGGCACTTAGGCCGCACTCTCTGAAATTCCTTCCTTTCTCCACCCCCAAATCTTCAAAATCCCTCTTTGCACATAAAGCATTTATTAAAGACTCTGACTTTGGATGGAATATTCCAAATATTAGGTTAAGTGCCGTTTTAGGTGTGAAAAACAGTGCAAATCCCGCTGGATCCGTCAGTGTGATCCGGACTGTAATTTTCAGGCACTTTTGAAAAAATATTCCCCATGTAGAAAATGCTGGGCCTGTGGCACGAACCATCTGATTCACCCGTCCCGGAGGTCACTGAGCAATTCTATCAAGGGGGCGCTGCATTTAAACATCTCCACAACACCTGGTCTTGGTCACAGCAGTGAAGAAGCCTGCTCTCCACTTTACAGAGGGGTCCTCACCTATCTGTTGGATACCGTGGAAGGCAGAAGGTCATCAATCTACTCACAGGCTGTCAGGGGACCCTCCAGCAAGGCGATGAACACTGCATGGGAGACGGTGGCCACGTTGGTGAGTGCCAGCAATCTCTACAAGAGGACGGCGGTGCAATGCTGCAAAAAAATGAATGCCCTCCTCTTCTGCCTGGGTCACCATCTTGTCTTCTCACACCACTCCCCCTTTCAGTCATTCTTCCCCATGCTGCCACCTACCAGGACCCCACCACCTGACCTCCCACAAGCTTCCTCATCTTGTCCTGGCGTCTTCACTGCTCATGCAGCGTGTCCATACATGCCAGGACTCATCGCCATTTCACCTGCTGACATCAGCCCCTTTTTTCTTCACGCAGGATAAGCTTGCTCACAACTGCCGCGAGCAACCAAAGACGGGTGGTAGCATGACGGAGCTGTGTATCCTTACTCCTCTTGAGGAGTGAGCCCTGGAGCTCGCAGGGGAGGAGCAAGAACGCATCTGTGCTGAGAGCGAGATAGGCCTGAGAGAGAAAAGTGAGGAGCCTCTGCACTTTCATCCAGCTGCCCAAACTCACACGAGTGCTGTGTGTCCCAGAACTTTGCCCCAGCCATGAACTAATACCATGTCCCTTCCTTTGCAGGAAAATCATTTGCCTGGTCCATCCACCAGCAGGGATCCTGCACCACCCCTCCACAGCAGTTCAAAGGAGCAGTTGGAGGAGGACACAGAAGATGCATCACAGCTGTCCCCTGCACCCTCCACCTGCACAGAGACACATCAGTGGGCGACCTTAGCAGGCAGGCTTCTGGGTCCGGTGAGAACCACACTGCTGCTGATGCACATCAGGCAAAGGTAGGAAGGTCGCAGGGATCGGACAATCGGAGGTCTGCTGGATCCCAGGATTCGGCTTTGCCCCAGCCAGGTGTCGTTCCTCTGGCATTATTTGTCCCTCAGCTGCTTGAGATGCAAAAGCAAAGCCAGGAATACCAGGAAGGAGTGTCAGTGACATTCCTGAGACTGCAAGGTCGAATGGAGGAGTCCCAAACCCTTATCTCGCAGGTGATTGTGTCAGCAGTACGAGGCACCCAGTCCAATGCTGCAAGGGTGGTGGCCGTAGTGGAGAGCCTGGGACCCGAAGATAGATCCATGGTGGGAGATGTCCAAAGCATGGCGCAGTTCATGAGCTCCATAGTTGAGGGCATAAACTGCATGGTGCAGTCACTGGTGGGTATCTACAAGAGCCAACGTCAGAGGACAGTGGGGCTTCTGGCTTTTAGTGCAACTGCCCTTCTATCCCATGGATTGACCCAGGGGTCCACAAGAACCCAGAGGGACGAGGACCCGCTGGTGCCCACCTTTCACCCAGGAGACCCTGGGAATGCCCTGCCCATCTGACTCCCCCACTTCCAGAGCCCGGTGCACCTCAGGCTCAGCAGACAGAGTCCGGTGGCACTACAACACAGGTGCCTCACGAACGTAGGCCAGAGCCCTCCAGGTCCCGGCCCTCCAGATGACAGCCGGCAAGGGCATCTCAGGCATCATGGCGTGGTAGATTGCAGGCCACCTCCATCTCAGATGTGTATCCTGGGGACACACCTAGACATAGTAGGAGGGTTCGTAAAGTTAAGATAGTGTAGGTGCGCAGCATGGGCACAGGTGAAAATAGACGCTTGTAGCTCAGGGACACTGTCATCTGTCTAATTCTGATCTATAACTGTATTAAAGAAAATTGATGCTCACCACTTCTGGCTTCATAAGTTCCTTCTTAATGGAATTGCACTTCTCACCACTGGGACACAGTTATTCTCACAGTCCTCCAAGCGAAGTCCTCCAAGCGATGTGGTCCTCTCAGCGCAGTTGTTTCATTCGCAGTGACAGGACTCAGTCATGATCCATAGCGTCCTAGACCCTCATCCCAATCCCCCCCACCAGAGCATAAGGATAGAAGAAGGTATGTGCTCATGCTCACTCTGAGATGAGCCAGGGAGTGCTGTCATCAGACAGACAGGAGTCCGACATTAGCGGTATTTCTGAGGAAAATCATAGATCTTTTTTCCTGAGAGGCATCATCATCCTAGTTGTCCACCCATCCAGTCCTCCTCCGTGAAATGTGAAGTAATTAGGGCATCTCCAGCCCTCCTGCAAATGCGCACCCTCACTCCCACCTGGCCACTGGCAGCAGACTCATAATCCACCGACAGCAAACTTAGTGACCACCAACAACAACCCCGCCCCCAGCAAGTAATGCCAGTAACTTCCAATAGCTGCTCTCCTACCACCCCTTCCCCCTCTGCCACCACTCCTTCCCCCTCATGCAGAGCTGCCCAGCAGCCTCTGTTCCCTTGGACTCCCTGGTACTCAGTGGAGTGGATTCTCCGGTCCCCCCAGCCATGCGTTTCTCAGCAGTGCGCTGTTCGCTGTGGGATTCTCTCTTCCCACCACTTGTCAATGGGATTTCCCATTGACGTCTCCCCACATCACCGGGAAACTCACGGGCAGGGTATGCTGCCAGCAGGAAAAGAGAATCCCAACAGCTGGAGAATTCCGACCAGTGCTGCTCACCTCTTACCTCCCTCTCGCAGATTATGACACCTGCTTCCCGTTGTTAAAGTGCAGCAGTGATTCACACCGCTCTGATCTCACAGCTGGTGAGTGGGAAGATTGGGTGAGGGTGGAAGATGCAACATAAACCCCGCTAACTATATGGGCAGCACGGTAGCACAGTGGTTAGCACCATTGCTTGACGGCATCAGGGTCCCAGGTTCAATTCCCAGCTCGGGTCACTGTCTGTGCGGAGTCTGCACGTTCTCCCCGTGTCTGCGTGGGTTTCCTCCGGGTGCTCCAGTTTCCTCCCACAAGTCCCGAAAGACGTGCTGTTAGGTGAATTGGACATTCTGAATTTTCCCTCAGCGTACCTGAACAGGCGTTGGTGTGTGGCGACTAGGGGACTTTCACAGTAACTTCATTGCACTGTTAATGTAAGCCTACTTGTGAAAATAAAGATTATTATTATATTAGATTCAAATTCATGCAAATTTTGTTCGTGCCCAGGGTCACATCATCGGAGGGGCCTGGGAAGATCATTCTTCCTTATCTCTCGTTGGGATCAGCATTTGTTCACCATATGTTTTTGTGAAATATGTTTTTCTACTGGCGCCATTCACCTAAACAATGTAGGGCGAGTTTGGCGGGGTGTTTCCCACCGGCTTTTCGGGTGAGATCAGACTGATATTCACCCTCGTTGTTTGTGGCCTTGGGGAGTTTCTCTATGGTCCAGTCCGCACTTAGAAATGTTTTCAGCAGTGGGCAGCTGAACTTGCCGGCAAGACCGACTGCTCAGAGATTGGGGCGCCGTTGTGAAAGTTACGATCTTGAAGCGAGCTTGAGGGTCCCCCTTACCCCCATCCACGGGCAATGCTACCCCCCCAGACATGGGCATTACCCCCACCCCCCCCCCATGTGGACACCCTGCAATGGGGTCACTGAGGGCTCCCCCTTTTCAGGCCCCCCACCCCCTTTATTCTGGGGCCCTTCATTCCTCCCCACCATCATAACACCCCACATCCCCTCCTTTCATGGGCATGGACCCCACAGGCCCCAGCCCTTGGTAGTGCCGACCTTCCACCCAGGCTGCCAGAAAATGCCACTGGCACAAGGTGGTACTGCCAGGGTGCCCAAGTGTTAGGAATACTATGTTCCCTGTTTCCGATCACCCGGGGGCCTCCTATGCCTCCGAGACCCTTGGGTTGCCATCATGCCTGCTCCGCACTTGTGGAAACCAGTGCTAATCGGCCTTACCGATGCGGCCAGTGACTGTGGTGTCGGAATATTTAAATGAAGCTAATGGCTCATTTAAATATTATTGGGCATGATCCAGATTGTGCCAGGCGCCATGATTTGGGTGATTTGCGATCGGCCCGGAGCCTGGCGGGAAGCTGGATTTGGGCCTCTCCCGGGATTCACCCATTGCGCCCGGCTCCGTGCGTTCGCAGACTCGTGTCCTATATTTAATGGTGCTGCACAAATGGAAGTTCTAGTTATTGCCATAATTCTTTTTGTTATAAAGGGGAATAAAATATAACATGCTGCAAGAAATGCAACAGGACATTTGCTAGTATAAATAAATAAATTGAACGCCTCAATCAGATTATTGTTGGTAAATTATTTATTCTACTCTCCCTTTGTACTTTTTTTATTTCACAGCTGTATACATCTATTGAACAGTACATATGATGTAATTGGTTGAAATCATGGGAAATAAAATGTGTTCCTTTTTCATATTTTGGTTGTTAACACGCACCAGTATCAGCACTGCCTCTATTTAGAGACTTCCGGTTGCGACGATGCGGAGCTAAGCCACACGTTTCGGCAGCTCCCGCGACAACGGACGTTTGGGCTCTCCAGAGGAGCCCCAACGGAATTTTTTTTGAATTGATCCCGTGTGGGAAGGTGCAGTAAGGTCCCCCCTTACGATATATGGCCGAGATCAGCGGTGGAGCGGCGAAAAAAGAGGCTCTGGAGCAGCGGCAAAATCGAGGGGGAAAAAGCAAGATGGCAGAGGGCGGAGAGCGAGCAGCATGGGGGCCGGACCAGCAGGAGTTCCTTAAGCGCTGTGTGGAGGAGCTGAAAAAGGAGGTGCTGGCACCAATGCTGTTGCCGATCGAGGGGCTGAAGGAGACCCAGAAGACCCAGGCGGTGGAGCTTCGTGAGGTGAAAGACAAAATGAATGACAACGAGGACGAGATCCTGGACCTGGCGGTAAAAGTGGAGGCATACGAGGCGGTGCACAGGAGGTGGGCCGAGAGAATTGAGGTCCTGGAGAACAGGAAGAACCTCCGGATTCTGGGTATTCCGGAAGGAGTGGAGGGGGCTGATGCCAGGGCGTATGTGAGCACGATGCTCCATGCGCTGATGGGAGCGGAGGCCCCTCCGACCCTCCTGGAGCTGGAAGGGGCTCACCGGGTCCTGGCGAGGAGACCCAAGGCTGATGAGCCGCCAAGGGCGATAGTGGCAAGGTTCCATTGCTTCGTGGATAAAGAAAGTGTGCTGAGATGGGCCAAGAAGGTGCGGAGCAGTAGATGGGAGAACGCGGTGATCCGAGTATACCAGGATTGGGGCGCGGAGGTGGCAAGGAGGAGAGCTGGCTTCAACCGGGCCAAGGCGGTGCTGCATAAAAAAAGTCAGGTTCGGCATGCTGCAGCCTGCGCAACTGTGGGTCACTTATCAGGACCGACACCATTATTTTGAAATGCCAGAAGAGGCTTGGACCTTTATTCAGACGGAAAAACTGGACTCGAACTGAGGGGATGTGGTTGTGGGGGGAGATGTTGGTTGTATATGGGGTTGTGAATATGGGTAAAGAATACTCCATGGGTGGGATGATGGATGGGGATGTGGGTAGAGTTCTGGTTAAAATTCCTAAAATTTCCTTTTTTTTCTTTTCTGTAGGCGAGATGATGATGATGATGGGGAATGTGGGCGTCGGTGCTGGAGGGAGGTGAGACTCGGGGATGAGGCAACTGGGATAATGGCCGCAACAGGAGCTGCGCCACAGGGGGCGGGGCTGGTTTAGGAAAGCGCGGGCTTTTTCCCGCACAAAAAAAGGGGGGGGGGGGATGGAGGAAGGTAAGGAGGAGGAGAGACTCCCACAAGGGGAGATCAACGGGAAGGCGGGGGAAGCCGGGGTCAGCAGAAGTCAGCTGACTCACGGAAGTAATATGGGGGGAGCAAAAGAGCTAGATGTGGATCTAGCGCGGGGGGGCGGGGAATTCTAGGGTTGCTGCTGCACTGTCCGAGGGGGAACTGAAAATGGAAGAGGTGGTCGGCGCGGGGGTTCCCCGCCTGGGGATCTGGAGGGTGCGGGAGGCGCGGGCACGGGACTGGCCTAAGATAGGAGATGGCTAGTCGGCGGGGGAGGGGGGTGGGTGGGTAACCCCCCAATCCGGCTGATCACGTGGAACGTGAAAGGCCTAAATGGGCCGGTTAAGAGGGCCCGAGTGGTCGCGCACCTAAAGGGACTGAAGGCAGACGTGGTCATGCTTCAAGAGACACATCTGAAGGTGGCAGACCAGGTCAGGTTAAGGAAGGGATGGGTGGGAAAGGTGTTCCATTCGGGGCTGGATGCGAAGAATAGAGGGGTGGGAAGAATATTGGTGGGAAAGCGGGTGTCGTTTGAGGCCAAGAACATAGTAGCGGACCAGGGAGGCCGATACGTGATGGTGAGTGGTAGGTTGCAGGGGACGGAGGTGGTACTGGTGAATGTATATGCCCCGAACTGGGACGATGCTGGATTCATGAAACGGATGTTGGGGCGTATTCCAGACCTGGAGGTCGGGAGCTTGATAATGGGTGGGGATTTTAACACGGTGCTGGACCCAGCATTAGATCGCTCCAGATCTAGGACGGGGAAGAGGCCGGCAGCGGCCAAGGTGCTTAGGGGGTTTATGGACCAGATGGGGGGAGTGGATCCGTGGAGATTTGCCAGGCCTTTGGCCAGAGAATTTGCCTTTTTCTCCCACGCACATAAGGCCTACTCCCAGATAGATTTTTTTGTTCTGGGCAGAGCATTGATCCCGAAAGTGGAGGGAACGGAGTATTCGGCCATAGCCATTTCAGACCATGCCCCGCATTGGGTGGAGTTAGAGCTGGGGGAGGAGAGGGACCAACGCCCGTTGTGGAGGTTGGATGTGGGACTGCTGGCAGACGAGGAAGTGTGCGGGAGGTTGCGGGGGTTCATTGAAAGATATCTGGAGGCCAACGACAACGGGGAGGTGCAGGTGGGAGTAGTATGGGAGGCGCTGAAGGCGGTGGTCAGGGGAGAGTTCATCTCCGTCAGGGCTCATAGGGTGAAGAGAGAGGGCAGGGAAAGGGAGAGGTTAGTGGGGGAGATTTTAAGGGTGGACAGGAGCTATGCAGAGGCTCCCGATGGACGACTACTTAGGGAGAGACGAAGTCTCCAGACGGAGTTCGACCTGTTGACCACAGGGAAGGCAGAGGCACAGTGGAGGAAGGCACAGGGGGCGATATATGAATATGGGGAGAAGGGGAGCCGGATGCTGGCACATCAGCTCCGTAAGAGGAAGGCAGCGAGGGAAATAGGCGGAGTCAATGATGGCAGGGGAACTACGGTGCGGAGTGCAGGGAAAGTGAGTGAGGCTTTTAAGGCCTTTTACGAGGAACTCTATAGGTGCCAGCCCCCAGGGGGAAAAGAGGGGATGCGGCGATTCTTGGACTAATTGAGGTTCCCAAGGGTGGAGGAGCAGGAGGTGGCTGGTTTGGGGGTGCCAATTGGGGTGGAGGAGCTGGTTAAAGGACTGGGGAGCATGCAAGCAGGGAAGGCCCCGGGGCCGGATGGGTTCCCGGTGGAGTTTTATAGGAAGTATGTAGACCTGTTAACCCCGTTGCTGGTAAGGACCTTCAATGAAGCAAGGGAGGGGGGGACCCTGCCCCCGACAATGTCGGAGGCGATGATCTCTTTGATCTTAAAGCGGGATAAGGACCCACTGCAATGTGGGTCGTATAGACCGATCTCGCTCCTTAATGTAGATGCTAAGTTGCTGGCAAAAATGTTGGCCACAAGGATTGAGGACTGTGCCCGGGGATGATTCACGAGGACCAGACGGGATTCGTAAAGGGTAGGCAGTTAAATACTAATGTGCGAAGGCTCCTAAATGTGATAATGATGCCATCGGTGGAGGGAGAACCGGAGATAGTGACAGCCATGGACGCGGAGAAGGCCTTTGATCGGGTAGAGTGGGAGTATCTCTGGGAAGTGTTGAGGAGGTTTGGGTTCGGGGAAGGGTTTATTAGTTGGGTTAAGCTCCTGTATAAAGCGCCGGTGGCGAGTGTGGTCACGAACCGGCGGAGGTCGGAATATTTCCGGCTGTATCGAGGGACGAGGCAGGGGTGCCCCCTGTCCCCTCTGCTGTTTGCATTAGCAATTGAACCTTTGACCATGGTGTTAAGGGAGTCGGGGAAATGGAAGAGGGTGCTTCGAGGGGGAGAGGAACATCGAGTGTCGCTGTACGCAGGCGACCTGATGCTGTATGTGCCGGATCCAGTGGAGGGGATGGTTGAGGTAATGCAGATCCTACGGGAGTTTGAAGACTTTTCGGGCTATCAGCTCAATGTGGGAAAGAGTGAGCTCTTTGTGATCCATCCGGGGGACCAGGGAAGAGGGATAGATGACCTACCGTTCAGGAGGGCGGAAAGGAGCTTTCGATACTTGGGGATTCAGGAAGCTAGGAGCTGGGGGGCACTGCACAAACTTAATTTGACACGGTTGGTGGAACAGATGGAGGAGGATTTTAATAGGTGGGACATGTTGCCACTCTCGCTGGCGGGTAGGGTACAGTCGGTTAAAATGGTGGTCCTCCCGAGATTTATTTTTGTATTCCAATGCCTCCCAATTGTGATTACTAAGGCCGTTTTTAAGAGGGTAGGCAGGAGCATTATGAGTTTTGTGTGGGCGAGCAAGACCCCGAGGGTAAGGAGGGGGTTCCTGGAGCGTAGCAGGGATAGAGGAGGGTTGGCGTTGCCGAATTTGGGTGGCTACTACTGGGCAGCCAACGTGGCGATGATCCGTAAGTGGATGATGGAGGGAGAGGGGGCGGCGTGGAAGAGGTTGGAGATGGCGTCCTGCAAAGGAACGAGCCTGGGGCGTTGGTGACGGCACCGCTGCCACTCTCACCGACAAGGTACACCGCGAGCCCGGTGGTGGCAGCAACGCTAAAGATCTGGGGGCAGTGGAGACGGCACAGGGGTGCGACGGGAGCCTCGGTGTTGTCCCTGATCAGAGGTAACCATTGGTTTGTCCCAGGAAGGATGGACGGGGGGTTTCAGAGCTGGTATCGGGCAGGGATTAGAAGAATGGGGGACCTGTTCATCGATGGGATGTTTGCGAGCTTAGGGGTGCTGGAGGAGAAGTTTGGACTACCCCCGGGAAACGCTTTCAGGTACATGCAAGTGAGGGCGTTTGTGAGGCGGCAGGTGAGGGAATTTCCGCTACTCCCGGCACAGGGGATTCAAGATAGGGTGATTTTGGGCGTATGGGTCGGAGAGGGCAAGGTGTTGGCGATATACCAGGAGATGAAAGAAGAGGGGGAGGCTTTGGTAGAGGAGCTGAAGGGTAAATTGGCGGAGGAGTTGGGGGAGGAGATTGAAGAGGGGCTATGGGCTGATGCCCTTAGTAGGGTTAATTCCTCTTCCTCGTGTGCCAGGCTTAGCCTGATACAATTTAAGGTGGTTCATAGAGCGCATATGACGGGGGCGAGGTTGAGTAGGTTCTTTGGGGTGGAGGACAGATGTGGGAGGTGCTCAGGAAGTCCGGCGAACCATGTCCATATGTTTTGGTCATGCCCGGCACTGGAGGGGTTCTGGAGGGGAGTTGCGGGAACAGTATCGAAGGTGGTGAAAGTCCGGGTCAAGCCAAGCTGGGGGCTAGCAATATTTGGAGTAGTGGACGAGTCGGGAGTGCAGGAGGCGAAAGAGGCCGGCATTCTGGCCTTTGCGTCCCTAGTAGCCCGGCGAAGGATCTTGCTAATGTGGAAGGAGGCGAAGCCCCCCGGCGTGGAGGCCTGGATAAATGATAAGGCTGGGTTCATAAAGTTGGAAAGGATAAAGTTTGCCTTGAGAGGGTCTGCGCAGGGGTTCTACAGGCGGTGGCAACCGTTCCTAGACCATCTCGTGGAGCATGAGATGATGGTCGGACAGCAGCAACAGCAACCCAGGGGGGAGGGGGGGACATCGTTTGTGGGGGGGGGGGATCCTCTGGGGGGCATTTGAGCAAGAAAACACATGAATGATCCGGAAACTGACATGTACGGGAAGTTTCCAATGTACAAAGTTCTGTATCTTATTGACTTGCCATGTTCATGTCTTGCCACGCGAGGTCTTTTTCTTTTCTTTGTTACGTTGGGGGGGGGGGGGGGGGAGGGGGGCGGGGGGGATTTGTTTTAAGGTGGAAAATATTGTTGAAAAATTCTTAATAATAACATATTTTTTTAAAAAAGCATTGCCTCTATTTCTATTGTGGTACATGGGTAATTTGTTTAAGTATGTGTCCCTTTTAACTATTTTAGCGTGACTGACCATGTGCAGTCGCTTAAAGGGGCTAAGTTGCGCGCAGTCTTCAAAGGGATTTTAGCAGTGTTTCTTACAGGAAACAATTCGCAGTACATGACATCATTGGGTACATGACTTATTGGAAAAATGGACAAAAACTACACTTTATGTAACATTTGGAATAAATGATTTGCAGAATCTTCAATTATTCATGAGTTTTATGTTAAAATATCCATCACTTTTCAGTGTGATTAATAGCTCCAACGTATTATCAGTCAGGTCTGCCAGATTACTCATTGTCCATACTCATTATATCAGGGGTATTTCAAGTGCGGGGCGTGACCCGTGGGTGGGTCATAGGTGGATGTTGGGAGGGTCGCGGAACGATTGGTTGCCACCTCCTGCGGTGGTCCCGATCACGGGGGAAATGCCCAACAGCGCTGCCGGCTTTTACATGAAAATAAATTAGGCTTTGTGGCGTCTCCTGGTCAGAAGCGGCAGCAGAGAGCAGATCATGCACCCTGCACACAGACTTGATGTCAAGCGCTCTCCTGGTATGTGCTTTGGCGCCAAATTATGAAGCATTGTTGCTTTTATTTTCCAGCTGCTGGCAAGCAAGTCATGTGAACTGTGAATATGAAAGCGACGGCCAGAGACTCAAATAGGCAGTATACCTAGTGGACAGGATCTCACAACAGACTCTGCTGGAGCGAGTTGCTCAGGAGAATCCAGGGCAGGACAAAGTGGTGCTAGTGTTAGCTCTGTACAGAGTTCTAGGGCCTCTGGTCAACAGCCTGCAAAAAAGAAACTTAACTCGGCAACAAAGCAGTTTCAAGATGATTTCTTGAGGTATGGTTTTGTCAATGCAAATAAGGATGCAAAGCCCATGGGCGGGATTCTCCAATAATGGGGCCACACCCACGAGAAAACGGGCGCAAATCACTCTGGACTTCTTTATAGAAAGCCCGGAGTGATTCTCCATTTTTAAGGGGGCCAGCAGGGCACAACATGGCGGACCCACACTGCGGGCCGGCACCGAAGAAGTAGGGCCCCCTCCAGATTGCACGCGGAAGCCGATCAGTGGCCCCCGATCGTGGGCCTGGCCGTTGTGGAGGACCCCCCGGTGATGGATCCCCCCGCCCCCCCACCATGACGGCCACCTCAGCCGCGACTGTGAGCTCCCGCCGGGTGGAACCATACGTGAACCACGCCAATGGGAACTCAGCCGGTCATCCGCGGAGAATCGCCGCAGGGGCCTCTTTCAACAGCCCCCGACCGGCGCCGCGTCGACTGTGCGTGCGCGACTGGCAGCGATCCTCTGGTCGTCGGAGAATCGCGGGAAGGTGTCAGACCTGATCGGAGGTCCAATGCCCCATTCTCCACCCCCACGCCGAGCGCGATTGCAGCACGGAGGCTCGAAGAATCCCGGCCCATATGTGTTATACTGGCAAATGAGAGGAGAAGTTTCAGATTTTTAAAGAGAAGTGGTGGGTGACTCCAAATTAAAAGACTACGCTGCTGTAGCTGACCTGTAATACCACATCGAAAGCATGCCAAAGCCCATGCCGCTGTGGGCATTCTGGTGTAGCATCTCCCAGAGAATCCAATACTGAGTAAAACACGCATTTTGTTCTTAATGCCCTTCACGGTGACCTACATGTGCGCGGTTAGATTTTCCGTTTTCATTTAGGGTGGCACAGTAGATAGCACTGCTGCCTTACAGCTCCAGGGTCTGGGTTCAATTCCGGCCTCGGGTGACTGTGTGGAGTTTGTACGTTCTCCCCGTGTCTGCGTGGGTCTCCTCTAGGTGCTCCGGTTTCCCCCCGCAGTCCAAAGATGTTCATGTCAGGTGGATTGGCCATGCTAAATTGCCCCTTGGTGTCCAAAAAAAGGTTAGGTGGGGTTACCAGGTTACAGGGATAGGGTGGAGGCATGGGCTTAAGTAGGTGCTCTTTCCAAGGGCCGGTGCAGACTTGATGGGCCAAAGGCCTGCTGTGCACTGTAAATTCTATAATTCATAAAGATGAAGACAGCGCAAAGGAACTGGATGCTATTTGCACCTGATATTTGCATTTCCCTCTCTTCCTCTGAACCTGATTCAAGTGCGATTGTGAGGACCAAGTAGGCTTCCCGTTTGCATTAAAGGTAAGCGAACGTGGCATGGGTCGCGAAGATCGGCCGGTGTGTGTCCCAAAGGTCAGCCGGTTGGCAAAAGTGGGTCGGGGATAAACGTTTGAAAAACACTGGTCTCGACTAATACTTCAATTCAGTATGGGGTGTGTTGGTTGGTGCTACCTTCCCAATGAGATGTTTAGCTCGGGGATCTGTGAAAGATTCCATGAAGAAGACTATGGAGTTCACTTAATGCTCTGGCCAACATTCCTCCCATAATTAGCGTCACGAAGATAAGTCATTTACTAGTCATTTGGTGGTTATATCACTTTTCGGTGTGCAGATTGAGTTATCTGCTTGTCTATGTAATTCGAATGATAGCACTTTGGAAGTAATTGGCTTGATGTGCTTTGGGTAATCTAACAGCACCGTATAAATGCATTTTAATTCTTTCTTACATACAAATGTAATTGTGAATGAATTTACAATGTCATGAAATCTACTTTCTTTGGGCACTTGCACGGTTAATATTTTGTACCCATTGTTTGGAAGCTGACAGAAAGCACACATTTGAGTATAAAATGCTTTAAAAAATATATTACAATATTTCATTCCAGTGACAACACAGATTTGGAAAAATGTCCTGAGTTTCATTTCCCTTCAATAATATTTTAGACTTGAATTTCATGATGTTATACGAATGTAAGTTTTATATTAAATGTTTTCTACCTTCACTATTTTTACAGTCTTTCTGACTTCTGGGCTATTTGTGTTAATTCTTAAAATCTCTCTTCAAAGCCTAACTGAGGTCAAATAACGAATGAGCCACTGTTGGAGAACCTGTCTAAACATCAGCCCTTATTTCAGCCCTTACCAAAAAAAAACTCTTATATTTTCTCAGCGTGTACAATGCTGGTGTTGGAGGTAATGAGTGGGTTGTGAGTTGGTGCTTAGGGTCAATATATCTCCGTCAGCAATGGCTAGCAGGGTGCTTGGCACCGCTGGTGTCAAACTTAATTTTTTCCTCACATCGCGCTCCTGGAGCCTCCTCTACTTTGCTAGATTTTCAATGCTTCCCTCTCCCTCAACTTTGCTGCTTTAATCACTGGGATATCTGGTTTGCATATACGTCGGTTATTTCTCTAAATTCTCTCATCACACCTTCTTCTCCCTTATACTATTATAAGCATTGTAATTTAATAATTTCCTGTTTGTCACCCGATCAATTTACAGACCGCTCTTGCACGTTCCTTGTGTATTTTTCCCATCTACTTTCCTCCTTATAAATTGTTCATCTATAACATTTATCAACTTTGGTCAAAGGGTCATGGGCTTGAAAAGTTAACATCATCTTTTTTTCTTTCTCCACAGATGCTGTTGCGTACATCCAGGATTCTCTCTTTATATTTCTTGACTGCCATGAATTGGCTGCATGGGACTTTTCGAGCAACTAGCCACTTTTAGAGATGTCAAGTCATCAAAATATTTAGTTCTGGGTCTTTTGGGGGAAAAGAGCCACATAATCTCATATCATAATATTCAATCCACCTCCCATAATTTGCCTGCAAGCCAGTGCCCAGTCAATAAATCAAATTAAACCTAAACAGATGAAGCGGCAGTAAAATGGGCAGCATAATATTCTGACCTTGACTTTTGTGCTAAGGTCCTGAACTGACAACCAAACGTGAGATGGCTACCCACTGAGCCACAATTGGCAGATGTGTTTGTACTGCTTCCTGGTGGCCAACCATGCAAGGCACTGCTAAGGACTAGTCATGTAGTCACTGACTGAAGAATGATTCATCATAAATTAGTTACAAATAGGAGTCAGTTACTCTAGATTGTTTACCCAAATGCTGAAATAGGATTTGAACTCTGACCCTACTGATTCAAAGAATATAATGCTGGAAATGAATGCTGACTAGTTGCAGACAAAAAATGTATATGTTTGTATGTTCAGTTACACAACTCAACAATTCATTACACAAACTCAGTAATTCATGTACAAACAAAATTGACAGGTTCACAATCATCAATCAATGAGATGATCTTTCATCAATAGATTCATCTTTTTATTTAAAGGAGAAAGATGGAAATTCAGGGGGAAAAAAGGGCCAAAAGGGGGGGGGGGGGGGGGGGTCAGGGTACAGAATGCGGGGGGGGGAGCGGGGGGGCAGTGGAGCAGTGGGCGGGGGTGGGGAGACCAAGAGGGGCAAACATAAAGTCGGGGGGGGGAGAGAAGGGGAGCAACCGGGGGTGGGGGAGAGTGGGTTGGGAAAGGGGGCGGGGTACAACTCTTGCAATAGGCTACACGTGGGGATGGCGAGAAAGGGGAGCAGTTGGTGGCCATTTTGAATGGTCCGAGAGCGAAGGCAGGCCCACAAGGTGAGTATGGTTAACCGCACAGGTTTGCATAGTTACATGGAACATGAGAGGCCTCAACGGGCCGGTGAAGAGATTCAGAGTCCTCACCCATCTTAAAAGTCTGAGGGTGGATGTAGCCTTCCTACTGCAAATCGACCTAAGAGAGACAGACTGACAGTGAGTAAGGAAGGGCTGGGTGGGACGAACGTTTCGATACCAGAATGAGGATGGTGGACATATTAGCAGAACAATTTCATTCACGGTGACGAACAGAGTGATGGACCCAGGGGGGCGATTTGTTATGGTTAGCGGGATCCTGGAAGGGGACCTGGTAGTTTTGGTAAATATAGATGCCCAGAATTGGGACGATGCAGAGTTCATCAATAAAACGATGGCCAAAACCCAGGACTTAGAAATCCACCGACTGATCAAGGGGGCCTTTTATCTGTGTACAGGACCCCACGTTAGACAGATCCAACCCCAGGACAGATAGCGTATTTGGAATGGCACGCAAACTGAACATATTTATGGAGCAGATAGACCCATGGAGATTCCACCACCCGGGGGAAAAACAATTCTCCTTCTTCTCCCATGTGCCTAAGGCCTATTCAAAAAGAGACCTTTTTTGTAGCAGGGAAGAGGCTTCTTCCAGGGATAACAAAGGCTGAATACTCCACCATTGTAATCGCTGACCATGCACCACATTACATCGATGTGTGGTTGGTGAAGGGACGAACCCAACCCCTCCCATGGAGGCTGGATGCAACTCTCCTCGCCGATAAGGAATTCAACACTAAAATATCCCAAGCCATCAACGATTATGTATCCTGCAACCAGAATGGGGAGGTCTCAATCTCCACGTTCTGGGATGCACTTGATGCACGATGAATTACACACAAGATGAAGTGATTTCATAACTGAAGGCTTTAATCGACTAGAACTGTTCCCCAGCAGCTTCGGTACAGAACGTGAAGGCTGCTGGGATGGCACCAGTTCTTATACTCCACCTGTCAGGGCGGAGCTACGTATCAACAGCCAATGGTAAACTCCTAGGTTTAACCAATGGTCATCAGCCTCTTAGGTGCAGCAATACCTGATAATACCACATTCACCCCCTTTTAAAAGAGTCCGGCGGGGTGGTGGCCAATGGTAACAGTCGCCTTTAACATGGTATGATCACATATGGAGGTATCGTGATACCTCCTGACGGAGCTGTCGAGAATATTTACAAAGTGTTCATTCACGGTTAAAGTCACAGCGAAGCAATCAGTCGATCGGGTGGCCTGGTCGTCCTTCTGGATCGTCTGGGCTCCGGTGGTGATTCTTTTTAAAAAAATATGTTTATTCAAATTTTTCCAACAAAATTTTTTAACAAACAAGTCCCCCCCCCCCATAACAAAAAGAAGAAAGAACACAAACACCACAGTCAAAAATAATAAACTACTTATACATTGGGTTTCTCCCGCAGATATTAACCCCCCATATGACATTCAAGAGTACCCTTGGGGAAACCCCCCCCCACCCACTCAAATACCCCCACCGAAAGAGATCCCCCCTCCCACCCCTGGGTTGCTGTTGCTGCTGACCTCCTCCTAGCACTCCGCGAGATAGTCTAGGAACGGTTGCCACCGCCTGAAGAACCCCTGCACAGACCCTCGTAAGGCAAACTTTATCCTCTCCAGCTTAATGAACTCTACCATGTCATTTATCCAGGCTTCCACACTGGGGGGGCTTCGCGTCCTTCCATAATAACAAGATCCTCCGCCGGGCTACCAGGGACGCAAAGGCCAGGATACCGGCCTCTTTCACCTCCTGCACTCACGGCTCGTCCGTTACCCCAAATAATGCCAACCCCCAACTCGGCTTGACCTGGACTTTCACCACCTTGGACATAGTCCTCGCAAGACCCCTCCAAAACCGCCCAATGTCGGGCACGACCAGAACATGTGGACGTGATTTGCCAGACTCCCCGAGCACCTCCCACATCTGTCCTCCACCCCAAAGAACCTACTCATCCTCGCCCCTGTCATATGCGCTCTGTGAACAACCTTGAATTGTATTAGGCTGAGCCTGGCGCAAGAGGAGGAAGAATTAACCCTACTCAGGGCATCAGCCCACAGACCCTCATCAATCTCCTCCCCAAGCTCCTCCTCCCACTTGCCCTTTAGCTCCTCTACCGAAACCTCCTTCTCTTCTTTCATCTCTTGATAGATCGCCGAAACGTTGCCCTCTCCGACCCATACACCCGAAATCACCCTGTCCTGAATCCTCTGTGCCGGGAGCAAGAGGAATTCCCTCACCTGCCGCCTCACAAATGCCCTCACTTGCATATACCTGGACGCATTTCCCGGGGATAACCCAAACTTCTCCTCCAGCGCCCCTAAGCTCGCAAACGTCCCATCTTTAAACAGGTCCGCCATTCTTCTGATCCCTGCCTGATGCCACCTCTGAAACCCCCCATCCATCCTTCCCGGGACGAACCGATGGTTCTCCCGAATCGGGGTTCAAACCGAGGCTCCCATCTCGCCCCTATGCCGTCTCCACTGCCACCACCACCGGACTCGTGGTGTACCTTGTCAGCGAGAGCGGCAGCGGTGCCGTCACCAGCGCCTCAGGCTCGTACCCCTGCAGGATGCCATCTCCAACCTCTTCCACGCTGCCCCCTCTCCCTCTATTACCCACTTACGGATCATCGCCACGTTGGCTGCCCAATAATAGCCGCACAGATTCGGCAGCGCCAGCCCTCCCTGTCCCTGCTACGCTCCAGAAACACCCTTTTTACCCTCGGGGTCTTATTTGCCCACACAAAACCCATGATGCTCCTACCTACCCGTTTAAAAAAGACCTTGGTAATCACAATGGGAAGGCACTGGAACACAAAGAGAAACCTCGGGAGGACCATCATTTTAACCAACTGTACCCTGCCCGCTAGTGAGAGTGGCAGCACATCCCATCTTCTGAAATCCTCCTCCATCTGCTCCACCAACCGCGTCAAATTGAGCTTGTGCTCAATTGACCCCCCCAGCTCCCAGCCACCTGAATCCCCAAGTACCGAACGTTCCTGTCCGCCCTCTTCAATGGTAGGTCGTCTATCCCCCTTCCCTGGTCCCCTGGATGCACCACAAAGAGCTCACTCCTCCCTATGTTGAGCTTATAGCCCGAAAAGTCCCCAAACTCCCTTCGGATCCGCACGACCTCCACCATCCCCTCCACTGGATCTGCTACATACAGCAACAGGTCGTCCGCATACAGCGACACCCGATGTTCCTCTCCCCCTCCATTTCCTGGACTCCCTTAGTGCCATGGCCAAAGGCTCAATTGCCAATGCAAACAACAAGGGGGACAGGGGGTACCCCTGCCTCGTCCCTCGGTACAGCCGAAAGTGCTCTGACCTCCGCCGATTCGTAGCCACACTCGCCACTGGGGCTCTATATAGCAGCCTGACCCAACTGATGAACGCCTCCCCGAACCCAAACCTCCGCAGCACTTCCCAAAGATACTCCTACTCCACCCGGTCGAAGGCCTTCTACGCGTCCATAGCTGCCACTACCTCCGCCTCTCCCTCCACCGCTGGCATCATAATCACGTTGAGGAGCCTCCGCACATGAGTGTTTAGCTGCCTGCCCTTTACAAATCCCGTCTGGTCCTCATGAATCACCCCAGGGACACAGTCCTCAATTCTCGTAGCCAGCAATTTTGCCAGCAACTTAGCATCCACATTGAGGAGCGAGATCGGTCTATACGACCCACATTGCAACGGGTCCTTCTGCTTCAGAATCAACGAGATCAGCGCCCCGGACATTGTCGGGGGCAGGGTCCCCCTCTCCTTTGCCTCATTGAAAGTTCTCACTAACAACGGGCCTAGCAGGTCCACATATTTCCAATAAAACTCGACTGGGAACCCATCTGGCCCCGGGGCCTTCCCCGCCTGCATGTTCCCCAATCCTTTAACCCAGCTCCTCCAACCCCTAAACCAGCCACCTCCTGCTCCTCCACTCTCGGAACCTCAGTTGATCCAAAAATCGTCGCATCCCCTCTTCCCCCGCTGGGGGCTCAGAGCTGTACAGCTCCTATTAGACATCCTTAAATACTTCATTTACTCTCACCACACTCTGCACCGTATTCCCCCTGCTATCCTTAACTCCACCTATCTCCCCCGCTGCCACCCTCTTACGGAGCTGGTGTGCCTTCTCCCCATACTCGTACTGGCTTGCCTTCTCCCCATACTCGTACGTCGCCCCCTGTGCTTTCCTCCACTGTGCCTCTGCTTTCCCTGTGGTCAACAGGTCAAACTCCGTCTGGAGGCTTCGCCGCTCCCTAAGTAGTCCCTCCTCGGGGGCCTCTGCATATCTCCTGTCCACCCTTAAGATCTCCCCCACCAACCTCTCCCTCTCCCTGCCCTCTTCTCCCTGTGGGCGCTAATGGAGATGAACTCTCCCCTGACCACCGCCTTCAACGCCTCCCAGACTACCCCCACCTGCACCTCTCTGTTGTCATTGGCCTCCAAGTATCTCTCAATGCACCCTTGCACCCTCCCGCACACCTCCTCATCCGCCAGTAATCCCACATCAAGACGCCACAGTGGGCGCTGGTCCCTCTCCTCTCCTAACTCCAGCTCCACCAAGTGCGGGGCGTGGTCTGAGATGGCGATGGCCGAATACTCCGTTCCTTCCACTTTCGGGATTAGCGCCCTACTCAAAACAAAAAATCTATCCAGGAGTAGGCTCTATGTACATGGGAAAAGAATGAGAATTCCCTGGCCAGGGGCCTAGCAAACCTCCACGGATCCACTCCCCCCATCTGGTCCATAAACCCCCTAAGTACCTAGGCCGCAGCCGGCCTCTTCCCCGTCTTGGATCTGGAGCGATCTAATGCTGGATCCAGCACCGTGTTGAAAACCCCCCCCATTATCAAGCTTCCTGCCTCCAGGTCCGGAATCCGACCCAGCATGCGCTTCATAAATCCGGCATCATCCCAGTTCGGGGCGTATACGTTTACCAGTACCACCCACACCCCCTGCAACCTACCGCTCACCATCACGTATCAACCCCCATTATCCACTACAATATTCTTGGCCTCAAACGACACCCGCTTCCCCACCAGTATTGCAACCCCTCTGTTCTTCGCATCCAGCCCCGAATGGAATACCTGTCCTACCCATCCCTTTCTCAGCCTAACCTGGTCTGCCAACTTCAAATGTGACTCCTGAAGCATGACCACGTCTGCCTTCAGTCCCTTTAAGTGCGCGAACACTCGGGCCCTCTTAACCGGCCCATTCAGGCCCCTCACATTCCAAGTTATCAGCCGGATTGGGGGGCTTCTCACCCGCCCCCCCCCCCCCCCCCCCGCCGACTAGCCATCTCCTTTTCTAGGCCGGTCATGTGCCCGCGCCTCCCGCACCCTCCAGTCCCCCAGACGGCAGACCCCCGCCCCGACCACCTCTCCTATTTCCAGTTCCCCATTGGCCAATGCAGCAGCAACCCTATACCCCCACCCCCTCCCCCCGCTAGATCCGTATCTAGCTCTTTTGCTCCCCCCATAACACTCCCGTAAGTCAGCTGACTCCTGCTGACCCCGGCCTCTCCCGCCTTCCCATCGACCTCCCCAGTGTGGGAATCCCCCCTCCACCTCCTCCCTAGCAGTCAGTGTGCGCTCCTCCGACCCCCCCCCCCCGCCATCCTTCCCTAGAGCGGGAAAAAGCCCGCGCTTTCCTGAGCCGGCCCCACCCCCTCTGGCGCAGCTCCTTTTGCGGCCTTATCTCAATTCCCCCATCCCCGGGCCACCCCTCCCTCCAATACCAGCTCCCACACTCTCCCACAGTCTCCCCATCAAATCCCTTCATCCATCCCCATCCAGCACCCAACCAAGGGAACATTCCCTACACGTAGTGAAAACCATATATACAGCAAACATCCCCCCCCCCCACAACAACAAACTCTCAATTTGAGTCCAACTTTTCAGTCAGTATAAAGCTCCAAGCCTCCTCAGGTGTTTCGAAATAGTTGTGCCGATCTTGGAAATGTGACCCACAATCGCGCTGGCTGCAGCATACCGAACTTCACCCCCCTCCGATGGAGCACCGCCTTGGCCCGATTAAAGCCAGCTCTCTTCTTGGCCACCTCTGCACTCCAGTCCTGGTAGATTCGGATCTCCGTGTTCTCCCACCTGCTGCTCCGCTCTTTCTTGGCCCATCTCAGGACACACTCTCTGTCCATAAAGCGGTGAAACCTCACCACTACAGCCCTTGGCGACTCGTTGGCTTTGGGTCTCCTTGCCAGGACCCGATGAGCCCCATCTAGCTCCAGGGGCCTCGGGAAAGCTCCCGTGCCCATCAGCGAATTGAGCATCGTGCTCACATATGCCCCGGTATCGGGCCCCTCCACTCCTTCAGGGAGACCCAGAATCCGAAGATTCCTCCTTCTCGACCTATTCTCCAGGTCCTCAAATCTTTACGTCCACCTCTTATGCAGCGCCTCGTGTGCCTCCACCTTCACCGCCAGGCCCAAGATCTCATCCTCGTTCTCCGAGGCTTTCTGCCGCACCCTGGGCCCTCTGGGTCTCCACTAGCTTCTCAATCGCCGCCTTCATTGCGCCAGCATTTCTGTCTTCAGCTCCTCAAAGCAGCGTTTAAGAAACTCTTGCTGCTCCTGCGACCACTGCGCCCACGCTGCTTGGTCTCCACCCGCCGCCATCTTGCTTTTTCTCCCTCTCCCTTTTCGCTGCTCCAAGATCTCTTTTTTCACCGCTCCACTCCTGGTCCAATCCATATACTGTCGGGGGGACCTTGCTGTCACCTTCCCACACTGGAAGCCGTCGAACAAGTGCCGTTGGGGCCCCTCTAGAGAGCCCTAAAGTCCGTTCCCGGCGGGAGCTACCGAACGTGCGACCTATTCAGGCATGGCTGCAACCAGAAGTACCGGTGGTGATTCTGGTGGGGGTCCAGGTGGTTGCGACTCCGGGAGCGTGGTTTCGGCCTCCCTGGCAGCTTCGTCACCCCTAGGCGGCGCTGTTGGGGCAAACGGTTGACACGGGGGGGGGAGCGCCTGTAGGGGGCGTCGGTGGGTGGGCGGGCCTAGGCAGGAGCGGCGGGAGTACTGACCCTCCAGTGAGGTGCTGTGGGGGGGGGGGGTGGAGGTAATGATTCGGGTGCGCGTGGGGTTCAGGCGGGCGCCAGGTCCCGGAGGGACACTGTATCTTGACTGCCGTCAGGGAACGTCACATAGGCGTACTGGGGGTTAGCGTGCAGCAGATGGACCCTCTCGAACAACGGGTCCGACTTGTGCACCCGCATGTGCTTCCGAAGCAGGATGGGTCTGGGTGTTGCTAGCCAGGTTGGGAGCAAGGTCCCGGAGGAGGACTTCCTGGGGAAAACAAGGAGACGTTCATGAGGTGTCTGATTGGTAGTTGTACAGAGCAGCGACCGGATGGCGTGGAGGGCCACCAGGAGGACTTCTTGCCAGTGGGAGACTGGGAGACTCCTGGACCGTAGGGCCAGTAGAACAGTCTTCCAGACCGTTCCGTTCTCCCTCTCCACCCGACCGTTTCCTCGGGGGTTATAACTGGTCGTCCTGCTTGAGGCAATGCCCCTGCTGAGCAGGAATTGACGCAGTTCGTCGCTCATAAAGGAGGACCCCCTATCGCTGTGTATGTAAGCATGGAACCCGAACAGTGCAAAGATACCCTGGAGGGCCTTGATGACGGTGGTTGTGGTCATGTCGGGGCAGGGGATGGCGAATGGGAACCGGGAGTACTCGTCAATCACGTTCAGGAAATACGTGTTGCGGTCGGTGGAGGGGAGGGGGCCTTTGAAATCCATGCCGAGGCCTTCAAAGGGACGGGAAGCCTTTATCAGGTGCGCCCTCTCTGGCCGGTAGAAGTGCGGTTTGCACTCCGTGCAGATTTGGCAGTCCCTGGTGACTGTCCTGACCTCCTCGATGGAGTAGGGCAGGTTGCGGGTCTTGATGAAGTGGAACAAACAAGTGACCCCCGGGTGGCAGAGGTCCTCGTGGGGGGCTCGGAGGCGGTCCATTTGTGCAGTGGCACAAGTGCCGCGGGACAGGGCATCAGGAGGCTCGTTTAGCTTCCCCGGACGGTACAAGATCTCGTAGTTGTAGGTGGAGTGTTCTATCCTCCACCGCAAGATCTTGTCGTCTTTAATCTTGCCCCGCTGTGCATTATCGAACATGAAAGCAACCGACCGTTGGTCCGTGAGGAGAGTGAATCTCCTGCTGGCCAGGTAATGCCTCCAACGTCTCACAGCTTCAACTATGGCTTGTGCCTCTTTTTCGACCGAGGAATGGCGAATTTCGGAAGCATGGAGGATACGGGAGAAGAAGGCCACGGGCCTGCCCGCTTGGTTGAGGGTGGTCGCCAGAGCTACGTCGGACGCATCGCTCTCGACCTGGAAGGGGAGGGACTCGTCAATGACGCGCATCGTGGCCTTTGCAATGTTTGCTTTGATGCGGCTGAAGGCCTGGCGGGCCTCCGTCGACAGGGAAAAGGTTGTGGACTGGATTAGGGGTCGGGCTTTGTCTGCGTAGTTCGGGACCCACTGGGCGTAGTAACTGAAAAACCCTAGGCAGCGCTTCAGGGCCTTGGGGCAGTGAGGGAGGGGGAACTCCATAAAGGGGCGGGGCCTATAACTCCATTTCGCACTATGTTGCCTAGAATGGCTAGACGGTCGATGCTAAATACGCATTTATCCTTATTGTACGTTAAGTTAAGGATTTTCGCGGTCTGGAGAAATTTGCGGAGGTTGGTGTCGTGGTCCTGCTGGTCGTGGCCGCAGATGGTGACGTTATCCAGATACGGGAACGTTGTGCGTAAGCCGTACCGGTCAACCATTCGGTCCATCTCTCGCTGGAAGATCGAGACCCCATTAGTGACACCAAAGGGAACTGTTAAAAATTGATAGAGCCGCCCATCTACTTCGAAGACAGTGTACTTGCGGTCACTATAACGGAGGGGTAGCTGATGGTAGGCGGACTTGAGATCCACCGTGGAGAAGACCTTGTGTTGTGCGATCCTGTTTACCATGTCGGCTATACGGGGGAGAGGGTACGCGTCCAGCTGCGTAAACCTGTTGATGGTCTGGCTGTAGTCAATGACCATCCTATGTTTCTCCCCAGTCTTTACCACCACTACTTGAGCTCTGCAGGGACTGTTGCTCACTTTGATGACCCCTTTCCCTCAGCAGCGTTTGGACCTCTGACCTGATGAAGGTCCGGTCCTGGGCACTGTACCGTCTGCTCCTGGTGGCGACGGGTTTGCAATCCGGAGTGAGGTTCGCAAACAAGGAAGGCGGGTCGACCTTAAGGGTCGCGAGGCCGCAGACAGTAAGGGGGGGTATAGGGCCGCCAAATTTAATGGTCAGGCTTTGCAAGTTACATTGGAAATCCAACCCCAGGAGTGTAGCCGCGCAGAGGTGTGGCAGGGCATAAAGGCAGAAATTGTTGAATCTCCTGCCTTGGGCAGTGAGGTTCGCTAGGCAGAACCCCTTTATCTCCACCGAGTGAGACCCGGAGGCCAGGGAGATCCTTTGGTTTACAGGGTGGGTAACAAGTGAACAGCACCTTACCGTGTCGGGGTGAACAAAGCTTTCCGTGCTCCCAGAGACAATCAGGCAAGACGTCTCATGGCCGTTGATGAAGACCGTCGTTGTTGTTGTTGCGAGTGGCCGAGGTCAACTTTGGTCCAGTGTCACCGAGGCCAGATGAAGCAGTTGCAAGTTCTGATTGGGCACCGTGTAGTCGGCCGTGCTGGGGGCCTGGGGCCCCATCCAAGATGGCGTCTCCCATGGGTCGCACATGGTGGCCGGGGATGGACAAGATGGTGGCGGGGATGGACAAAATGGCGGCGCCCACCCGTCCAGCGCGGTGTCCGGGGGGCAAGATGGTCGCGCCTGTGGGTCGCATGTGGCCCTAGGATAGAGGGTGGCGGTGAGTGCTGGCCGGTCGGGGCCTGAAGGGGGGGTTGCCGCGGCGGTCCGGAGTCACTGGAGACCGCGGGCCTGGCAGACCTCCACAAAGTGGCCCTTCTTGCCGCACCCTTTGCAGGTGGCGGTGCGGGCCGGGCAGCGCTGGCGGGGATGATTCGCCTGCCCGCAGAAAAAACAGCGGGGCCCGGCGGCGTTAGCGGGCCGTCTCGCAGCACAGGCCTGCGGGGTCAGGGGGAAGGTCTGCGGGGCTGCCGCTGCGGGGTGCCACGCAGCCCAGGGGGCCACCGCGTGGTCGGGCGCATAGGACTGCGCGTTTTGGGAGGCTACGTCCATGGACCCTGCCAGGGCCCGTGCCTCTCTAAGTCCCAGGGTGTCCTTTTCTAGGAGTCTTTGGCGGATCTCTGAGGAGCTCATACCTGCTATGAAGGCATCCCTGATTATAAGTTCCGTGTGCTCGCGCCCCGAAACTTGCGGGCAGCCACAGTTTCGGCCCAGCACCAGTAGCGCCCGGTAGAAATCCTCCAAAGATTCCCCGGGGCTTTGCCATCTAGTTGCAAGCAGGTGACGTGCGTAGACCTGATTTACAGGGCGGATATAATGTCCTTTTAACAGTTCGATCGCGGCATCATCATCCTCCGTCACCTCGAGTGTAGATCCCAGGACTGACCCTTGAGTGCAGGAGATGCATTTTCTGTTCTCCTGAGGGGGTGCCTCCGGCCGTCTCGAGGTAGCCTTTAAAGCACGCCAGCCAGTGTTTAAATATTGCAGCTGAGTTCTCCGCGTGGGGGCTGAGTTGTAGGCACTCCGGTTTGATTCGGAGATCCATCCTTGCAGCTTAAGTCTAGTCGATTAAATTGATGCACGATCAATTACACTCAAGACGAAGTGATTTCATAACTGAAGGCTTTAATCGACTAGAACTGTTCCCCAGCAGCTTCGGTACAGAAAGTGAAGGCTGCTGGGACGGCACTAGTTCTTATACTCCGCCTGTCAGGGCGGAGCTACGTATCAACAGCCAATGGTAAACTCCTAGGTTTAACCAATGGTCATCAGCCTCTTAGGTACAGCAATACCTGATAATACCACAGCACTGAAGGCGTGATAGGGGGGGAAATTATAGCTTATATGATCCTTAGGGACAGGAAGGAACGGGAAATCAAGCAGTGGCTGATCGACTTCATATTGGCGGTGGAACAGGAAGACTCCACAGTCCCAACCATGGAATCGTTGGCGGAAAGGATAAAGCTGCAGGTGGAATTTGCTGGACTGCTCTTCACACAGAAAGCAGGAGAGATAGGGCAGAACTGGGACAGTAACGGTAGGATAGCAATGGACCCAAACAAGGTCAATAAGGTGCTGGGCCTGCATCTGCGGGAGATGTTCAATGACTCACTGTCTAAGGGGGTTCTGCCACCCACGCTGGCCCAGGCCACGATCTCACTGATCACCATGAAAGACAAGGACCCGACAGAATGAGGATTATCCAGACTCATCTCTCTCCTAAACACTGATGCTGAAATCCTAGCGAACGCTCTGGCAAGGTGACTGGAGAGCTGCCTGCCAGATGTGATTACGGAAGATCAGACCGGGTTTGTTGAAGGATGCCAACTAACAGTGAACGTCAGATTCCTGCTGAAAATAATATTGTCCCCATGCGGGGGGAGGACACCAGAGATGATCTTCTCCCTGGAAGCTGGAAGCCTTCGATTGAGTAGAACGGAGGTGCCTCATTGAGGTACTTTAATGGTTTGGGTTCGGAGAGTGATTCACCACGTGGGTGAAACACAAGGTACAGCGCTCCCATGGCGAGTGACAGACAAAAACCACCAGCTCCGAATATTTCTGACTGTACAGGGGAACGAGGCAGGGTGCCCTCTATCTCCGCTCCTGTTCGCGCTGGCAATTGCTCTTAGATTGGGGAATTGGTGAATGGGTTGCCAAGGAGGGGCATAGAGCATAGAGTCTCACTCTATGCGGATGACCTGTTCCTCTACATGTCGAATCCCCTAGCCAGCATGGGAAAGATAACTAGGGCTCCTCAAGGATTCGGCACCTTCTCAGGTTACACACTCAACCTGAGAAAGAGCAAAATCTTCTTGATAAACCCCCAAAAAGGAGGAGCGGAGCTGGAGGAATTACTTTTTAGAGTAACCAAAACCATGTTCAGGTACCTGGGGGTTCAGGTGGCCCACAACTGGACGAGGCTCCACATATGGAACCAGTCCGGCCCGGTAGAGGCGAAGAGGGACCTGCAAAGATGGGACTCGCTCCCTCTTTCACGAGGCGGAAGGGTATAGAAGGTCAAAATGAATATGTTGCCTAGGTTCCTCTTCGTCTTCAAATCGCTCCCAATCTTCATCCCAAAATCCTTCTTCACCAAAGCCGACAAATTAATTATGACCTTTGCCTGAGGGGTGGGGGAGAGAAAGAGTGTCTACAATATGGAAATCCATTTTACAATGAGGGCGGAACGTGGGGGGCCTATTCTACCACTGGGGAGCCAACGCGGAGAGGGTTAGGGGTAGCTAAGGTAGCCGGAGGTGGATTGGGTTTTGAGTGGAGGAGGCCTCCTGCATGGGGACCTCTCTCTGGCCGCTAGCCACCACATCACTACTGGCCCCCCCCCCCCCCCCCACCACACTCATTCTCAGAGCCCAGTGGTAGTAGCTACCCTCAGGACGTGGAACTAGTTAAAGCGCCATTTTGAACTGAGCGAGATTTCCACGGAGGCCCCCATCGACAATAACCACAGGTTCGCATCGGCAAGGATGGACGCTACCCTTGGGGTATGTTTTTTGGGGGGCGGGGCAAAGGAAAGCTGACAGTAGAGGACATGTACGTGGACGACAGACTTGCCACACAGTGGGAACTCACAGAGTAGCTCCAACTCCCGCAAGGGAATAAGCTCAGATATTTACAGCTGCATAATTATCTCCATGAGGAGATGAAAGCGTTCCCCAAAAGACAAATGCACACACTCCTGGTCACGATGATAGGGCTGGACTGGTTAGGGGACAATAAGTGCAGTGATATATACAGGAGGCTCATAGAAAAGGTTAGGACTCCACTGGTGGGGAGAGTACTTGGGCATGGAGATAGGGGGAGGAGATAGGGGGAGGACTCTGGATCGAGACACAGCACAGAGTCAACTCCACCTCCTCCTGCTCCGGGCTAAGCCTGATGCAACTCAAGGTGGTACGCAGGGCACACCTTACCAAGACACGCTTGAGCAGTTCTTCCTGGAGGTGGAGGATAGTCTGAAAGGTGCTGGGGGGGGGGGGGGGGGGGGGTGCGG
The DNA here is from genome assembly GCF_047496885.1 of Scyliorhinus torazame. Taxonomy (NCBI): domain Eukaryota; kingdom Metazoa; phylum Chordata; class Chondrichthyes; order Carcharhiniformes; family Scyliorhinidae; genus Scyliorhinus; species Scyliorhinus torazame. The sequence goes on along the minus strand of NC_092713.1, from coordinate 272,711,868 downwards.
TCCAGCCAACCACACCCACGTGTTCTGGTCCTGCCCCAGGCTCGAGGAATTCTGGACGGCCTTCTTCGAGGCTGTGTCCAAGGTGGTGGGGGTCGAGATGGAGCCATGCCTGTCGGTGGTGGTCTTCGGGGTATCCGAGCACCCAGAGCTCTGGACCGGAAAACAGGTGGACGCCCTGGTCTTCACCTCACTGATCGGCTGGCAGAGACTCGGGCGGAAAGGCTCTCAGATCTGGCCAAATTCCTGAGGCTAGAAAAAAATTAAATTTGAAATAAGAGGGTCTGAACAGACGTTGCAGACCACGTGGAGCAAATTCACAAACCTACTCACAGACTTGTTTGTAACCAGCTGCCAGCTTGGGGGGGGGGTTAAGGGGGAAACAGAAAAGGGGGGATAGGGATAGCCACCCAGAGAGAGGGGAGCACGAGAGAAACAGGGAAGGAAGGGGGAGGAGGGCCATCTACTTGAGGCACCACAGGCCTCGCCTCTAGGGAATCAGGAGTAACAAGTTAAGTGGCAGGAGCTCCAGTGGAACCCGACAAACTGCTCTGAAAATCAAACATTGTTATACAAATGTAAATATTATCCAGCATCAGAGCCCCAGTCACGACCATGGTGACAAGCAGGGGCCAGAGGCTGGCCTTCCAACCTGCCTCATTCTACGATTCTGTATGGGCCCGATTCTCCCCCAAACTTTCAGTTAATTTTTGGCGGCTCTCCCAGCGAGTTCCCCACCGTTATTCATTGACACTTAGTCACTTTTTGGGGCCCTGGGGAGTTTCTCACCGGTTTAGCTCACACTTAGCACTGTGGAGCTGAACTCAGCGATTGGGCCGCCATTTTGAAAGGGTGCCCAGATCTCTAAGTGAGCTTCAGGGTTCACCACCCCACACCTCCCACCCATGGGCAATGTCACCCCCCCCACACACATGGACACTACTGCACACCACCCAAGTGAAGGCACCCCGCTATGGGGTCCCCACTCTTCAGGATCCCCCACCCCCCCATACAGAACGCCCTCCCTTCCAGACCCCCGCACATCAACTCCCCCCAACCTCCTGGAGGTCCCTACTTACCTGCCCTGCATTTCCCCTCCCTTAAAACCCCCTCTCCACCCTCATTTCATCGACATGGCCCCCTTGCCTCCTGACCCTTGGCAGTGCCACCCTGACACTCGGGCACCCTTGCACTGCCTCCCTGGCAATGTTCCTGCCGGCTTGGCAGTGCCATCCGGGCACCTTGGTATCCACGTTCTAGGGGGAGGGCCAGGAAGCCACCTTGCACTTATCCTGACCGGGTGACCCCCCAGGGTGCCGTACCGCCTGGTCCACGTTTGTGTGGACCAGCACTGACCGGCGCCCAGCTGCAGCCTCACTGGGAGGTTGCAGAATTGCGGGAGCACACTGGATCCCATGCAGGTAGGTCGTACGTAGTTTTACGACCTACTTCCGCAAGGGTCATTCGGTCCCGTCCATTTGGGGCAGGGTTCCAACTCCGACATCTCGCGGGTCTTCAGAGGATCCCAGGAGACGCAGAGCCTGTCGGGAGGCTCGCTGGAGGCTTCTCCCAGCATTCTCCGGCCACGTTGTGCTCAAGCAAGAGCCCAATGCAGCCGGAGATTCGTGCCCATTGTGTGAAACCCAGCTCTTTTTCGTTTCTTGTTTATTCTATAACTGTTAATTGAAATACCAATAAAAATATTCTCAAAATTAAATAAATAAGACCATAAGACATAGGGGCAGAATTAGGCTATTCGGCCCATCGAGTCTGCTCCGCCATTCGATCATGGCCGATATGTTCCTCATCCCCATTCTCCTGCCTTCTCCCCATAACCCGTGATCCGGGGTGTCCCGCCCTTTCCTCCCAAGAGAACACTTTGTAGTAGAGCTCTGAGGACACCACCGAATTCACGTCACAACTGGCGCCCCCATCCTCCACCAGTGCAGAGACACACACCTCGGTGGGAGGATATAGTGGTCAGGCTTCTGGGGCCCATTCTGGTGAGCACCACACTGTTGCAGATGCACAGCAGGGAGAGACAGGAACGTCCAGGTGAGACAGCAGTCGGAGGTCTGCTGGATCCCAGGACCCAGCTGGGTCCCAGTCAGATGCTGAGCCTCTGGACCAGGTGTACCCGGATCTGATGCAGATCATAGGATGTGCCTGCGAGATTCAGAGGGGGATGTCAGCGACCCTCCAGCGGGGCCATAGCCAATTGAAGGATCCCAGAGGCTATGGGCGCAGGAGATGGTGCTGCCAATGTGGGGCACTGAAGCCAACACTGCTGGGGTGGCGACCGCAGTGGAGAGCCTGGTGCACGACGTCGGCAGCATGAGTGGAGGTGTCCAAGGCTTGGCTCAGTCAGTGACAGCCATGACTGACTGCCTCGACAGCATGTCCCAGTCACTGGGGGACATGTCCCAGTCCAGGTGGACCTCGGTGAGGCACTGCGGGACATGTCCCAGTCTCAGGTGGGCATTGTCGAGACACTCCAGAATGTGTCGCAGTTGCTGAGGGAGGTCTCCCAGTCTCAGGTGGGCATTGTCGGGGAGCTCCAGAGTATGTTCCAGTCACTGGGGGAGGGGTGTGTCCCTGTCACTAAGGAGCATCACCGAGGGCGTTGACACCAAGGTGCAGACATCGGGGAGTCACCAGGGCTGGCAAAGCTAGATGGTGCAGGGGTGGCCAGAGCTCGATCCAGCTTCCCGTCCATCCTGAGGTGAACCCCAGGGCGCTATGAGCACCGACTGAGCAGAGGGGGAGCTGGATGCCAACCTGGAGCCACCCTACGGCCACCAGGTCCACTGAGACCCACCCCCTGACAACGGCATGTCTAGCAGTCAGCGCCTGGAACGGGGCGGTGGTGGGGTACACCAGGGCTGTGCCGCCGGCATGTGCACTGGGGCCCTCTGGCCTCAGTGCCCCCAGAGGACGCCCACCAGGGACATCGAAAGCCACGAGACGCGGTACGCAGCTGGCTTCCTCCATTTTGGATGTGCATCCTGGGGACACACCGAGACGTAGTAGTAGAGAAGGGAGGGCTAAGCAAGTGGAGGTTCACGGAGAGGACTCGGGGGGAGATGGGGGTATGGGAGGGGGGAAAGTGGGTAAACACGGGGTAAGTGAGGTGCTGAGGGGGTGAGGGGGGAATCAGAGAGGGGTGGGGTGAGTGGGGTGGCACCTTCGGGAGTAGAGCAGATGGGGACACATTTTTACACCATTAAAGTCTGTTCAGCAATACGGGCCAAGCACCGATCCCCTGCCACATCCACCTGGTGTTGCTCTTTTTAATAATGAGGCTCTATTTATAATATGATGTTATGTCCCGACAGCATCGCCAATACTGAGAGTATTTCTATTTATCTCGGTGAACAAGAAGTCTTTCCCTTATATCGGTCAAATGACCACACAACCAGTTAGTCAGTTCAAAAGATGGTTTATTTACACACACAAGGATTACTTCGACATGCAAGCACAATATCTACTACGAGTTAAACTACACCTAACAGCTACAATAACCTATACTTAACTTCAGGGCGACCGGCACTCTGCAAGTGGATAAGGCCTTTATCTTGATCTCACGTGGCTGGTTCGAAAAAGTGGCTCTGTCTCTGCTGGGCTCATCCGTCAGGTAGCGATCGTTGGTCTTGAATTTGGCTGGATGTTCTTGCTACAGTTGGCTGGCACGCGCCGGATTCAAAGGAGGCTGGCACAGGCCGGATCCAAAAGAGTCAGAACACATGCCTGTGCTCTCTTTTACCCCCCTGGGACTTCGCGCTCTTTGGGGCGGTCCTTAACCTTGGACCCAATAGTTCGACAGGGCACTGATCACTGTCTTCGATTTCGGCCAATAAAGGGGCGGGTGCCTTGGTGGCTGGACGGGACCTTAGCGGTCATTGACCTTGGCAGTTGGGCTCTCTGAGTAAGGGGAGTGGCGCCGATCAGTCTGTGGCTGTATCGGTTTCTTGATTGGAGTTCTATTGTTCTGGGGAATGGGCCATTAAAATGCAAATGAGCAGGGGTTTCGATCAGGTCTAGCTACCTGTGTTTCAAATACACAGAAGCTCTGTATCTGTCTGAGCCCTGAGTTGGCCATAATTCCCATGGTCCTTTGCAGGTGGCCATCTCAGATGGCTACACTGCTCAAGAGTGTCCTGGGTTTCTCTCCCCGCCCAGGTATACCAGGTGCAGGTGATGGGCGTGAACAAGCACTCAGCAGACAGGGGTCAGACTATGGAATTGAGCAAGGAGCTCCAGCACTCAGCCCTCTGTGGGTTAACATCAGCCCCCCCGTCCTTGACAATGACCCGCTGACAGTGCCAACACAATGGAATGATGTTACAGAGACCCTGAGAGGGTGGGAATGTGGGCTGGGGGGGTGGAATGACAGACTGGACCACGTCCTATGTGAAGTGGATGAGGATGGCCCTAGCCCTCTGGGCATGCAGGACCCTCGCCACTCCCACCTGTCGTCCATCCTGCTGCTGGTCCTGCAGGTGCTCCCCGGTCCCGTCCTCCAGCCCCTCCTGGTCTGGCGCCCCCAGGGTGTGTGCCTGTGAACAAGATGGCTACTCACCTCCTTGGGTCACTGCAGCAGCCCTTCCACCACGTTCACGTTTTTGAAAAGGAGTACTAATCGGTACCTGCATGACCACTCGCTGGTGAGGCGGTTCAACCACGGGAGGCCATTCGATAGGGGGTCATTCTCGTTAATGGTATGGAGATTGGGCTTAAGTGTTGATAATTGGTTTCTCACCACGCGCAGGCGATTCTGATTTTGCCAACGGGAGGGGGCTGGTTATATGGCAAACCGATCCGCGCCTGGCGCTGTTCTCGATTCTGTCCTCTCCCGTGGTCTAAGCTTCAGCGCGCTGTCGCTTAAGCGGCCACAAAATCGCGCCCGTAAGACCAGTGGCCCGCCTGATCCCCCGGGCTTCCCCCAGTAGAATCGGGGGGAAGAATGATCCTTGTTTTTCCACGGGTGTTGCTCACACCTGGGGGCGTGGTTTCCGCGCGTTTTTCCATTTCACATCTCAAGCATTCGCAGCATTTCGCTGTTGTTCTTTAAAATTCCCGATGTGATTATTTCCGACTGGAAAATCCCAGAAACTGACTTCGGGGTGGGCTGGGAATCCCAAAGTATTCAGAGCTCTGGGACACGGCCAGGCAAAGGACAGGGGAAAACCCAGCCAAATGGTTGCAAATAGATTAAACCAAATGTTTGGCGGGGGGGGGGGGACATCGCATTCAGTGGACACAGAGGTCAAGTAGGGTTCAGCCTGGTCACTTCACTTGGGGAATGGGCTCGGCTGAGGCAGTGAAAAAAGTTCTGTGTTGGTAACGAGCAGGAACAGCCACCACTGCTCACAGTTCACGCTGAAGACCCGAGCGTCTGGAGAGCAAACTATGAACTGACAACATTTATAAACCCCCGGAAATAATTTAACTCTATTGGCGAGTGGCTCTGTGTTAGCAGTGCCCCCGCCCCCATATCCGAGCTTACATGGAAGGGACTCGCAATGGTTATATATTTAAGAGAACGTCGATATCTTTAAGTTATGATTTCAGATTGACCAACCCGAATTTTAAAGCTGCCCCAGTTACATCTGGACGCTGCCCTTTGGATCATTCCCGCCTGGCCCGTGCATTGAGTGTCCTGCCAGTCTCCTCGGGAACAGCCAATCTGCTCATTACATTTCCCACCACGTCGAACGACCAAAATCAGGCGAACCGTGGGGATGTGCACATCAGCAAGACCAGACATGTCTGGGGGGGGGGGGGGGGGGAGGGAGGCAGGCAAGAGGGAGGTGGAGGGAGTGGGGGAAAAGGGAAGGAGTGGGGGAGGGGCAGGGAGTGGGGGAAGAGGGACGATGAGGGAGGAGGGGATGGGGGGGGGAGTGGGGTAGGGAGGGAGTGGGGAGGGGAGGGAGGTTAGGAGGAACTGGGTAGAAGGGAGTGGGGGAAGAGTGAGGGAGTGGGTTAGGAGGTAGTGAGGAAGAGAGGTGAGTGGGGAAGGGGGAGTGAGGGGGGGAAGGGGGAGTGAGGGGGGGGAAGGGGGAGTGAGGGAGTGGGGGAAGAAGGAGTGAGGGAGGGGGAAGAGGAATTGGGAGGGGCAGGGGGATGGAGTGGGGGAAGCGAGAATGGGGGAGGAGGATTGAGTGATGGGAAAGGAAGTGGGGGGAGGGAGGAGGATTGGGTGATGGGAGAGGAAGTGGGGGGCGAGGGAGGGGGCAGGAGTGGGGGGCGAGGGAGGGGGCAGGAGTGGGGGGCGAGGGAGGGGGCAGGAGTGGGGGGTGAGGGAGGGGGCAGGAGTGGGGGGCGAGGGAGGGGGCAGGAGTGGGGGGCGAGGGAGGGGGCAGGAGTGGGGGGCGAGGGAGGGGGCAGGAGAGTGGGGCGAGGGAGGGGGCAGGAGTGGGGGGCAGGGGCGGGAGTGCGGGAGGGAGTGGAGAAGGTGGGGGGAGTGGGGGAAGGGGGAGTGCGGTGGAGGGAGTGGGGAGGATAGAGTGGAGGGAGAGGGAGGGGGCTGAAGTGGGGGAGGGAGTGCAGAGAGCAGGAGGGAGTGGGGAAAGAGGGGGGAGGAAGTGGGGGAAGGGGAAAGAGGGAGTGGGGGAAGGGGAAAGCGGGAGTGGGGGAAGACGGGGGAGGGAGTGGGGGAAGACGGGGGAGGGAGTGGGGGAAGACGGGGGAGGGAGTGGGGGAAGACGGGGGAGGGAGTGGGGGAAGACGGGGGAGGGAGTGGGGGAAGACGGGGGAGGGAGTGGGGGAAGACGGGGGAGGGAGTGGGGGAAGACGGGGGAGGGAGTGGGGGAAGACGGGGGAGGGAGTGGGGGAAGACGGGGGAGGGAGTGGGGGAAGACGGGGGAGGGAGTGGGGGAAGACGGGGGAGGGAGTGGGGGAAGACGGGGGAGGGAGTGGGGGAAGACGGGGGAGGGAGTGGGGGAAGATAAGGGAGGAAGTGGGGGAGGGATGGGGGAAGAGGAGGGAGGGAGTGGGGGAAGAGGGAGTGGCGTTAGGGGGAAGGGAGAGTGAGGGGCGGGGAAAGAGGGAGGCTGGGGCGGGAAAGAGGCAGTGGGGGAAGAGGGTGCGGAGGGGAGGAGGAAGAGGGAGCGGGGAGGGGGAAGAGGGAGCGGGGGGAGGGGGAAGAGGGAGCGGGGGGAGGGGGAAGAGGGAGCGGGGGGAGGGGGAAGAGGGAGCGGGGGGAGGGGGAAGAGGGAGCGGGGGAGGGGGAAGAGGGAGCGGGGGAGGGGGAAGAGGGAGCGGGGGAGGGGGAAGAGGGAGCGGGGGGAGGGGGAAGAGGGAGCGGGGGAGGGGGAAGAGGGAGCGGGGGGAGGGGGAAGAGGGAGCGGGGAGGGGGAAGAGGGAGCGGGGGAGGGGGAAGAGGGAGCGGGGGGAGGGGGAAGAGGGAGCGGGGGGAGGGGGAAGAGGGAGCGGGGGGAGGGGGAATAGGGAGCGGGGGGAGGGGGAAGAGGGAGCGGGGGGAGGGGGAAGAGGGAGCGGGGGAAGAGGGAGCGGGGGGAGGGGGAAGAGGGAGCGGGGGGAGGGGGAAGAGGGAGCGGGGGGAGGGGGAAGAGGGAGCGGGGGAAGAGGGAGCGGGGGGAGGGGGAAGAGGGAGCGGGGGAGGGGGAAGAGGGCGCGGGGGAGGGGGAAGAGGGAGCGGGGGGAGGGGGAAGAGGGAGCGGGGGGAGGGGGAAGAGGGAGCGGGGGGAGGGGGAAGAGGGAGCGGGGGAGGGGGAAGAGGGAGCGGGGGGAGGGGGAAGAGGGAGCGGGGGGAGGGGGAAGAGGGAGCGGGTGGAGGGGGAAGAGGGAGCGGGGGGAGGGGGAAGAGGGAGCGGGGGGAGGGGGAAGAGGGAGCGGGGAGGGGGAAGAGGGAGCGGGGGGAGGGGGAAGAGGGAGCGGGGGGAGGGGGAAGAGGGAGCGGGGGGAGGGGGAAGAGGGAGCGGGGGGAGGGGGAAGAGGGAGCGGGGGGAGGGGGAAGAGGGAGCGGGGGGAGGGGGAAGAGGGAGCGGGGGGAGGGGGAAGAGGGAGCGGGGGGAGGGGGAAGAGGGAGCGGGGGGAGGGGGAAGAGGGAGCGGGGGGAGGGGGAAGAGGGAGCGGGGGGAGGGGGAAGAGGGAGCGGGGGGAGGGGGAAGAGGGAGCGGGGGGAGGGGGAAGAGGGAGCGGGGGGAGGGGGAAGAGGGAGCGGGGGGAGGGGAAGAGGGAGCGGGGGGAGGGGGAAGAGGGAGCGGGGGGAGGGGGAAGAGGGAGCGGGGGGAGGGGGAAGAGGGAGCGGGGGGAGGGGGAAGAGGGAGGGGGAAGAGGGAGCGGGGGGAGGGGGAAGAGGGAGCGGGGGGAGGGGGAAGAGGGAGCGGGGGGAGGGGGAAGAGGGAGCGGGGGGAGGGGGAAGAGGGAGCGGGGGGAGGGGGAAGAGGGAGCGGGGGAGGGGGAAGAGGGAGCGGGGAGGGGGAAGAGGGAGCGGGGAGGGGGAAGAGGGAGCGGGGGGAGGGGGAAGAGGGAGCGGGGGGAGGGGGAAGAGGGAGCGGGGGAGGGGGAAGAGGGAGCGGGGAGGGGGAAGAGGGAGCGAGGGGAGGGGGAAGAGGGAGCGGGGGGAGGGGGAAGAGGGAGCGGGGGGAGGGGGAAGAGGGAGCGGGGGAGGGGGAAGAGGGAGCGGGGGAGGGGGAAGAGGGAGCGGGGGAGGGGGAAGAGGGAGCGGGGGAGGGGGAAGAGGGAGCGGGGGAAGAGGGAGCGGGGGGAGGGGGAAGAGGGAGCGGGGGGAGGGGGATGAGGGAGCGGGGGGAGGGGGATGAGGGAGCGGGGGGAGGGGGATGAGGGAGCGGGGAGGGGGATGAGGGAGCGGGGAGGGGGATGAGGGAGCAGGGGGAGGGGGAAGAGGGAGCGGAGAGTGGGAAGAGGGAGCGGGGGGAGGACGAGGGAGCGGGAGGGGGAGCAGGGAAGGGGGCAGAGGGAGCGGGGGAGGGGGAAGAGGGAGCGGCGGGAGGGGGAAGAGGGAGCAGGGAGAGAGGGACGGGGAGAGGGAGTGGGGGAGGGGGAAGAGGGAGCGGGGAGGGGGAAGAGGGAGCGGGGAGGGGGAAGAGGGAGCGGGGAGGGGGAAGAGGGAGTGGGAGGTGGATGAGGGACGGGGACGAGGGAGCGGGAGGAGGGGGAAGAGGGAGGGGGAAGAGGGAGCGGGGAGGGGGAGAGGAAGCGGGGAGGGGGAAGAGGGAGCGGGGAGGGGTTAGAGGGGGCGGGGACGGGGACGAGGCAGCGGGGTGGGGGAAGAGGGAGCGGGGAGGGGGAAGAGGGAGCGGGGAGGGGGAAGAGACAGCGGGGAGGGGGAATAGGGAGCGAGGGGGAGGGAGTGGGGAGGGGGCGGGGGATGGAGAAGAGGGAGCGGGGAGGGGGAAGAGGAAGCGGGGACAGGGAAGAGGAAGCGGGGGACGGGGAAGAGGCAGCGGGGAGGGGGAAGAGGGTGCTGGGGAGGGGGAAGAGGGAGCGGGGGAGGGGGAAGAGGGAGCTGGGGAGGGGGAAGAGACAGCGGGGAGGGGGCAGAGGGAGCGGGGAGGGGGCAGAGGGAGCGGGGAGGGGGAAGAGGGAGCGGGGGAGGAGAAGAGTGAGCTGGGGAGGGGGAAGAGGGAGCGGGGGAGGGGGAAGAGGGAGCTGGGAGGGGGAAGAGGGAGCGGGGAGGGGGAAGAAGGAGCGGGGGAGGGGGAAGAGGGAGCGGGGAGGGGAGGGAGCAGAGGGAAGGAGAAGAGCGAGCTGGGAGGGGGAAGAGGGAGCGGCGGGAGGGGGAAGAGGGAGCGGCGGGAGGGGGAAGAGGGAGCGGCGGGAGGGGGAAGAGGGAGCGGAGGGAGAGGGACGGGGAGGGGGAAGACGGAGTGGGGGAAGAGGGAGTGGGGTGGGGGATGAGGGAGCGGAGGGAGCGGGGGGAGGGGGATGAGGGAGCGGGGAGGGGGATGAGGGAGCAGGGGGAGGGGAGGGGGAAGAGGGAGCGGGGAGTGGGAAGAGGGAGTGGGGGGGGACGAGGGAGCGGGAGGGGGACGAGGGAGCAGGAGGAGGGGGAAGAGGAGGCGGGGGAGGGGGAGAGGAAGCGGGGAGGGGGAGAGGAAGCGGGGAGGGGGAAGAGGAAGCGGGGAGGGGGAAGAGGAAGCGGGGAGGGGTAAGAGGTGGCGGGGACGGGGAAGAGGCAGCGGGGTGGGGGAAGAGGGTGCGGGGAGGGGGAAAAGACAGCGGGGGAGGGGGAAGAGGGAGCGAGGGGAGGGGGAAGAGGGGGAGGGAGTGGGGAGGGGGCGGGGGATGGAGAAGAGGGAGTTGGAGGGGGAAGAGGAAGCGGGGGACAGGGAAGAGGTAGCGGGGGACGGGGAAGAGGCAGCGGGGAGGGGGAAAAGGGTGCTGGGGAGAGGGAGCGGGGGAGGGGGAAGAGGGAGCTGGGGAGGGGGAAGAGACAGCGGGGAGGGGGAAGAGGGAGTGGGGGAGTGGGAAGAGACTGCGGGGAGGGTAAAGAGGGAGGGGGAGGGGGAGGGGGAAGAGGGAAGGAGAAGAGTGAGCTGGGGAGGGGGAAGAGGGAGCGGGGGAGGGGAAGAGGGAGCTGGGGAGGGGGAAGAGGGAGCGGGGGAGGGGGAAGAGGGAGCGGGGGAAGAGAATGCGGGAGGGGGAGAGGGAGCGGGGAGGGGAGGGAGCAGAGGGAAGGAGAAGAGCGAGCTGGGAGGGGGAAGGGTGAGCGGCGGGGGGGGGAAGAGGGAGCGGGGGGGAGAGGGACGGGGAGGGGGAAGACGGAGCGGGGGAGGAGGGAGCAGGGAGGGGGATGAGGGAGCGGAGGGAGTGGGGGAAGAGGGAGTGGGGGAGGGGAAAGAGGGAGCGGGGAGGGGGACGAGGGAGTGGGGAGGGGGAAGAGGGAGCAGGGGAGGGGAAAGAGGGAGCGGGGAGGGGGACAAGGGCGTGGGGAGGGGGAAGAGGGAGCGGGTGAGGGGGAAGAGTGAGCGGGGAGGGAGAAGAGGGAGCGGGGAGGGGGAAGAGTGAGTGGGGGACAGGGAAGAGGCAGTGGGGGAGGGGGAAGAGGGAGCGGGGAGGGGGAAGAGGGAGCTGGGGAGGGAGAAGAGGGAGCGGGGAGGGGGAAGAAGGAGCGGGGGACGGGGAAGAGACAGCGGGGGAGGGGGAAGCGGGAGCTGGGGAGGGGGAAGAGACAGCGGGGAGGGGGAAGAGGGAGCGGCGAGTGGGAAGAGGGAGCGGGGGAGGATGAGGGAACGGGAGGGGGAAGAGGGAGGGGGAGCAGGGAAGGGGCAGAGGGAGCGGGAGGTAGGGGGAAGAGGGAGCGGGGAGGGTGAAGAGGGAGCGGCGGGAGGGGGAAGAGGGAGCAGGGAGAGAGGGGAGGGGAAGAGGGAGTGGGGGAGGGGGAAGAGGGAACGGGGAGGGGGAAGAGGGAGTGGGAGGTGGATGAGGGAGGGGGACGAGGGAACGGGAGGAGGGGGAAGAGGGAGCGGGGGAGGGGGAGAGGAAGCGGGGAGGGGGAAGAGGGAGCGGGGAGGGGTAAGAGGGGGCGGGGACGGGGAAGAGGCAGCGGGGTGGGGGAAGAGGGAGCGGGGAGGGGGAAGAGACAGCGGGGGAGGGGGAAGAGGGAGCGAGGGAAGAGGGGGAGGGAGTGGGGAGGGGGCGGGGGGTGGAGAAGAGGGAGCGGGGAGGGGGAAGAGGAAGCGGGGGACAGGGAAGAGGAAGCGGGGGACGGGGAAGAGGCAGCGGGGAGGGGGAAGAGGGTGCTGGGGAGGGGGAAGAGACAGCGGGGAGGGGGAAGAGGGAGCGGGGAGGGTGAAGAGGGAGCGGGGGAGGGGGAAGAGACTGCGGGGAGGGGAAAGAGGGAGGGGGAAGGAGAAGAGTGAGCTGGGGAGGGGGAAGAGGGAGCGGGGGACAGGGAAGAGGAAGCGGTGGACGGGGAAGAAGCAGAGGGGAGGGGGAAGAGCGTGCTGGGGAGGGGGAAGGGGGAGCGGGGGAGGGGGAAGGGGGAGCGGGGAGGGGGAAGGGGGAGCGGGGGAGGGGGAAGAGGGAGCTGGGGACGGGGAAGGGGGAGCGGGGGAGGGGGAAGAGGGAGCTGGGGACGGGGAAGAGACAGCGGGGAGGGGGACGAGGGAGCGGGAGGAGGGGGAAGAGGGAGCGGGGGAGGGGGAGAGGAAGCGGGGAGGGGGAAGAGGGAGCGGGGAGGGGTAAGAGGTGGCGGGGACGGGGAAGAGCCAGCGGGGTGGGGGAAGAGGGAGCGGGGAGGGGGAAAAGACAGCGGGGGAGGGGGAAGAGGGAGCGAGGGGAGGGGGAAGACGGGGAGGGAGTGGGGAGGGGGCGGGGGATGGAGAAGAGGGAGCGGGAGGGGGAAGAGGAAGCGGGGGACAGGGAAGAGGTAGCGGGGGACGGGAAGAGGCAGCGGGGAGGGGGAAGAGGGTGCTGGGGAGAGGGAGCGGGGGAGGGGGAAGAGGGAGCTGGGGAGGGGGAAGAGACAGCGGGGAGGGGGAAGAGGGACTGGGGGAGTGGGAAGAGACTGTGGGGAGGGGAAAGAGGGAGGGGAGGGGAAAGAGGGAGGGGAGGGGGAAGAGGGAAGGAGAAGAGTGAGCTGGGGAGGGGGAAGAGGGAGCGGGGGAGGGGGAAGAGGGAGCGGGGGAGGGGGAAGAGGGAGCTGGGGAGGGGGAAGAGGGAGCGGGGGAGGAGGAAGAGGGAGCGGGGGGGAGGGGAAGAGAATGCGGGAGGGGGAAGAGGGAGCAGGGAGGGGAGGGAGCAGAGGGAAGGAGAAGAGCGAGCTGGGAGGGGGAAGAGGGAGCGGCGGGAGGGGGAAGAGGGAGCGGGGGGGAGAGGGACGGGGAGGGGGAAGACGGAGCGGGGAGGGGGACGAGGGAGCAGGGGAGGGGAAAGAGGGAGCGGGGAGGGGGACGAGGGCGTGGGGGAGGGGGAAGAGGGAGCGGGTGAGGGGGGAAGAGTGAGCGGGGAGGGAGAAGAGGGAGCGGGGAGGGGGAAGAGTGAGTGGGGGACAGGGAAGAGGCAGTGGGGGAGGGGGAAGAGGGAGCGGGGAGGGGGAAGAGGGAGCGGGGTAGGGAGAAGAGGGAGCGGGGAGGGGGAAGAAGGAGCAGGGGACGGGGAAGAGACAGCGGGGGAGGGGGAAGCGGGAGCTGGGGAGGGGGAAGAGACAGCGGGGAGGGGGAAGAGGGAGCGGGGAGTGGGAAGAGGGAGCGGGGAGTGGGAAGAGGGAGCGGGGGGAGGATGAGGGAGCGGGAGGAGGAAGAGGGAGGGGATGCAGGGAAGGGGGCAGAGGGAGCGGGGGGAGGGGGAAGAGGGAGCGGGGGAGGGTGAAGAGGGAGCGGCGGGAGGGGGACGAGGGAGCAGGGAGAGAGGGAAGGGGATGGGAAGAGGGAGCGGGGGAGGGGGAGAGGAAGCGGGGAGGGGGAAGAGGGAGCGGGGAGGGGTAAGAGGGGGCGGGGACGGGGAAGAGGCAGCGGGGTGGGGGAAGAGGGAGCGGGGAGGGGGAAGAGACAGCGGGGGAGGGGGAAGAGGGAGCGAGGGAAGAGGGGGAGGGAGTGGGGAGGGGGAGGGTGTGGGGAGGGGGCGGGGGGTGGAGAAGAGGGAGCGGGGAGGGGGAAGAGGAAGCGGGGGACAGGGAAGAGGAAGCGGGGGACGGGGAAGAGGCAGCGGGGAGGGGGGAAGAGGGTGCTGGGGAGAGGGAAGAGACAGCGGGGAGGGGGGAAGAGGGAGCGGGGAGGGGGAAGAGGGAGCGGGGGAGGGGGAAGAGACTGCGGGGAGGGGAAAGAGGGAGGGGGAAGGAGAAGAGTGAGCTGGGGAGGGGGAAGAGGGAGCGGGGGACAGGGAAGAGGAAAGCGGTGGACGGGGAAGAGACAGCGGGGAGGGTGAAGAGGGAGCGGGGAGGGGGAAGAGGGAGCGGGAGGAGGGGGAAGAGACAGCGGGGAGGGGGAGAGGAAGCGGGGAGGGGGGAAGAGGAGCGGGGAGGGGTAAGAGGTGGCGGGGACGGGGAAGAGGCAGCGGGGTGGGGGAAGAGGGGAGCGGGGAGGGGGAAAAGACAGCGGGGGAGGGGGAAGAGGGAGCGAGGCGAGGGGGAAGAGGGGGAGGGAGTGGGGGAGGGGGCGGGGGATGGAGAAGAGGGAGCGGGAGGGGGAAGAGGAAGCGGGGGGACAGGGAAGAGGTAGCGGGGGACGGGGAAGAGGCAGCGGGGAGGGGGATAAGGGTGCTGGGGAGAGGGAGCGGGGAGGGGGAAGAGGGAGCTGGGAGGAGGAAGAGACAGCGGGGCGGGGGAAGAGGGAGTGGGGAGGGGGAAGAGTCAGCGGGGGAGGGGGAAGAGGGAGCGAGGGAAGAGGGGGAGGGAGTGGGGAGGGGGCGGGGGGTGGAGAAGAGGGAGCGGGGAGGGGGAAGAGGAAGCGGGGGACAGGGAAGAGGAAGCGGGGGACGGGGAAGAGGCAGCGGGGAGGGGGAAGAGGCAGCGGGGAGAGGGAAGAGGGTGCTGGGGAGGGGGAAGAGACAGCGGGGAGGGGGAAGAGGGAGCGGGGAGGGGGAAGAGGGAGCGGGGAGGGGGAAGAGGGAGCGGGGGAGGGGGAAGAGACTGCGGGGAGGGGCAAGAGGGAGGGGGAAGGAGAAAGGTGAGCTGGGGAGGGGGAAGAGGGAGTGGGGGACAGGGAAGAGGAAGCGGTGGACGGGGAAGAAGCACAGGGGAGGGGGAACAGGGTGCTGGGGAGGGGGAAGAGGGAGCGGGGAGGGGGAAGAGGGAGCTGGGGACGGGGAAGAGACAACGGGGAGGGGGACGAGGGAGCGGGAGGAGGGGGAAGAGGGGAGCGGGGGAGGGGGGAGAGGAAGTGGGGGAGGGGGAAGAGGGAGCGGGGAGGGGTAAGAGGTGGCGGGGACGGGGAAGAGGCAGCGGGGTGGGGGAAGAGGGAGCGGGGAGGGGGAAAAGACAGCGGGGGAGGGGGAAGAGGGAGCGAGGGGAGGGGGAAGAGGGGAAGGGAGTGGGAGGGGGAGGGAGTGGGGAGGGGGCGGGGGATGGAGAAGAGGGAGCGGGAGGGGGAAGAGGAAGCGGGGGACAGGGAAGAGGTAGCGGGGGAGGGGGAAGAGGGTGCTGGGGAGAGGGAGCGGGGGAGGGGGAGAGGGAGCGGGGGAGGGGGAGAGGGAGCGGGGGAGGGGGAAGAGGGAGCTGGGGAGGAGGAAGAGACAGCGGGGAGGGGGAAGAGGGAGCGGGGAGGGGGAAGAGGGAGCGGGGAGGGGGAAGAGGGAGCGGGGAGGGGGAAGAGGGAGCGGGGAGGGGGAAGAGTCAGCGGGGGAGGGGGAAGAGGGAGCGAGGGAAGAGGGGGAGGGAGTGGGGAGGGGGCGGGGGGTGGAGAAGAGGGAGCGGGGAGGTGGAAGAGGAAGCGGGGGACAGGGAAGAGGAAGCGGGGGACGGGGAAGAGGCAGCGGGGAGAGGGAAGAGGGTGCTGGGGAGGGGGAAGAGACAGCGGGGAGGGGGAAGAGGGAGCGGGGAGGGGGAAGAGGGAGCGGGGAGGGGGAAGAGGGAGCGGGGAGGGGGAAGAGGGAGCGGGGAGGGGGAAGAGGGAGCGGGGGAGGGGGAAGAGGGAGCGGGGGAGGGGGAAGAGGGAGCGGGGGAGGGGGAAGAGACTGCGGGGAGGGGAAAGAGGGAGGGGGAAGGAGAAGAGTGAGCTGGGGAGGGGGAAGAGGGAGCGGGGGACAGGGAAGAGGAAGCGGTGGACGGGGAAGAAGCAGAGGGGAGGGGGAAGAGGGTGCTGGGGTGGGGGAAGAGGGAGCGGGGAGGGGGAAGAGGGAGCTGGGGACGGGGAAGAGACAGCGGGGAGGGGGACGAGGGAGCGGGAGGAGGGGGAAGAGGGAGCGGGGGAGGGGGAGAGGAAGCGGGGAGGGGGAAGAGGGAGCGGGGAGGGGTAAGAGGTGGCGGGGCCGGGGAACAGGCAGCGGGGTGGGGGAAGAGGGAGCGGGGAGGGGGGAAAAGACAGCGGGGGAGGGGGAAGAGGGAGCGAGGGGAGGGGGAAGAGGGGGAGGGAGTGGGGAGGGGGCGGGGGATGGAGAAGAGGGAGCGGGAGGGGGAAGAGGAAGCGGGGGACAGGGAAGAGGTAGCGGGGGACGGGGAAGAGGCAGCGGGGAGGGGGTAGAGGGTGCTGGGAGAGGGAGCGGGGGAGGGGGAAGAGGGAGCTGGGGAGGAGGAAGAGACAGCGGGGAGGGGGAAGAGGGACTGGGGGAGTGGGAAGAGACTGCGGGGAGGGGAAAGAGGGAGGGGAGGGGAAAGAGGGAGGGGAGGGGAAAGAGGGAGGGGAGGGGAAAGAGGGAGGGGAGGGGAAAGAGGGAAGGAGAAGAGTGAGCTGGGGAGGGGGAAGAGGGAGAGGGGTAGGGGGAAGAGGGAGCTGGGGAGGGGGAAGAGGGAGCGGGGGAGGGGGAAGAGGGAGCGGGGGAGGGGGAAGAGGGAGCGGGGAGGGGGAAGAGGGAGCGGGGGGGAGGGGGAAGAAAATGCGGGAGGGGGAAGAGGGAGCGGGGAGGGGAGGGAGCAGAGGGAAGGTGAAGAGCGAGCTGGGAGGGGGAAGAGGGAGCGGCGGGAGATGGAAGAGGGAGCGGGGGGGAGAGGGACGGGGAGGGGGGAGAGGGACGGGGGAGGGGGGAGAGGGACGGGGGAGGGGGAAGAAGGAGCGGGTGAAGAGGGAGCGGGGAGTGGGATGAGGGAGCGGAGGAAGAGGGAGTGGGGGAAGAGGGAGTGGGGGAGGGGAAAGAGGGAGTGGGGAGGGGGACGAGGGAGTGGGGAGGGGGGAAGGGGGACGAGGGACCGGGGAGGGGGACGAGGGCGTGGGGGAGGGGGAAGAGGGAGCGGGTGAGGGAGCGGGTGAGGGGGAAGAGTGAGCGGGGAGGGAGAAGAGGGAGCGGGGAGGGGGAAGAGTGAGTGGGGGGACAGGGAAGAGGCAGTGGGGGAGGGGGGAAGAGGGAGCGGGGAGGGGGAAGAGGGAGCGGGGAGGGAGAAGAGGGAACGGGGAGGGGGAAGAGGCAGCGGGGAAGGGGGAAGTGGGAGCTGGGGAGGGGGAAGAGACAGCGGGGTGGGGGAAGAGGGAGCGGGGAGTGGGAAGAGGGAGCGGGGGGAGGACGAGGGAGCGGGAGGGGGAAGAGGGAGGGGGAGCAGGGAAGGGGGCAGAGGGAGCGGGGGAAGGGGGCAGAGGGAGCGGGGGGAGGGGGCAGCGGGAGCGGGGGGAGCGGGGTAGAGGGAGCGGGGGGAGGGGGAAGAGGGAGCGGGGGAGGGGGAAGAGGGAGCGGGGAGGGTGAAGAGGGAGCGGCGGGAGGGGGAAGAGGGAGCGGGGAGGGTGAAGAGGGAGCGGGGAGGGGGAAGAGGAAGCGGGGAGGGGGAAGAGTCAGCGGGGGAGGGGGAAGAGGGAGCGAGGGAAGAGGGGGAGGGAGTGGGGAGGGGGCGGGGGGTGGAGAAGAGGGAGCGGGGAGGGGGAAGAGGAAGCGGGGGACAGGGAAGAGGAAGCGGGGGACGGGGAAGAGGGAGCGGGGAGGGGGAAGAGGGAGCGGGGAGGGGGAAGAGGGAGCGGGGAGGGGGAAGAGGGAGCGGGGGAGGGGGAAGAGACTGCGGGGAGGGGGGAAGAAGCAGAGGGGAGGGGCAAGAGGGTGCTGGGGAGGGGGAAGAGGCAGCGGGGGTGGGGGTAGAGGGAGCTGGGGAGGGGGAATAGACAGCGGGGAGGGGGAAGAGGGAGCGGGGGAGGGGGAAGAGGGAGCGGGGGAGGGGGAAGAGACTGCGGGGAGGGGAAAGAGGGAGGGGGAAGGAGAAGAGTGAGCTGGGGAGGGGGAAGAGGGAGCGGGGGAGGGGGAAGAGGGAGCTGGGGAGGGGGAAGAGGAAGCGGTGGACGGGGAAGAAGCAGAGGGGAGGGGGAAGAGGGTGCTGGGGAGGGGGAAGAGGAAGCGGGGGACAGGGAAGAGGTAGCGGGGGACGGGGAAGAGGGGAGGGGGAAAAGGGTGCTGGGGAGAGGGAGCGGGGGAAGGGGAAGAGGGAGCTGGGGAGGAGGAAGAGACAGCGGGGAGGGGGAAGAGGGAGCGGGGAGCGGGGAGGGAGCGGGGAGGGGGAAGAGGGAGCGGGGAGGGGGAAGAGGGAGCGGGGAGGGGGAAGAGGGAGCGAGGGAGGGGGAGGAGGGAGCGAGGGAGGGGGAAGAGGGAGCGAGGGAAGAGGGGGAGGGAGTGGGGAGGGGGCGGGGGGTGGAGGGGAGGGAGTGGGGAGGGGGCGGGGGGTGGAGAAGAGGGAGCGGGGAGGGGGAAGAGGAAGCGGGGGACAGGGAAGAGGAAGCGGGGGACGGGGAAGAGGCAGCGGGGAGGGGGAAGAGGCAGCGGGGAGGGGGAAGAGGGAGCGGGGAGGAGGAAGAGGGAGGGGGAAGAGGGAGCGGGGAGGGGGAAGAGGGAGCGGGGAGGGGGAAGAGGGAGCGGGGAGGGGGAAGAGGGAGCGGGGAGGGGGAAGAGGGAGCGGGGAGGGGGAAGAGGGAGCGGGGGAGGGGGAAGAGGGAGCGGGGGAGGGGGAAGAGGGAGCGGGGAGGGGGAAGAGGGAGCGGGGAGGGGGAAGAGGCAGTGGGGGAGGGGGAAGAGGCAGTGGGGGAGGGGGAAGAGGGAGCGGGGGAGGGGGAAGAGGCAGTGGGGGAGGGGGAAGAGGGAGCGGGGAGGGGGAAGAGGGAGCGGGGAGGGGGAAGCGGGAGCTGGGGAGTGGGAAGAGGGAGCGGGGGGAGGGCGAGGGAGCGGGAGGGGAAGAGGGAGCGGGGAGGGGGAAGAGGGAGCGGGGAGTGGGAGGGGGAAGAGGGAGCGGGGGACGGGGAAGAGGGTGCTGGGGAGGGGGAAGAGACTGCGGGGAGGGGGATGAGGGAGCGGGGAGGGGGATGAGGGAGCGGGGAGGGGGAAGAGGGAGCGGGGGAGGGGGGAGGGGGA
Source organism: Scyliorhinus torazame (assembly GCF_047496885.1). NCBI lineage: Eukaryota > Metazoa > Chordata > Chondrichthyes > Carcharhiniformes > Scyliorhinidae > Scyliorhinus > Scyliorhinus torazame. The sequence goes on along the minus strand of NC_092713.1, from coordinate 272,692,974 downwards.
GCGGGGGAGGGGGAAGAGGGAGCGGGGGAGGGGAAAGGGGGAGGGGAAGAGGGAAAGGGGGAGGGGAAGAGGCAGCGGGGGAGGGGGAAGAGGGGGAGGGGGAAGAGGGGGAGGGGGAAGAGGGGGAGGGGGAAGAGGGAGCGGGGGAGGGGGAAGAGGGAGCGGGGAGGGGGAAGAGGGAGCGGGGGAGGGGGAAGAGGGAGCGGGGGAGGGGGAAGAGGGAGTGGGGGAGGGGGAAGAGGGAGCGGGGGAGGGGGAAGAGGGAGCGGAGCGAGAGGGACGGGGAGGGGGAAGACGGAGCGAGGGAGGGGGAAGAGGGAGCGGGGAGGGGGAAGAGGGAGCGGGGAGGGGGGAAGAGGGAGCGGGGAGGGGGAAGAGGGAGCGGGGAGGGGGAAGAGGCAGTGGGGGAGGGGGAAGAGGCAGTGGGGGAGGGGGAAGAGGGAGCGGGGGAGGGGGGAGAGGCAGTGGGGGAGGGGGAAGAGGGAGCGGGGAGGGGGAAGAGGGAGCGGGGAGGGGGAAGCGGGAGCTGGGGAGTGGGAAGAGGGAGCGGGGGGAGGACGAGGGAGCGGGAGGGGAAGAGGGAGCGGGGAGGGGGAAGAGGGAGCGGGGAGTGGGAGGGGGAAGAGGGAGCGGGGGACGGGGAAGAGGGTGCTGGGGAGGGGGAAGAGACTGCGGGGAGGGGGATGAGGGAGCGGGGAGGGGGATGAGGGAGCGGGGAGGGGGAAGAGGGAGCGGGGGAGGGGGAAGAGGGAGCGGGGGAGGGGGAAGAGGGAGCGGGGGAGGGGAAAGGGGGAGGGGAAGAGGGAAAGGGGCAGGGGAAGAGGGAGCGGGGGAGGGGGAAGAGGGGGAGGGGGAAGAGGGGAGGGGGAAGAGGGGGAGGGGGAAGAGGGAGCGGGGGAGGGGGAAGAGGGAGCGGGGGAGGGGGAAGAGGGAGCGGGGGAGGGGGAAGAGGGAGCGGGGGAGCGGGGGAGGGGGAAGAGGGAGCGGGGGAGGGGGAAGAGGGAGCGGAGCGAGAGGGACGGGGAGGGGGAAGACGGAGAGAGGGAAGAGGGGTGGGGAGGGGGATGAGGGAGCTGGGGAGGGAGAAGAGGGAGCGGGGAGGGGGAAGAGGGAGCGGGGGAGGGGGAAGAGGGAGCGGGGAGGGGGAAGAGGGAGCGGGGGAGGGGGAAGAGGGAGCGGGGGAGGGAAGGGAGCAGAGGGAAGGAGAAGAGCGAGCTGGGAGGGGGAAGAGGGAGCGGGGAGGGGGAAGAGGGAGCGGAGCGAGAGGGACGGGGAGGGGGAAGACGGAGCGAGGGAAGAGGGGGGTGGGGAGGGGGATGCGGGAGCGGAGGAAGAGGGAGCCGGGGGAGGGGGATGAGGGAGCGGGGAGGGGGATGAGGGAGCAGGGGGAGGGGGAGGGGGAAGAGGGAGCGGGGAATGGGATGAGGGAGCGAGGGGAGGACGAGGGAGCGTGGGAGGGGGGAAGAGGGAGCGTTGGAGGGGGGAAGAGGGAATGGGAGCAGGGAAGGGGGCAGAGGGAGCGGTGGGAGGGGGCAGAGGGAGCGGTGGGAGGGGGAAGAGGGAGCGGGGGAGGGGGAAGAGGGAGCGGCGGGAGGGGGAAGAGGGAGCAGGGAGAGAGGGACGGGGAGGGGAAGAGGGAGTGGGGGAGGGGGAAGAGGGAGTGGGGGAGGGGGAAGAGGGAGCGGGGAGGGGGAAGAGGGAGGGGAGGGGAAAGAGGGAGGGGGAGGGGGAAGAGGGAAGGAGAAGAGTGAGCTGGGGAGGGGGAAGAGGGAGCGGGGGAGGGGGAAGAGGGAGCGGGGGAGGGGGAAGAGGGAGCTGGGGAGGGGGAAGAGGGAGCGGGGGAGGGGGAAGAGGGAGCGGGGGGAGGGGGGAAGAGAATGCGGGAGGGGGAAGAGGGAGCGGGGAGGGGAGGGAGCAGAGGGAAGGAGAAGAGCGAGCTGGGAGGGGGAAGAGGGAGCGGCGGGAGGGGGAAGAGGGAGCGGGGGGGAGAGGGACGGGGGAGGGGGAAGACGGAGCGGGGAGGGGGACGAGGGAGCAGGGGAGGGGAAAGAGGGAGCGGGGAGGGGGACAAGGGCGTGGGGGAGGGGGAAGAGGGAGCGGGTGAGGGGGAAGAGTGAGCGGGGAGGGAGAAGAGGGAGTGGGGAGGGGGAAGAGTGAGTGGGGGACAGGGAAGAGGCAGTGGGGGAGGGGGAAGAGGGAGCGGGGAGGGGGAAGAGGGAGCGGGGTAGGGAGAAGAGGGAGCGGGGAGGGGGAAGAAGGAGCAGGGGATGGGGAAGAGACAGCGGGGGAGGGGGAAGCGGGAGCTGGGGAGGGGGAAGAGACAGCGGGGAGGGGGAAGAGGGAGCGGGGAGTGGGAAGAGGGAGCGGGGAGTGGGAAGAGGGAGCGGGGGGAGGATGAGGGAGCGGGAGGAGGAAGAGGGAGGGGATGCAGGGAAGGGGGCAGAGGGAGCGGGGGGGAGGGGGAAGAGGGAGCGGGGGAGGGTGAAGAGGGGAGCGGCGGGAGGGGGACGAGGGAGCAGGGAGAGAGGGAAGGGGAGGGGAAGAGGGAGCGGGGGAGGGGGAGAGGAAGCGGGGAGGGGGAAGAGGGAGCGGGGAGGGGTAAGAGGGGGCGGGGACGGGGAAGAGGCAGCGGGGTGGGGGAAGAGACAGCGGGGGAGGGGGAAGAGGGAGCGAGGGAAGAGGGGGAGGGAGTGGGGAGGGGGAGGGAGTGGGGAGGGGGCGGGGGGGTGGAGAAGAGGGAGCGGGGAGGGGGAAGAGGAAGCGGGGGACAGGGAAGAGGAAGCGGGGGACGGGGAAGAGGCAGCGGGGAGGGGGAAGAGGGTGCTGGGGAGAGGGAAGAGACAGCGGGGAGGGGGAAGAGGGAGCGGGGAGGGGGAAGAGGGAGCGGGGGAGGGGGAAGAGGGAGCGGGGGAGGGGGAAGAGACTGCGGGGAGGGGAAAGAGGGAGGGGGAAGGAGAAGAGTGAGCTGGGGAGGGGGAAGAGGGAGCGGGGGACAGGGAAGAGGAAGCGGTGGACGGGGAAGAAGCAGAGGGGAGGGGGAAGAGGGAGCGGGGAGGGGGAAGAGGGAGCTGGGGACGGGGAAGAAACAGCGGGGAGGGGGACGAGGGAGCGGGAGGAGGGGGAAGAGACAGCGGGGAGGGGGAGAGGAAGCGGGGAGGGGGAAGAGGGAGCGGGGAGGGGTAAGAGGTGGCGGGGACGGGGAAGAGGCAGCGGGGTGGGGGAAGAGGGAGCGGGGAGGGGGAAAAGACAGCGGGGGAGGGGGAAGAGGGAGCGAGGCGAGGGGGAAGAGGGGAGGGAGTGGGGAGGGGGCGGGGGGATGGAGAAGAGGGAGCGGGAGGGGGAAGAGGAAGCGGGGGACAGGGAAGAGGTAGCGGGGGACGGGGAAGAGGCAGCGGGGAGGGGGAAAAGGGTGCTGGGGAGAGGGGAGAGGGAGCGGGGGAGGGGGAAGAGGGAGCTGGGGAGGAGGAAGAGACAGCGGGGCGGGGGAAGAGGGAGTGGGGAGGGGGAAGAGTCAGCGGGGGAGGGGGAAGAGGGAGCGAGGGAAGAGGGGGAGGGAGTGGGGAGGGGGCGGGGGGTGGAGAAGAGGGAGCGGGGAGGGGGAAGAGGAAGCGGGGGACAGGGAAGAGGAAGCGGGGGACGGGGAAGAGGCAGCGGGGAGGGGGAAGAGGCAGCGGGGAGAGGGAAGAGGGTGCTGGGGAGGGGGAAGAGACAGCGGGGAGGGGGAAGAGGGAGCGGGGAGGGGGAAGAGGGAGCGGGGAGGGGGAAGAGGGAGCGGGGGAGGGGGAAGAGACTGCGGGGAGGGGGAAGAGGGAGGGGGAAGGAGAAAGGTGAGCTGGGAGGGGGAAGAGGGAGTGGGGGAGGGGGAAGAGGGAGTGGGGGACAGGGAAGAGGAAGCGGTGGACGGGGGAAGAAGCACAGGGGAGGGGGAAGAGGGTGCTGGGGAGGGGGAAGAGGGAGCGGGGAGGGGGAAGAGGGAGCTGGGGACGGGGAAGAGACAACGGGGAGGGGGACGAGGGAGCGGGAGAAGGGGGAAGAGGGAGCGGGGAGGGGTAAGAGGTGGCGGGGACGGGGAAGAGGCAGCGGGGTGGGGGAAGAGGGAGCGGGGAGGGGGAAAAGACAGCGGGGGAGGGGGAAGAGGGAGCGAGGGGAGGGGGAAGAGGGGGAGGGAGTGGGGAGGGGGAGGGAGTGGGGAGGGGGCGGGGGATGGAGAAGAGGGAGCGGGAGGGGGAAGAGGAAGCGGGGGTCAGGGAAGAGGTAGCGGGGGAGGGGGAAGAGGGTGCTGGGGAGAGGGAGCGGGGAGGGGGAGAGGGAGCGGGGGAGGGGGAAGAGGGAGCTGGGGAGGAGGAAGAGACTGCGGGGAGGGGGAAGAGGGAGCGGGGAGGGGGAAGAGGGAGCGGGGAGGGGGAAGAGGGAGCGGGGAGGGGGAAGAGTCAGCGGGGGAGGGGGAAGAGGGAGCGAGGGAAGAGGGGGAGGGAGTGGGGAGGGGGCGGGGGGTGGAGAAGAGGGAGCGGGGAGGTGGAAGAGGAAGCGGGGGACAGGGAAGAGGAAGCGGGGGACGGGGAAGAGGCAGCGGGGAGAGGGAAGAGGGTGCTGGGGAGGGGGAAGAGACAGCGGGGAGGGGGAAGAGGGAGCGGGGAGGGGGAAGAGGGAGCGGGGGGGGGAAGAGGGAGCGGGGAGGGGGAAGAGGGAGCGGGGGAGGGGGAAGAGGGAGCGGGGAGGGGGAAGAGACTGCGGGGAGGGGAAAGAGGGAGGGGGAAGGAGAAGAGTGAGCTGGGGAGGGGGAAGAGGGAGCGGGGGACAGGGAAGAGGAAGCGGTGGACGGGGAAGAAGCAGAGGGGAGGGGGAAGAGGGTGCTGGGGTGGGGGAAGAGGGAGCGGGGAGGGGGAAGAGGGAGCTGGGGACGGGGAAGAGACAGCGGGGAGGGGGACGAGGGAGCGGGAGGAGGGGGAAGAGGGAGCGGGGGAGGGGGAGAGGAAGCGGGGAGGGGGAAGAGGGAGCGGGGAGGGGTAAGAGGTGGCGGGGACGGGGAACAGGCAGCGGGGGTGGGGGAAGAGGGAGCGGGGAGGGGGAAAAGACAGCGGGGGGAGGGGGAAGAGGGAGCGAGGGGAGGGGGAAGAGGGGGAGGGAGTGGGGAGGGGGCGGGGGATGGAGAAGAGGGAGCGGGAGGGGGAAGAGGAAGCGGGGGACAGGGAAGAGGTAGCGGGGGACGGGGAAGAGGCAGCGGGGAGGGGGTAGAGGGTGCTGGGAGAGGGAGCGGGGGAGGGGGAAGAGGGAGCTGGGAGGAGGAAGAGACAGCGGGGAGGGGGAAGAGGGACTGGGGGAGTGGGAAGAGACTGCGGGGAGGGGAAAGAGGGAGGGGAGGGGAAAGAGGGAGGGGAGGGGAAAGAGGGAGGGGAGGGGAAAGAGGGAGGGGAGGGGAAAGAGGGAAGGAGAAGAGTGAGCTGGGGAGGGGGAAGAGGGAGAGGGGTAGGGGGAAGAGGGAGCTGGGGAGGGGGAAGAGGGAGCGGGGGAGGGGGAAGAGGGAGCGGGGGAGGGGGAAGAGGGAGCGGGGAGGGGGAAGGGGGAGCGGGGGGAGGGGGAAGAAAATGCGGGAGGGGGAAGAGGGAGCGGGGAGGGGAGGGAGCAGAGGGAAGGAGAAGAGCGAGCTGGGAGGGGGAAGAGGGAGCGGCGGGAGATGGAAGAGGGAGCGGGGGGAGAGGGACGGGGAGGGGGGAGAGGGACGGGGGAGGGGGGAGAGGGACGGGGAGGGGGGGAGAGGGACGGGGGAGGGGGAAGAAGGAGCGGGTGAAGAGGGAGCGGGGAGGGGGATGAGGGAGCGGAGGAAGAGGGAGTGGGGGAAGAGGGAGTGGGGGAGGGGAAAGAGGGAGCGGGGAGGGGGACGAGGGAGTGGGGAGGGGGGAGGGGGGACGAGGGACCGGGGAGGGGGACGAGGGCGTGGGGGAGGGGGAAGAGGGAGCGGGTGAGGGAGCGGGTGAGGGGGAAGAGTGAGCGGGGAGGGAGAAGAGGGAGCGGGGAGGGGGAAGAGTGAGTGGGGGACAGGGAAGAGGCAGTGGGGGAGGGGGAAGAGGGAGCGGGGAGGGGGAAGAGGGAGCGGGGAGGGAGAAGAGGGAACGGGGAGGGGGAAGAGGCAGCGGGGAAGGGGGAAGTGGGAGCTGGGGAGGGGGAAGAGACAGCGGGGTGGGGGAAGAGGGAGCGGGGAGTGGGAAGAGGGAGCGGGGGGAGGACGAGGGGAGCGGGAGGGGGAAGAGGGAGGGGGAGCAGGGAAGGGGGCAGAGGGAGCGGGGGAAGGGGGCAGAGGGAGCGGGGGGAGGGGGCAGCGGGAGCGGGGGGAGGGGGCAGAGGGAGCGGGGGGAGGGGGAAGAGGGAGCGGGGGGAGGGGGAAGAGGGAGCGGGGGAGGGGGGAAGAGGGAGCGGGGGAGGGTGAAGAGGGAGCGGCGGGAGGGGGTAGAGGGAGCGGGGAGGGTGAAGAGGGAGCGGGGAGGGGGAAGAGGGAGCGGGGAGGGGGAAGAGTCAGCGGGGGAGGGGGAAGAGGGAGCGAGGGAAGAGGGGGAGGGAGTGGGGAGGGGGCGGGGGGGTGGAGAAGAGGGAGCGGGGAGGGGGAAGAGGAAGCGGGGGACAGGGAAGAGGAAGCGGGGGACGGGGAAGAGGGAGCGGGGAGGGGGAAGAGGGAGCGGGGAGGGGGAAGAGGGAGCGGGGAGGGGGAAGAGGGAGCGGGGAGGGGGAAGAGGGAGCGGGGGAGGGGGAAGAGACTGCGGGGAGGGGAAAGAGGGAGGGGGAAGGAGAAGAGTGAGCTGGGGAGGGGGAAGAGGGAGCGTGGGACAGGGAAGAGGAAGCCGGGGACGGGGAAGAAGCAGAGGGGAGGGGCAAGAGGGTGCTGGGGAGGGGGAAGAGGCAGCGGGGGTGGGGGTAGAGGGAGCTGGGAGGGGGAAGAGACAGCGGGGAGGGGGAAGAGGGAGCGGGGGACGGAGAAGAGACTGCGGGGAGGGGAAAGAGGGAGGGGGAAGGAGAAGAGTGAGCTGGGGAGGGGGAAGAGGGAGCGGGGGAGGGGGAAGAGGGAGCTGGGGAGGGGGAAGAGGAAGCGGTGGACGGGGAAGAAGCAGAGGGGAGGGGGAAGAGGGTGCTGGGGAGGGGGAAGAGGAAGCGGGGGGACAGGGAAGAGGTAGCGGGGGACGGGGAAGAGGGGAGGGGGAAAAGGGTGCTGGGGAGAGGGAGCGGGGGAGGGGGAAGAGGGATCTGGGGAGGAGGAAGAGACAGCGGGGAGGGGGAAGAGGGAGCGGGGAGCGGGGAGGGAGCGGGGAGCGGGGAGGGGGAAGAGGGAGCGGGGAGGGGGAAGAGGGAGCGGGGAGGGGGAAGAGGGAGCGAGGGAGGGGGAAGAGGGAGCGAGGGAGGGGGAAGAGGGAGCGAGGGAAGAGGGGGAGGGAGTGGGGAGGGGGCGGGGGGTGGAGGGGAGGGAGTGGGGAGGGGGCGGGGGGTGGAGAAGAGGGAGCGGGGAGGGGGAAGAGGAAGCGGGGGACAGGGAAGAGGAAGCGGGGGACGGGGAAGAGGCAGCGGGGAGGGGGAAGAGGCAGCGGGGAGGGGGAAGAGGGAGCGGGGAGGAGGAAGAGGGAGGGGGAAGAGGGAGCGGGGAGGGGGAAGAGGGAGCGGGGAGGGGGAAGAGGGAGCGGGGAGGGGGAAGAGGGAGCGGGGAGGGGGAAGAGGGAGCGGGGAGGGGGAAGAGGGAGCGGCGGAGGGGGAAGAGGGAGCGGGGAGGGGGAAGAGGGAGCGGGGAGGGGGAAGAGGCAGTGGGGGAGGGGGAAGAGGCAGTGGGGGAGGGGGAAGAGGGAGCGGGGGAGGGGGAAGAGGCAGTGGGGGAGGGGGGAAGAGGGAGCGGGGAGGGGGAAGAGGGAGCGGGGAGGGGGAAGCGGGAGCTGGGGAGTGGGAAGAGGGAGCGGGGGGAGGACGAGGGAGCGGGAGGGGGAAGAGGGAGCGGGGAGGGGGAAGAGGGAGCGGGGAGTGGGAGGGGGAAGAGGGAGCGGGGGACGGGGAAGAGGGTGCTGGGGAGGGGGAAGAGACTGCGGGGAGGGGGATGAGGGAGCGGGGAGGGGGAAGAGGGAGCGGGGGAGGGGGAAGAGGGAGCGGGGAGGGGGGAAGAGGGAGCGGGGGAGGGGGAAGAGGGAGCGGGGGAGGGGAAAGGGGGAGCGGGGGAGGGGAAAGGGGGAGGGGAAGAGGGAAAGGGGGAGGGGAAGAGGGAGCGGGGGAGGGGGAAGAGGGAGCGGGGGAGGGGGAAGAGGGAGCGGGGCAGGGGGAAGAGGGAGCGGGGGAGGGGGAAGAGGGAGCGGGGAGGGGGAAGAGGGAGCGGGGGAGGGGGAAGAGGGAGCGGAGCGAGAGGGACGGGGAGGGGGAAGACGGAGCGAGGGAAGAGGGGTGGGGAGGGGGATGAGGGAGCTGGGGAGGGAGAAGAGGGAGCGGGGGAGGGGGAAGAGGGAGCGGGGGAGGGAAGGGAGCAGAGGGAAGGAGAAGAGCGAGCTGGGAGGGGGAAGAGGGAGCGGGGAGGGGGAAGAGGGAGCGGAGCGAGAGGGACGGGGAGGGGGAAGACGGAGCGAGGGAAGAGGGGGTGGGGAGGGGGATGAGGGAGCGGAGGAAGAGGGAGCCGGGGGAGGGGGATGAGGGAGCGGGGAGGGGGATGAGGGAGCAGGGGGAGGGGGAGGGGGATGAGGGAGCAGGGGGAGGGGGAGGGGGAAGAGGGAGCGGGGAATGGGATGAGGGAGCGAGGGGAGGACGAGGGAGCGTGGGAGGGGGGAAGAGGGAGCGTTGGAGGGGGGAAGAGGGAATGGGAGCAGGGAAGGGGGCAGAGGGAGCGGTGGGAGGGGGCAGAGGGAGCGGGGGAGGGGGAAGAGGGAGCGGCGGGAGGGGGAAGAGGGAGCAGGGAGAGAGGGACGGGGAGGGGAAGAGGGAGTGGGGGAAGAGGGAGTGGGGGAGGGGGAAGAGGGAGTGGGGGAGGGGGAAGAGGGAGCGGGGAGGGGGAAGAGGGAGTGGGAGGTGGATGAGGGAGGGGACGAGGGAACGGGAGGAGGGGGAAGAGGGGGACGGGGAGAGGAAGCGGGGAGGGGGGAGAGGAAGCGGGGAGGGGGAAGAGTGAGCGGGGAGGGGGAGGAAGGAGCGGGGGACGGGGAAGAGGCAGCGGGGGGAGGAGGAAGCGGGAGCGGGGAGTGGGAAGTGGGAGCGGGGGAGGGGGAAGAGGGAGGGGGAGCAGGGAATGGGGCAGAGGGAGTGGGGGAGGGGGAAGAGGGAGTGGGGGAGGGGGAAGAGGGAGTGGGGGAGGGGGAAGAGGGAGCGGGGAGGGGGAAGAGGGCGTGGGAGGTGGATGAGGGAGGGGACGAGGGAACGGGAGGAGGGGGGAAGAGGGAACGGGAGGAGGGGGAAGAGGGGGACGGGGAGAGGAAGCGGGGAGGGGTAAGAGGGGGCGGGGACGGGGAAGAGGCAGCGGGGTGGGGGAAGAGGGAGCGGGGAGGGGGATGAGACAGCGGGGGAGGGGGAAGAGGGAGCGAGGGAAGAGGGGGAGGGAGTGGGGAGGGGGAAGAGGGGGAGGGGGAAGAGGGAGAGGGGGAGGGGGAAGAGGGAGCTGGGGAGGGAGAAGAGGGAGCGGGGGGAGGGGGAAGAGGGAGCGGGGAGGGGGAAGAGGGAGCGGGGGAGGGGGAAGAGGGAGCGGAGCGAGAGGGACGGGGAGGGGGAAGACGGAGCGAGGGAAGAGGGGGTGGGGAGGGGGATGAGGGAGCGGGGAGGGGGATGAGGGAGCAGGGGGAGGGGGAGGGGGAAGAGGGAGCGGGGAATGGGATGAGGGAGCGAGGGGAGGACGAGGGAGCGTGGGAGGGGGGAAGAGGGAGCGTTGGAGGGGGGAAGAGGGAATGGGAGCAGGGAAGGGGGCAGAGGGAGCGGTGGGAGGGGGAAGAGGGAGCGGGGGAGGGGGAAGAGGGAGCGGCGGGAGGGGGAAGAGGGAGCAGGGAGAGAGGGACGGGGAGGGGAAGAGGGAGTGGGGGAGGGGGAAGAGGGAGTGGGGGAGGGGGAAGAGGGAGCGGGGAGGGGGAAGAGGGAGCGGGGAGGGGGAAGAGGGAGTGGGAGGTGGATGAGGGAGGGAGGAGGGGGAAGAGGGGGACGGGGAGAGGAAGCGGGGAGGGGGGAGAGGAAGCGGGGAGGGGGAAGAGGGAGCGGGGAGGGGGCGGGGACGGGGAAGAGGCAGCGGGGTGGGGGAAGAGTGAGCGGGGAGGGGGAGGAAGGAGCGGGGGACGGGGAAGAGGCAGCGGGGGAGGAGGAAGCGGGAGCTGGGAGGGGGAAGAGACAGCGGGGTGGGGGAAGAGGGAGTGGGAAGAGGGAGCGGGGGAGGGGGAAGAGGGAGGGGGAGCAGGGAATGGGGCAGAGGGAGCGGGGGGTAGGGGGAAGAGGGAGCGGCGGGAGTGGGAAGAGGGAGCAGGGAGAGAGGGACGGGGAGGGGAAGAGGGAGTGGGGGAGGGGGAAGAGGGAGTGGGGGAGGGGGAAGAGGGAGCGGGGAGGGGGAAGAGGGCGTGGGAGGTGGATGAGGGAGGGGACGAGGGAACGGGAGGAGGGGGAAGAGGGAACGGGAGGAGGGGGAGGGAGTGGGGAGGGGGAAGAGGGAGAGGGGGAGGGGGAAGAGGGAGAGGGGGAGGGGAAAGAGGGAGCTGGGGAGGGGGAAGAGGGAGCGGAGCGAGAGGGACGGGGAGGGGGAAGACGGAGCGAGGGAAGAGGGGGTGGGGAGGGGGATGAGGGAGCGGAGGAAGAGGGAGCCGGGGGAGGGGGATGAGGGAGCGGGGAGGGGGATGAGGGAGCAGGGGGAGGGGGAGGGGGAAGAGGGGCGGGGAGTGGGATGAGGGAGCGAGGGGAGGACGAGGGAGCGTGGGAGGGGGGAAGTGGGGGGCGTGGGAGGGGGGAAGAGGGAATGGGAGCAGGGAAGGGGGCAGAGGGAGCGGTGGGAGGGGGGAAGAGGGAGCGGGGGAGGGGGAAGAGGGAGCGGCGGGAGGGGGAAGAGGGAGCAGGGAGAGAGGGACGGGGAGGGGAAGAGGGAGTGGGGGAGGGGGAAGAGGGAGCGGGGAGGGGGAAGAGGGAGTGGGAGGTGGATGAGGGAGGGGACGAGGGAACGGGAGGAGGGGGACGAGGGCGTGGGGGAGGGGAAAGAGGGAGCGGGTGAGGGGGAAGAGTGAGCGGGGAGGGAGAAGATGGAGTGGGGAGGGGGAAGAGGGAGTGGGGAGGGGGAAGAGGGAGCGGGGAGGGAGAAGAGGGAGCAAGGAGGGGAAAGAAGGAGCGGGGGACGGGGAAGAGGCAGCGGGGGGAGGGGGAAGCGGGAGCTGGGGAGGGGGAAGAGGGAGCGGGGAGTGGGAAGAGGGAGCGGGGGAGGGTGAAGAGGGAGCGGCGGGAGGGGGAAGAGGGAGCAGGGAGAGAGGGACGGGGAGGGGAAGAGGGAGTGGGGGAGGGGAAGAGGGAGTGGGGGAGGGGGAAGAGGGAGCGGGGAGGGGGAAGAGGGAGTGGGAGGTGGATGAGGGAGGGGGACGAGGGAACGGGAGGAGGGGGAAGAGGGAGCGGGGAGGGGGAAGAGGGAGCGGGAGGGGTAAGAGGGGGCGGGGACGGGGAAGAGGCAGCGGGGGAAGAGGGGGTGGGGAGGGGGCGGGGGATGGAGAAGAGGGAGCGGGGAGGGGGAAGAGGGAGCGGCGGGAGGGGGAAGAGTGAGCAGGGAGAGAGGGACGGGGAGGGGAAGAGGGAGTGGGGGAGGGGAAGAGGGAGTGGGGAGGGGGAAGAGGGAGCGGGGAGGGGGAAGAGGGAGTGGGAGGTGGATGAGGGAGGGGGACGAGGGAACGGGAGGAGGGGGAAGAGGGAGCGGGGGAGGGGGAGAGGAAGCGGGGAGGGGGAAGAGGGAGCGGGAGGGGTAAGAGGGGGCGGGGACGGGGAAGAGGCAGCGGGGGAAGAGGGGGTGGGGAGGGGGCGGGGGATGGAGAAGAGGGAGCGGGGAGGGGGAAGAGGAAGCGGGGGAGGGTGAAGAGGGAGCGGCGGGAGGGGGAAGAGGGAGCAGGGAGAGAGGGACGGGGAGGGAGAAGAGGGAGTGGGGGAGGGGAAGAGGGAGTGGGGGAGGGGAAGAGGGAGTGGGGGAGGGGGAAGAGGGAGAGGGGAGGGGGAACAGGGAGTGGGAGGTGGATGAGGGAGGGGGACGAGGGAACGTGAGGATGGGGAAGAGGGAGCGAGGGAGGGGTAGAGGAAGCGGGGAGGGGGAAGAGGAAGCGGGGAGGGGTAAGAGGGGGCGGGGGACGGGGAAGAGGCAGCGGGGAGGGGGAAGAGGGAGCGGGGAGGGGGAAGAGGGAGCGTGGGAAGAGGGGGAGGGGGATGGAGAAGAGGGAGCGGGGTGGGGGAAGAGGAAGCAGGGGACGGGGAAGAGGAAGCGGGGGACAGGGAAGAGGCAGCGGGGAGGGGGAAGAGGCAGCGGGGAGGGGGAAGAGGGAGCGGGGAGAGGAAGCGGGGAGGGGGAAGAGGAAGCGGGGAGGGGTAAGAGGGGGCGGGGACGGGGAAGAGGCAGCGGGGAGGGGGAAGAGGGAGCGGGGGAGGGGGAAGAGGGAGCTGGGGAGGGGGATGAGACAGCGGGGAGGGGGATGAGGGAGCGGGGAGGTGGAAGAGGGAGTGGGGGAGTGGGAAGAGACTGCGGGGAGGGGAATGAGGGAGGGGGAGGGGGGAGGGGGAGGGGGAAGAAGAAGAGTGAGCTGGGGAGGGGTAAGAGGGAGCGGGGGAGGGGGAAGAGGGAGCGGGGGAGTGGGAAGAGGGAGCGGGGGAGGACGAGGGAGCGGGAGGGGGAAGAGGGAGGGGAGCAGGGAAGGGGGCAGAGGGAGCGGGGGGAGGGGGAAGTGGGAGCGGCGGGAGGGGGAAGAGGGAGCAGGGAGAGAGGGACGGGGAGGGGGAAGAGGGAGTGGGGGACGGGGAAGAGGGAGCGGGGAGGGGTAGAGGGAGCGGGGAGGGGGAAGAGGGAGTGGGAGGTGGATGAGGGAGGGGGACGAGGGAACGGGAGCAGGGGGAAGTGGGAGCGGGGGAGGGGGCGAGGAAGCGGGGAGGGGTAGAGGGAGTGGGGGAGTGGGAAGAGACTGCGGGGAGGGGAAAGGGGGAGGGGGAAGAGGGAAGGAGAACAGGGAGTGGGGATGGGGAAGAGGGAGCGGCGGGAGGGGGAAGAGGGAGCGGGGGGAGAGGGACAGGGAGGGGGATGAGGGAGCGGAGGAAGAGGGAGTGGGGGAAGAGGGAGTGGGGGAGGGGAAAGAGGGAGCGGGGAGGGGGACGAGGGAGTGGGGAGGGGGAAAAGGGAGCAGGGGAGGGGGAAGAGGGAGCAGGGGAGGGGAAAGAGGGAGCGGGGAGGGGGACGAGGGCGTGGGGGAGGGGAAAGAGGGAGCGGGTGAGGGGGAAGAGTGAGCGGGGAGGGAGAAGATGGAGTGGGGAGGGGGAAGAGGGAGTGGGGAGGGGGAAGAGGGAGCGGGGAGGGAGAAGAGGGAGCAAGGAGGGGAAAGAAGGAGCGGGGGACGGGGAAGAGGCAGCGGGGGGAGGGGGAAGCGGGAGCTGGGGAGGGGGGAAGAGGGAGCGGGGAGTGGGAAGAGGGAGCGGGGGAGGGTGAAGAGGGAGCGGCGGGAGGGGGAAGAGGGAGCAGGGAGAGAGGGACGGGGAGGGGAAGAGGGAGTGGGGGAGGGGAAGAGGGAGTGGGGGAGGGGGAAGAGGGAGCGGGGAGGGGGAAGAGGGAGTGGGAGGTGGATGAGGGAGGGGGACGAGGGAACGGGAGGAGGGGAAGAGGGAGTGGGGAGGGGGAAGAGGGAGCGGGAGGGGTAAGAGGGGGCGGGGACGGGGAAGAGGCAGCGGGGGAAGAGGGGGAGGGGGTGGGGAGGGGGCGGGGGGATGGAGAAGAGGGAGCGGGGAGGGGGAAGAGGGAGCGGCGGGAGGGGGAAGAGTGAGCAGGGAGAGAGGGACGGGGAGGGGAAGAGGGAGTGGGGGAGGGGAAGAGGGAGTGGGGGAGGGGGAAGAGGGAGCGGGGAGGGGGAAGAGGGAGTGGGAGGTGGATGAGGGAGGGGGACGAGGGAACGGGAGGAGGGGGAAGAGGGAGCGGGGAGGGGGAGAGGAAGCGGGGAGGGGGAAGAGGGAGCGGGAGGGGTAAGAGGGGTCGGGGACGGGGAAGAGGCAGCGGGGGAAGAGGGGGTGGGGAGGGGGCGGGGGATGGAGAAGAGGGAGCGGGGAGGGGGAAGAGGAAGCGGGGGAAGAGGGGGAGGGGGATGGAGAAGAGGGAGCGGGGTAGGGGAAGAGGAAGCGGGGGACGGGGAAGAGGAAGCGGGGGACAGGGAAGAGGCAGCGGGGAGGGGGAAGAGGCAGCGGGGAGGGGGAAGAGGGAGCGGGGAGAGGAAGCGGGGAGGGGGGAAGAGGAAGCGGGGAGGGGTAAGAGGGGGCGGGGACGGGGAAGAGGCAGCGGGGAGGGGGAAGAGGGAGCGGGGAGGGGGAAGAGGGAGCTGGGGAGGGGGATGAGACAGCGGGGAGGGGGATGAGGGAGCGGGGAGGTGGAAGAGGGAGTGGGGGAGTGGGAAGAGACTGCGGGGAGGGGAATGAGGGAGGGGGAGGGGGAGGGGGGAGGGGAAGAAGAAGAGTGAGCTGGGGAGGGGTAAGAGGGAGCGGGGGAGGGGGAAGAGGGAGCGGGGGAGTGGGAAGAGGGAGCGGGGGGAGGACGAGGGAGCGGGAGGGGGAAGAGGGGAGGGGAGCAGGGAAGGGGGCAGAGGGAGCGGGGGGAGGGGGAAGTGGGAGCGGCGGGAGGGAGCAGGGAGAGAGGGACGGGGAGGGGGAAGAGGGAGTGGGGGACGGGGAAGAGGGAGCGGGGAGGGGGAAGAGGGAGTGGGAGGTGGATGAGGGAGGGGGACGAGGGAACGGGAGCAGGGGGAAGTGGGGAGCGGGGGAGGGGGGCGAGGAAGCGGGGAGGGGGAAGAGGGAGCGGGGAGGGGTAAGAGAGGGCGGGGACAGGGAAGAGGCAGCGGGGTGGGGGAAGAGGGAGCGGGGAGGGGGTAAGAGAGCGGGGGAGGGGGGAAGAGGGAGCGAGGGAAGAGGGGGAGGGAGTGGGGAGGGGGCGGGGGGTGGAGAAGAGGGAGCGGGGCGGGGGAAGAGGAAGCGGGGGACAGGGAAGAGGAAGCGGGGGGACGGGGAAGAGGGAGCGGGGAGGGGGGAAGAGGGAGCGGGGAGGGGGAAGAGGGAGTGGGAGGTGGATGAGGGAGGGGGACGATGGGAACGGGAGGAGGGGTAAGAGGGAGCGGGGGAGGGGGAGAGGAAGCGGGGAGGGGGAAGAGGGAGCGGGAGGGGTAAGAGGGGGGCGGGGACGGGGAAGAGGCAGCGGGGGAAGAAGTGGTGGGGAGGGGGCGGGGGGATGGAGAAGAGGGAGCGGGGAGGGGGAAGAGGAAGCGGGGGAGGGTGAAGAGGGAGCGGCGGGAGGGGGAAGAGGGAGCAG
Source organism: Scyliorhinus torazame (assembly GCF_047496885.1). NCBI lineage: Eukaryota > Metazoa > Chordata > Chondrichthyes > Carcharhiniformes > Scyliorhinidae > Scyliorhinus > Scyliorhinus torazame. Next base: position 272,677,490 of record NC_092713.1, on the reverse strand, counting down.
GGAGAGAGGGACGGGGAGGGGAAGAGGGAGTGGGGGAGGGGAAGAGGGAGTGGGGGAGGGGAAGAGGGAGTGGGGGAGGGGGGAAGAGGGAGAGGGGAGGGGGAACAGGGAGTGGGAGGTGGATGAGGGAGGGGGACGAGGGAACGGGAGGATGGGGAAGAGGGAGCGAGGGAGGGGTAGAGGAAGCGGGGAGGGGGAAGAGGAAGCGGGGAGGGGTAAGAGGGGGCGGGGACGGGGAAGAGGCAGCGGGGAGGGGGAAGAGGGAGCGGGGAGGGGGAAGAGGGAGCGGGGAGGGGGAAGAGGGAGCGTGGGAAGAGGGGGAGGGGGATGGAGAAGAGGGAGCGGGGTGGGGGAAGAGGAAGCGGGGGGACGGGGAAGAGGAAGTGGGGGGACAGGGAAGAGGCAGCGGGGAGGGGGAAGAGGCAGCGGGGAGGGGGAAGAGGGAGCGGGGAGAGGAAGCGGGGAGGGGGAAGAGGAAGCGGGAGGGGTAAGAGGGGGCGGGGGACGGGGAAGAGGCAGCGGGGAGGGGGAAGAGGGAGCGGGGAGGGGGAAGAGGGAGCTGGGGAGGGGGATGAGACAGCGGGGGAGGGGGATGAGGGAGCGGGGAGGTGGAAGAGGGAGTGGGGGAGTGGGAAGAGACTGCGGGGGAGGGGAATGAGGGAGGGGGAGGGGGGAGGGGGAGGGGGAAGAAGAAGAGTGAGCTGGGGAGGGGTAAGAGGGAGCGGGGGAGGGGGAAGAGGGAGCGGGGGAGTAGGAAGAGGGAGCGGGGGGAGGACGAGGGAGCGGGAGGGGGAAGAGGGAGGGGAGCAGGGAAGGGGGCAGAGGGAGCGGGGGGAGGGGGAAGTGGGAGCGGCGGGAGGGGGAAGAGGGAGCAGGGAGAGAGGGACGGGGAGGGGGAAGAGGGAGTGGGGGAGGGGGAAGAGGGAGCGGGGAGGGGGAAGAGGGAGGTGGATGAGGGAGGGGGACGAGGGAACGGGAGCAGGGGGAAGTGGGAGCGGGGGAGGGGGCGAGGAAGCGGGGGAGGGGGAAGAGGGAGCGGGGAGGGGTAAGAGGGGGCGGGGACAGGGAAGAGGCAGCGGGGTGGGGGAAGAGGGAGCGGGGGAGGGGTAAGAGAGCGGGGGAGGGGGAAGAGGGAGCGAGGGAAGAGGGGGAGGGGAGTGGGGAGGGGGCGGGGGGTGGAGAAGAGGGGAGCGGGGCGGGGGAAGAGGAAGCGGGGGACAGGGAAGAGGAAGCGGGGGACGGGGAAGAAGGGAGCGGGGAGGGGGGAAGAGACAGCGGGGAGGGGGAAGAGGGAGCGGGGGAGGGGGAAGAGGGAGCGGGGGAGGGGGAAGAGACTGCGGGGAGGGGAAAGAGGGAGCGGAGAGGGGGAAGAGGGGAGTGGGGGAGTGGGAAGAGACTGTGGGGAGAGGGAAAGGGGGAGGGGGAAGAGGGAAGGAGAAGAGTGAGCTGGGGAGGGGGAAGAGGGAGCGGGGAGGGGAAGAGGGAGCTGGGGAGGGGGAAGAGGAGCGGGGGGAGGGGGAAGAGGGAGCGGGGGGAGGGGGAAGAGGGAGCGGGGGGAGGGGGAAGAGGGAGCGGGGGGAGGGGGAAGAGGAATGCGGGAGGAGGAAGAGGGAGCTGGGAGGGGAGGGAGCAGAGGGAAGGAGAAGAGCGAGCTGGGAGGGGGAAGAGGGAGCGGCGGGAGGGGGAAGAGGGGAGCGGGGGGAGAGGGAAGGGGCAGGGGAAGACGGAGCGGGGGAAGAGGGGAGTGGGGAGGGGGATGAGGGAGCGGAGGATGAGGGAGCGGGGAGGGGGATTAGGGAGCAGGGGGAGGGGGAGGGGGAAGAGGGAGTGGGAAGAGGGAGCGGGGGGAGTACGAGGGGAGCGGGAGGGGGAAGAGGGAGCGTGGGAGGGGGAAGAGGGGGAAGCAGGGAAGGGGGCGGTGGGATGGGGAAGAGGGAGCGGGGGAGGGGGAAGAGGGAGCGGCGGGAGGGGGAAGAGGGAGCAGGGTGAGAGGGATGGGGAGAGGAAGTGGGAGTGGGGGAGATGGAAGAGGGAGCGGGGAGGGGGAAGAGGGAGTGGGAGGTGGATGAGGGAGGGGGACGAGGGAGCGGGAGGAGGGGGAAGAGGGAGCGGGGAGGGGTAAAAGGTGGCGGGGAAGGGGAAGAGGCAGCGGGGTGGGGGAAGAGGCAGCGGGGTGGGGGAAGAGGGAGCGGGGAGGGGGAAAAGACAGCGGGGAGGGGGAAGAGGGAGCGAGGGGAGGGGGAAGAGGAAGCGGGGCACAGGGAAGAGGGAGCGAGGGGAGGGGGAAGAGGGGGAGGGAGTGTGGAGGGGGCGGGGGATGGAGAAGAGGCAGCGGGGAGGGGGAAGAGGGTGCTGGGGAGAGGGAAAAAGGAGCGGGGGAGGGGGAAGAGGGAGTGGGGGAGTGGGAAGAGACTGCGGGGAGGGGGAAGAGGGTGCTGGGGAGAGGGAAAAAGGAGCGGGGGAGGGGGAAGAGGGAGTGGGGGAGTGGGAAGAGACTGCGGGGAGGGGGAAGAGGAAAGGAGAAGAGTGAGCTGGGGAGGGGAAGAGGGAGCGGGGAGGGGGAAGAGGGAGCTGGGAGGGGGAAATGGGAGCGGGGGGAGGGGGAAGAGAATGTGGGGGGGGGAAGAGGGAGCTGGGAGGGGAGGGAGCAGAGGGAAGGAGAAGAGCGAGCTGGGTGGGGGAAGAGGGAGCGGCGGGAGGGGGAAGAGGGAGCGGGGGGGAGAGGGAAGGGGCAGGGGGAAGACGGAGCGGGGGAAGAGGGAGTGGGGAGGGGGATGAGGGAGCGGAGGATGAGGGAGCGGGGAGGGGGATGAGGGAGCAGGGGGAGGGGGAGGGGGAAGAGGGAGTGGGAAGAGGGAGCGGGGGGAGTACGAGGGAGCGGGAGGGGGAAGAAGGAGCGTGGGAGGGGGGAAGACGGAGGGGGAGGAGGGAAGGGGGCAGAGGGAGCGGTGGGAGGGGAAGAGGGAGCGGGGGAGGGGGAAGAGGAAGCGGCGGGAGGGGGAAAAGGAGCAGGGAGAGAGGGATGGGGAGGGGAAGGGGGTGTGGGGGAGGGGGAAGAGGGAGCGGGAAGAGGGAGTGGGAGGTGGATGAGGGAGGGGGACGAGGGAGCGGGAGGAGGGGGAAGATGGAGCGGGGGAGGGGAGAGGAAGCGGGGAGGGAGAAGAGGGAGCGGGGAGGGGTAAGAGGTGGCGGGGTGGGGAAATGGGAGCGGGGAGGGGGAAAAGACAGCGGGGGAGGGGGAAGAGGGAGCGAGGGGAGGGGGAAGTGGGGGAGGGAGTGGGGAGGGGGCGGGGGATGGAGAAGAGGGAGCGGGGAGGGGGAAAAGACAGCGGGGGAGGGGGAAGAGGGAGCGAGGGGAGGGGGAAGAGGGGGAGGGGGAAGAGGGGGAGGGAATAGGGAGGGGGCGGGGGATGGAGAAGAGGGAGCGGGAGGGGGAAGAGGGAGCAGGGTGAGAGGGATGGGGAGAGGAAGTGGGAGTGGGGGAGATGGAAGAGGGAGCGGGGAGGGGGAAGAGGGAGTGGGAGGTGGATGAGGGAGGGGGACGAGGGAGCGGGAGGAGGGGGAAGAGGGAGCCGGGAGGGGAAAGAGGGTGCTGGGGAGAGGGAAAAGTGAGCGGGGGAGGGGGAAGAGGGAGCTGGGGAGGGGTAAGAGACAGCGGGGAGGGGGATGATGGAGCGGGGAGGGGGAAGAGGGAGTGGGGGAGTGGGAAGAGACTGTGGGGAGGGGAAAGAGGGAGGGGGAGGGGGAAGAGGGAAGGAGAAGAGTGAGCTGGGGAGGGGGAAGAGTGAGCTGGGGAGGGGGAAGAGGGAGCGGGGAGGGGGAAGAGGGAGCTGGGGAGGGGGAAGAGGGAGCGGGGGAGGGGGAAGAGGGAGCGGGGGGATGGGGAAGAGAATGTGGGAGGGGGAAGAGGGAGCGGGGAGGGGAGGGAGCAGAGGGAAGGAGAAGAGCGAGCTGGGAGGGGGAAGAGGGAGCGGCGGGAGGGGAAGAGGGAGCGGGGGGAGAGGGAAGGGGAGGGGGATGAGGGAGCGGAGGAAGAGGGAGTGGGGGAAGAGGGAGTGGGGGAGGGGGAGAGGAAGCGGGGAGGGGGAAGAGGGAGCGGGGAGGGGTAAGAGGGTGCGGGGACGGGGAAGAGGCAGCGGGGTGGGGGAAGAGGGAGCGGGGAGGGGGAAGAGACAGCGGGAGAGGGGGAACAGGGAGCGAAGGACGAGGGGGAGGGAGTGGGGAGGGGGCGGGGGATGGAAAAGAGGGAGCGGGGAGGGGGAAGAGGAAGCGGGGGACAGGGAAGAGGAAGCGGGGGACGGGGAAGAGGCAGCGGGGAGGGGGAAGAGGGTGCTGGGGAGAGGGAAGAGGGAGCGGGGGAGGGGGAAGAGGGAGCTGGGGAGGGGGAAGAGACAGCGGGGAGGGGGATGAGGGAGCGGGGAGGGGGAAGAGGGAGTGGGGGAGTGGGAAGAGACTGTGGGGAGGGGGAAGAGGGAAGGAGAAGAGTGAGCTGGGGAGGGGAAGAGGGAGCGGGGAGGGGGAAAAGGGAGCTGGGGAGGTGGAAGAGGGAGCGGGGGAGGGGGAAATGGGAGCGGGGGAAGGGGGAAGAGAATGTGGGGGGGGAAGAGGGAGCGGGGAGGGGAGAGAGCAGAGGGAAGGAGAAGTGCGAGCTGGGAGGGGGAAGAGGGAGCGGCGGGAGGGGGAAGAGGGAGCGGGGGGAGAGGGACGGGGAGGGGGAAGACGGAGCGGGGGAAGAGGGAGCGGGGAGGGGGATGAGGGAGCGGAGGAAGAGGGAGTGGGGGAAGAGGGAGTGGGGGAGGGGAAAAAGGGAGCGGGGAGGGGGACGAGGGAGTGGGGAGGGGGAAGAGGGAGCAGGGGAGGGGAAAGAGGGAGCGGGGAGGGGGACAAGGGAATGGGGAGGGGGAAGAGGGAGCGGGTGAGGGGGAAGAGTGAGCGTGGAGGGAGAAGAGGGAGCGGGGAGGGGGAAGAGGGAGTGGGGGACAGGGAAGAGGCAGTGGGGGAGGGGGAAGAGGGAGCGGGGAGGGGTAAGAGGGAGCGGGGGAGGGAGAAGAGGGAGCGGGGAGGGGGAAGAAGGAGCGGGGGACTGGGAAGAGGCAGCGGAGGAGGGGGAAGCGGGAGCTGGGGAGGGGGAAGACACAGCGGGGAGGGTGAAGAGGGAGTGGGGAGTGGGAAGAGGGAGCGGGAGGAGGACGAGGGAGCGGGAGGGGGAAGAGGGAGGGGGAGCAGGGAAGGGGGCAGAGGGAGCGGGGGGAGGGGGAAGAGGGAGCGGGGAGAGAGGGACGGGGAGGGGAAGAGGGAGTGGGGAGGGGGAAGAGGGAGTGGGAGGTGGACGAGGGAACGGGAGGAGGGGGAAGAGGGAGCGGGGGAGGGAGAGAGGAAGCGGGGAGGGGGAAGAGGGAGCGGGGAGGGGGAAGAGACAGCGGGGGAGGGGGAAGAGGGAGCGAGGGAAGAGGGGGAGGGGGTGGGGAGGGGGCGGGGGGTGGAGAAGAGGAAGCGGGGGACAGGGAAGAGGTAGCGGGGGACGGGGAAGAGGCAGCCGGGAGGGGAAAGAGGGTGCTGGGGAGAGGGAAAAGTGAGCGGGGGAGGGGGAAGAGGGAGCTGGGGAGGGGTAAGAGACAGCGGGGAGGGGGATGATGGAGCGGGGAGGGGGAAGAGGGAGTGGGGGAGTGGGAAGAGACTGTGGGGAGGGGAAAGAGGGAGGGGGAGGGGGAAGAGGAAGGAGAAGAGTGAGCTGGGGAGGGGGAAGAGGGAGCGGGGAGGGGGAAGAGGGAGCTGGGGAGGGGAAGAGGGAGCGGGGGAGGGGGAAGAGGGAGCGGGGGGATGGGGAAGAGAATGTGGGAGGGGGAAGAGGGAGCGGGGAGGGGAGGGAGCAGAGGGAAGGAGAAGAGCGAGCTGGGAGGGGAAGAGGGAGCGGCGGGAGGGGGAAGAGGGAGCGGGGGGAGAGGGAAGGGGCAGGGGGAAGACGGAGCGGGGGAAGAGGGAGAGGGAGGGGGATGAGGGAGCGGAGGAAGAGGGAGTGGGGGAAGAGGGAGTGGGGGAGGGGGAGAGGAAGCGGGGAGGGGGAAGAGGGAGCGGGGAGGGGTAAGAGGGTGCGGGGACGGGGAAGAGGCAGCGGGGTGGGGGAAGAGGGAGCGGGGAGGGGGAAGAGACAGCGGGAGAGGGGGAACAGGGAGCGAAGGACGAGGGGGAGGGAGTGGGGAGGGGGCGGGGGATGGAAAAGAGGGAGCGGGGAGGGGGAAGAGGAAGCGGGGGACAGGGAAGAGGAAGCGGGGGACGGGGAAGAGGCAGCGGGGAGGGGGAAGAGGGTGCTGGGGAGAGGGAAGAGGGAGCGGGGGAGGGGAAGAGGGAGCTGGGGAGGGGGAAGAGACAGCGGGGAGGGGGATGAGGGAGCGGGGAGGGGGAAGAGGGAGTGGGGGAGTGGGAAGAGACTGCGGGGAGGGGGAAGAGGGAAGGAGAAGAGTGAGCTGGGGAGGGGAAGAGGGAGCGGGGAGGGGGAAAAGGGAGCTGGGGAGGTGGAAGAGGGAGCGGGGGAGGGGGAAATGGGAGCGGGGGAAGGGGGAAGAGAATGTGGGGGGGGAAGAGGGAGCGGGGAGGGGAGGGAGCAGAGGGAAGGAGAAGTGCGAGCTGGGAGGGGGAAGAGGGAGCGGCGGGAGGGGGAAGAGGGAGCGGGGGGAGAGGGACGGGGAGGGGGAAGACGGAGCGGGGGAAGAGGGAGCGGGGAGAGGGATGAGGGAGCGGAGGAAGAGGGAGTGGGGGAAGAGGGAGTGGGGGAGGGGAAAAAGGGAGCGGGGAGGGGGACGAGGGAGTGGGGAGGGGGAAGAGGGAGCAGGGGAGGGGAAAGAGGGAGCGGGGAGAGGGACAAGGGAATGGGGAGGGGGAAGAGGGAGCGGGTGAGGGGGAAGAGTGAGCGTGGAGGGAGAAGAGGGAGCGGGGAGGGGGAAGAGGGAGTGGGGGACAGGGAAGAGGCAGTGGGGGAGGGGGAAGAGGGAGCGGGGAGGGGTAAGAGGGAGCGGGGAGGGAGAAGAGGGAGCGGGGAGGGGGAAGAAGGAGCGGGGGACTGGGAAGAGGCAGCGGAGGAGGGGGAAGCGGGAGCTGGGGAGGGGGAAGACACAGCGGGGAGGGTGAAGAGGGAGTGGGGAGTGGGAAGAGGGAGCGGGAGGAGGACGAGGGAGCGGGAGGGGGAAGAGGGAGGGGGAGCAGGGAAGGGGGCAGAGGGAGCGGGGGGAGGGGGAAGAGGGAGCGGGGAGAGAGGGACGGGGAGGGGAAGAGGGAGTGGGGAGGGGGAAGAGGGAGTGGGGAGGGGGAAGAGGGAGCGGGGAGGGGGAAGAGGGAGTGGGAGGTGGACGAGGGAACGGGAGGAGGGGGAAGAGGGAGCAGGGGAGGGAGAGAGGAAGCGGGGAGGGGGAAGAGGGAGCGGGGAGGGGGAAGAGACAGCGGGGGAGGGGGAAGAGGGAGCGAGGGAAGAGGGGGAGGGGGTGGGGAGGGGGCGGGGGGTGGAGAAGAGGAAGCGGGGGACAGGGAAGAGGAAGCGGGGGCGGGGAAGAGGCAGCGGGGAGGGGGAAGAGGGTGCTGGGGAGGGGGAAGGGACAGCGGGGAGGGGGAAGAGGGAGCGGGGGAGGGGGAAGAGACTGCGGGGAGGGTAAAGAGGGAGGGGGAAGGAGAAGAGTGAGCGGGGGAGGGGGAAGAGGGAGCGGGGGAGGGGGAAGAGGGAGCGGGGAGGGGGAAGAGGGAGCGGGGGAGGGGGAAGAGGGAGCTGGGGAGGGGAAGAGGGAGCTGGGGAGGGGGATGAGGGAGCGGGGAGGGGGAAGAGGGAGCGGGGGGAGGGGAAGAGGGAGCGGGGGAGGGGGAAGAGGGAGCGGAGGGAGAGGGACGGGGAAGGGGGAAGACGGAGCGGGGGAAGAGGGAGTGGGGAGGGGGATGAGGGAGCGGACGATGAGGGAGCGGGGAGGGGGATGAGGGAGCAGGGGGACGGGGAAGAGGGAGCGGGGAGTGGGAAGAGGGAGCGGGGGGAGTACGAGGGAGCGGGAGGGGGAAGAGGGAGCGTGGGAGGGGGGAAGAGGGAGGGGGAGCAGGGAAGGGGGCGGTGGGATGGTGAAGAGGGAGCGGGGGAGGGGGAAGAGGGAGCGGCGGGAGGGGGAAGAGGGAGCAGGGTGAGAGGGATGGGGAGGGGAAGTGGGAGTGGGGAGATGGAAGAGGGAGCGGGGAGGGGGAAGAGGGAGTGGGAGGTGGATGAGGGAGGGGGACGAGGGAGCAGGAGGAGGGGGAAGAGGGAGCGGGGGAGGGGGAGAGGAAGCGGGGAGGGGGAAGAGGGAGTGGAGTACGGGGGGAGTACGAGGGAGCGGGAGGGGGAAGAGGGAGCGTGGGAGGGGGGAAGAGGGAGGGGAAGCAGGGAAGGGGGCGGTGGGATGGGGAAGAGGGAGCGGGGGAGGGGGAAGAGGGAGCGGCGGGAGGGGGAAGAGGGAGCAGGGTGAGAGGGATGGGGAGAGGAAGTGGGAGTGGGGGAGATGGAAGAGGGAGCGGGGAGGGGGAAGAGGGAGTGGGAGGTGGATGAGGGAGGGGGACGAGGGAGCGGGAGGAGGGGGAAGAGGGAGCGGGGAGGGGTAAAAGGTGGCGGGGAAGGGGAAGAGGCAGCGGGGTGGGGGAAGAGGGAGCGGGGAGGGGGAAGAGGGAGCGGGGAGGGGTAAAAGGTGGCGGGGAAGGGGAAGAGGCAGCGGGGTGGGGGAAGAGGGAGCGGGGAGGGGGAAAAGACAGCGGGGGAGGGGGAAGAGGGAGCGAGGGGAGGGGGAAGAGGAAGCGGGGCACAGGGAAGAGGGAGCGAGGGGAGGGGGAAGAGGGGGAGGGAGTGTGGAGGGGGCGGGGGATGGAGAAGAGGCAGCGGGGAGGGGAAGAGGGTGCTGGGGAGAGGGAAAAAGGAGCGGGGGAGGGGGAAGAGGGGTGGGGGAGTGGGAAGAGACTGCGGGGAGGGGGAAGAGGGTGCTGGGGAGAGGGAAAAAGGAGCGGGGGAGGGGGAAGAGGGAGTGGGGGAGTGGGAAGAGACTGCGGGGAGGGGGAAGAGGAAAGGAGAAGAGTGAGCTGGGGAGGGGAAGAGGGAGCGGGAGGGGGAAGAGGGAGCTGGGGAGGTGGAAGAGGGAGCGGGGAGGGGGAAATGGGAGCGGGGGGAGGGGGAAGAGAATGTGGGGGGGGGAAGAGGGAGCTGGGAGGGGAGGGAGCAGAGGGAAGGAGAAGAGCGAGCTGGGTGGGGGAAGAGGGAGCGGCGGGAGGGGGAAGAGGGAGCGGGGGGAGAGGGAAGGGGCAGGGGAAGACGGAGCGGGGAAGAGGAAGCGGGGGACAGGGAAGAGGTAGCGGGGGACGGGGAAGAGGCAGCCGGGAGGGGAAAGAGGGTGCTGGGGAGAGGGAAAAGTGAGCGGGGGAGGGGGAAGAGGGAGCTGGGGAGGGGTAAGAGACAGCGGGGAGGGGGATGATGGAGCGGGGAGGGGGAAGAGGGAGTGGGGGAGTGGGAAGAGACTGTGGGGAGGGGAAAGAGGGAGGGGGAGGGGGAAGAGGGAAGGAGAAGAGTGAGCTGGGGAGGGGGAAGAGGGAGCGGGGAGGGGGAAGAGGGAGCTGGGGAGGGGGAAGAGGGAGCGGGGGAGGGGGAAGAGGGAGCGGGGGGATGGGGAAGAGAATGTGGGAGGGGGAAGAGGGGAGCGGGGAGGGGAGGGAGCAGAGGGAAGGAGAAGAGCGAGCTGGGAGGGGGAAGAGGGAGCGGCGGGAGGGGGAAGAGGGAGCGGGGGGAGAGGGAAGGGGCAGGGGGAAGACGGAGCGGGGGAAGAGTGAGAGGGAGGGGGATGAGGGAGCGGAGGAAGAGGGAGTGGGGGAAGAGGGAGTGGGGGAGGGGGAGAGGAAGCGGGGAGGGGGAAGAGGGAGCGGGGAGGGGTAAGAGGGTGCGGGGACGGGGAAGAGGCAGCGGGGTGGGGGAAGAGGGAGCGGGGAGGGGGAAGAGACAGCGGGAGAGGGGGAACAGGGAGCGAAGGACGAGGGGGAGGGAGTGGGGAGGGGGCGGGGGATGGAAAAGAGGGAGCGGGGAGGGGGAAGAGGAAGCGGGGGACAGGGAAGAGGAAGCGGGGGACGGGGAAGAGGCAGCGGGAGGGGGAAGAGGGTGCTGGGGAGAGGGAAGAGGGAGCGGGGGAGGGGGAAGAGGGAGCTGGGGAGGGGGAAGAGACAGCGGGGAGGGGGATGAGGGAGCGGGGAGGGGGAAGAGGGAGTGGGGGAGTGGGAAGAGACTGCGGGGAGGGGGAAGAGGGAAGGAGAAGAGTGAGCTGGGGAGGGGAAGAGGGAGCGGGGAGGGGGAAAAGGGAGCTGGGGAGGTGGAAGAGGGAGCGGGGAGGGGGAAATGGGAGCGGGGGAAGGGGGAAGAGAATGTGGGGGGGGAAGAGGGAGCGGGGAGGGGAGGGAGCAGAGGGAAGGAGAAGTGCGAGCTGGGAGGGGGAAGAGGGAGCGGCGGGAGGGGGAAGAGGGAGCGGGGGGAGAGGGACGGGGAGGGGGATGAGGGAGCGGAGGAAGAGGGAGTGGGGGAAGAGGGAGTGGGGGAGGGGAAAAAGGGAGCGGGGAGGGGGACGAGGGAGTGGGGAGGGGGAAGAGGGAGCAGGGGAGGGGGAAGAGGGAGCAGGGGAGGGGAAAGAGGGAGCGGGGAGGGGGACAAGGGAATGGGGAGGGGGAAGAGGGAGCGGGTGAGGGGGAAGAGTGAGCGTGGAGGGAGAAGAGGGAGCGGGGAGGGGGAAGAGGGAGTGGGGGACAGGGAAGAGGCAGTGGGGGAGGGGGAAGAGGGAGCGGGGAGGGGTAAGAGGGAGCGGGGGAGGGAGAAGAGGGAGCGGGGAGGGGGAAGAAGGAGCGGGGGACTGGGAAGAGGCAGCGGAGGAGGGGGAAGCGGGAGCTGGGGAGGGGGAAGACACAGCGGGGAGGGTGAAGAGGGAGCGGGGAGTGGGAAGAGGGAGCGGGAGGAGGACGAGGGAGCGGGAGGGGGAAGAGGGAGGGGGAGCAGGGAAGGGGGCAGAGGGAGCGGGGGGAGGGGGAAGAGGGAGCGGGGGGAGGGGGAAGAGGGAGCGGGGGGAGGGGGAAGAGGGAGCGGGGAGAGAGGGACGGGGAGGGGAAGAGGGAGTGGGGAGGGGGAAGAGGGAGTGGGGAGGGGGAAGAGGGAGCGGGGAGGGGGAAGAGGGAGTGGGAGGTGGACGAGGGAACGGGAGGAGGGGGAAGAGGGAGCGGGGGAGGGAGAGAGGAAGCGGGGAGGGGGAAGAGGGAGCGGGGAGGGGGAAGAGACAGCGGGGGAGGGGGAAGAGGGAGCGAGGGAAGAGGGGGAGGGGGTGGGGAGGGGGCGGGGGGAGGAGAAGAGGAAGCGGGGGACAGGGAAGAGGAAGCGGGGGCGGGGAAGAGACTGCGGGGAGGGTAAAGAGGGAGGGGGAAGGAGAAGAGTGAGCGGGGGAGGGGGAAGAGGGAGCGGGGGAGGGGGAAGAGGGAGCTGGGGAGGGGGAAGAGGGAGCTGGGGAGGGGGATGAGGGAGCGGGGAGGGGGAAGAGGGAGCGGGGGGAGGGGAAGAGGGAGCGGGGGAGGGGGAAGAGGGAGCGGGGGGAGGGGGAAGAGAATGCGGGAGGGGGAAGAGGGAGCGGGGAGGGGAGGGAGCAGAGGGAAGGAGAAGAGCGAGCTGGGAGGGGGAAGAGGGAGCGGCGGGAGGGGAAGAGGGAGCGGGGGTAGAGGGACGGGGAGGGGGAAGACGGAGCGGGGGAAGAGGGAGTGGGGAGGGGGATGAGGGAGCGGAGGAAGAGGGAGTGGGGGAAGAGGGAGTGGGGAGGGGAAAGAGGGAACGGGGAGGGGGACGCGGGAGTGGGGAGGGGGAAGAGGGAGCAGGGGAGGGGAAAGAGGGAGCGGGGAGGGGGACGAGGGCGTGGGGAAGGGGGCAGAGGGAGCGGGTGAGGGGGAAGAGTGAGCGGGGAGGGAGAAGAGGGAGCGGGGAGGGGGAAGAGGGAGTGGGGGACAGGGAAGAGGCAGTGGGGGAGGGGGAAGAGGGAGCGGGGAGGGGGAAGAGGGAGCGGGAGGAGGACGAGGGAGCGGGAGGGGGAAGAGGGAGGGGGAGCAGGGAAGGGGGCAGAGGGAGCGGGGGGAGGGGGAAGAGGGAGCGGGGGAGGGTGAAGAGGGAGCGACGGGAGGGGGAAGAGGGAGCAGGGAGAGAGGGACGGGGAGGGGAAGAGGGAGTGGGGAGGGGGAAGAGGGAGCGGGGAGGTGGACGAGGGAACGGGAGGAGGGGAAGAGGGAGCGGGGGAGGGAGAGAGGAAGCGGGGAGGGGGAAGAGGGAGCGGGGAGGGGGAAGAAGGGGCGGGGACTGGGAAGAGGCAGCGGGGTGGGGAAGAGGGAGCGGGGAGGGGGAAGAGACAGCGGGGGAGGGGGAAGAGGGAGCGAGGGAAGAGGGGGAGGGGGTGGGGAGGGGGCGGGGGGTGGAGAAGAGGAAGCGGGGGACAGGGAAGAGGAAGCGGGGGCGGGGAAGAGGCAGCGGGGAGGGGGAAGAGGGTGCTGGGGAGGGGGAAGGGACAGCGGGGAGGGGGAAGAGGGAGCGGGGGAGGGGGAAGAGACTGCGGGGAGGGTAAAGAGGGAGGGGGAAGGAGAAGAGTGAGCTGGGGAGGGGGAAGAGGGAGCGGGGGAGGGGGAAGAGGGAGCTGGGGAGGGGGATGAGGGAGCGGGGAGGGGGAAGAGGGAGCGGGGGGAGGGGAAGAGGGAGCGGGGGAGGGGGAAGAGGGAGCGGAGGGAGAGGGACGGGGAAGGGGGAAGACGGAGCGGGGGAAGAGGGAGTGGGGAGGGGGATGAGGGAGCGGACGATGAGGGAGCGGGGAGGGGGATGAGGGAGCAGGGGGACGGGGAAGAGGGAGCGGGGAGTGGGAAGAGGGAGCGGGGGGAGTACGAGGGAGCGGGAGGGGGAAGAGGGAGCGTGGGAGGGGGAAGAGGGAGGGGGAGCAGGGAAGGGGGCGGTGGGATGGTGAAGAGGGAGCGGGGGAGGGGGAAGAGGGAGCGGCGGGAGGGGGAAGAGGGAGCAGGGTGAGAGGGATGGGGAGGGGAAGTGGGAGTGGGGAGATGGAAGAGGGAGCGGGGAGGGGGAAGAGGGAGTGGGAGGTGGATGAGGGAGGGGGACGAGGGAGCAGGAGGAGGGGGAAGAGGGAGCGGGGGAGGGGGAGAGGAAGCGGGGAGGGGGAAGAGGGAGTGGGTGGTGGATGAGGGAGGGGGACGAGGGAGCGGGAGGAGGGGGAAGAGGGAGTGGGGGAGGGGAGAGGAGAGGAAGCGGGGAGGGGGAAGAGGGAGCGGGGAGGGGTAAAAGGTGGCGGGGAAGGGGAAGAGGCAGCGGGGTGGGGGAAGAGGGAGCGGGGAGGGGGAAAAGACAGCGGGGGAGGTGGAAGAGGGAGCGAGGGGAGGGGGAAGAGGGGGAGGGAGTGGGGAGGGGGCGGGGATGGAGAAGAGGGAGCGGGAGGGGGAAGAGGAAGCGGGGCACAGGGAAGAGGGAGCGAGGGGAGGGGGAAGAGGGGGAGGGAGTGTGGAGGGGGCGGGGGATGGAGAAGAGGCAGCGGGGAGGGGGAAGAGGGTGCTGGGGAGAGGGAAAAGGGAGCGGGGGAGGGGGAAGAGGGAGTGGGGGAGTGGGAAGAGACTGCGGGGAGGGGGAAGAGGAAAAGAGAAGAGTGAGCTGGGGAGGGGAAGAGGGAGCGGGGAGGGGGAAGAGGGAGCTGGGGAGGTGGAAGAGGGAGCGGGGGAGGGGGAAATGGGAGCGGGGGGAGGGGGAAGAGAATGTGGGGGGGAAGAGGGAGCGGGGAGGGGAGGGAGCAGAGGGAAGGAGAAGTGCGAGCTGGGAGGGGGAAGAGGGAGCGGCGGGAGGGGGAAGAGGGAGCGGGGGGAGAGGGAAGGGGCAGGGGGAAGACGGAGCGGGGAAGAGGGAGAGGGGAGGGGGATGAGGGAGCGGAGGAAGAGGGAGTGGGGGAAGAGGGAGTGGGGGAGGGGGAGAGGAAGCGGGGAGGGGGAAGAGGGAGCGGGGAGGGGTAAGAGGTGGCGGGGACGGGGAAGAGGCAGCGGGGTGGGGGAAGAGGGAGCGGGGAGGGGGAAGAGACAGCAGGGGAGGGGGAAGAGGGAGCGAGGGGAGGGGGAAGAGGGGGAGGGAGTGGGGCGGGGGATGTAGAAGAGGGAGCGGGAGGGGGAAGAGGAAGCGGGGGACAGGGAAGAGGTAGCGGGGGACGGGCAAGAGGCAGCAGGGAGGGGGAAGAGGGTGCTGGGGAGAGGGAAGAGGGAGCGGGGAGGGGGAAGAGGGAGGTGGGGAGGGGGATGAGACAGCGGGGAGGGGGATGAGGGAGCGGGGAGGGGGAAGAGGGAGTGGGGGAGTGGGAAGAGACTGCGGGGAGGGGAAAGAGGGAGGGGGAGGGGGAAGAGGGAAGGAGAAGAGTGAGCTGGGGAGAGGGAGCGGGGGAGGGGGAAGAGGGAGCTGAGGAGGGGGAAGAGGGAGCGGGGGAGGGGGAAGAGGGAGCGGGGGGAGGGGGAAGAGAATGCGGGAGGGGGAAGAGGGAGCGGGGAGGGGAGGGAGCAGAGGGAAGGAGAAGAGCGAGCTGGGAGGGGGAAGAGGGAGCGGCGGGAGGGGGAAGAGGGAGCGGGGGAGGGGGAGAGGAAGCGGGGAGGGGGAAGAGGGAGCGGGGAGGGGTAAGAGGTGGCGGGGACGGGGAAGAGGCAGCGGGGTGGGGGAAGAGGGAGCGGGGAGGGGGAAGAGACAGCGGGGGAGGGGGAAGAGGGAGCGAGGGGAGGGGGAAGAGGGGGAGGGAGTGGGGCGGGGGATGTAGAAGAGGGAGCGGGAGGGGGAAGAGGAAGCGGGGGACAGGGAAGAGGTAGCGGGGGACGGGGAAGAGGCAGCAGGGAGGGGGAAGAGGGTGCTGGGGAGAGGGAAGAGGGAGCGGGGAGGGGGAAGAGGGAGGTGGGGAGGGGGATGAGACAGCGGGGAGGGGATGAGGGAGCGGGGAGGGGGAAGAGGGAGTGGGGGAGTGGGAAGAGACTGCGGGGAGGGGAAAGAGGGAGGGGGAGGGGGAAGAGGGAAGGAGAAGAGTGAGCTGGGGAGAGGGAAGAGGGAGCGGGGGAGGGGGAAGAGGGAGCTGAGGAGGGGGAAGAGGGAGCGGGGGAGGGGGAAGAGGGAGCGGGGGGAGGGGGAAGAGAATGCGGGAGGGGGAAGAGGGAGCGGGGAGGGGAGGGAGCAGAGGGAAGGAGAAGAGCGAGCTGGGAGGGGGAAGAGGGAGCGGCGGGAGGGGGAAGAGGGAGCGGGGGTAGAGGGACGGGGAGGGGGAAGACGGAGCGGGGGAAGAGGGAGCGGGGAGGGGGATGAGGGAGCGGAGGAAGAGGGAGTGGGGGAAGAGGGAGTGGGGAGGGGAAAGAGGGAACGGGGAGGGGGACGCGGGAGTGGGGAGGGGGAAGAGGGAGCAGGGGAGGGGAAAGAGGGAGCGGGGAGGGGGACGAGGGCGTGGGGAAGGGGGCAGAGGGAGCGGGTGAGGGGGAAGAGTGAGCGGGGAGGGAGAAGAGGGAGCGGGGAGGGGGAAGAGGGAGTGGGGGACAGGGAAGAGGCAGTGGGGGAGGGGGAAGAGGGAGCGGGGAGGGGGAAGAGGGAGCGGGGGAGGGAGAAGAGGGAGCGGGGAGGGGAAGAAGGAGCGGGGGACGGGGAAGAGGCAGCGGGGAGGGGGAAGCGGGAGCTAGGGAGGGGGAAGAGACAGCGGGGTGGGGGAAGAGGGAGCGGGGAGGGGGAAGAGGGAGTGGGGGACAGGGAAGAGGCAGTGGGGGAGGGGTAAGAGGGAGCGGGGAGGGGGAAGAGGGAGCGGGGGAGGGAGAAGAGGGAGCGGGGAGGGGGAAGAAGGAGCGGGGGACGGGGAAGAGGCAGCGGGGGAGGGGGAAGCGGGAGCTGGGGAGGGGGAAGAGACAGCGGGGAGGGGGAAGAGGGAGCGGGGAGGGGGAAAGAGGGAGTAGGGGAGGGGAAGAGGGAGCAGGGGAGGGGGAAGTGGGAGCAGAGGGAAGGGGAAGAGGGAGCTGGGGAGGTGGAAGAGGGAGCGGCGGGAGGTGGAAGAGGGAGCGGGGGGAGGGGGAAGAGGGAGCGGGGGGGAGAGGGACTGGGAGGGGGAAGAGGGAGCGGGGAGTGGGATGAGGGAGCGGAGGAAGAGGGAGTGGGGAGAGGGAGCGGGGGAGGGGGAAGAGGGAGAGGGGGAGGGAGCGGGGAGTGGGAAGAGGGAGCGGGGACGGGGAAGAGGCAGCGGGGAGGGGGAAGAGGGAACGGGGAGGGGAAGAGACAGCGGGGGAGGGGGAAGAAGGAGCGGGGGAGGGGGAAGAGGGAGCGGGGAGGGGGAAGAGGCAGCGGGGCAGGGGGAGAGGGAGCGAGGGAGGAGGAAGAGGGAGCGGGGGAGGGGGAAGAGGCAGCGGGGGAGTGGTGATGCGACCATCAATTCACACGAGACGATGAGTAGAAGTGAACAGTGGTTTTAATCAGCTAGCTCTGTGCCTGCCTGCGACTGCCCTGTACTGAGTGCCGCCTACAGGCTGCAGATCTATATACCACCCCCGAGGGGATGGAGCCATAGGCGGAGCCCACAAGGGCATCAACATAATACAATACAATGTAATGCAATACAATGGTGAATAGTAGCAGTAATACATTCACCACATTCACCCCCTGTTAAATTGAAGTCCAGCGGGTGTGAAGTGGGCTCACAGATCGTGTCTGTCCGGTGCCTTGATTGTTCGCTGAGATTGTCTGAGCTCTGGCTTCACTGCGGGCACGGGTGTTGAACTCGTCGCTGCGGGCACGGGTGTTGGGCTCGTTGACTCCAGGAGCGTGTCGTCTGGAGCTTCATCACTGTAGGTCGGCGATGGGGGGAGAGGGGGTGTAGGCCATGTAGGGGCGGGGGCGGTGTTTGGTGTAGGGTGGGGGGTGGGGGGTAGATGATGGTCGCAGGGGATCAGGCGGGTGCCAGATCCCGGAGGGAGACTGTATCTTGTCGGCAGTCGTTAGCATGCTGAGCGTTGGCGTGAAGGAGCTGGACCCTCTCGATCAGGGGATCGGACTTATGGCTCCTCATGTGCTTTCGGAGGAGGACAGGCCCCGGTGTTGTCAGCCAGGACGGAAGCGAGACCCCAGAGGTGGATTTCCTGGGGATTTCCTCTCCACCTGTCCGTTACCCCGGGGGTTGTAGCTGGTAGTCCTGCTCGAGGCGATGCCCTTACCGAGCAGATACTGACGCAGCTCGTCGCTCATAAACGAGGAGCCCCGGTCACTGTGGACGTAAGTGGGGAAGCCGAACAGGGTGAAGGTGCTGTGCAGGGTCTTAATGACAGTGGCCGTGGTCATGTCGGGGCATGGGATGGCAAAGGGGAAACGGGAGTACTCGTCAACGACGTTAAGGAAATACCCATTGCAGTCAGTGGAGGGGAGGGGCCCTTTGAAGTTGACGCTGAGGCACTCAAAGGGACGGGAGGCCTTCACCAGGTGGGCCTTGTCTGGCCGAAAGAAGTGCGGCTTGCACTCCGCGCAGACTTGGCAGTCCCTGATCATGGCCCTGACCTCCTCGGTGGAGTAGGGCAGGTTGCAGGCCTTGATGAAGTGGAGAAGCCGGGTGACCCCCGGGTGATAGAGGTCATTGTGGATGGCCCGGAGTCGGTCATCTTGCGCGCTGGCGCATGTGCCGCGGGACAGGGTGTGGTAATACCAGGTATTGCAGTACCTGAGAGGTGAATGACCATTGGCTAGACCTAGGAGTCTGCCATTGGCTAATGTACATAGCCCCGCCCTGAGAGGCGGGGTATAAGAACCCATGCCGTCCCAGCAGCCTTCACTTTCTGTATCGAAGCTGCTGGGTACAGTTCTAGCTGATTAAAGCCGATTAGAGATGACTCCCCTTGTCTCGAGAGTTATTGATTGTGCATCAATTTAATAAGCTATTACTTCTGAAGGATGGATCTCCGCATCAAGCCGGCGTGCCTTCAGCTCAGCCCCCATGCGACAACTCCGCTGCTACTTTTAAGCATTGGCTGGCGTGTTTTGAGAGCTACCTCGACACGGCTGCCGACACCCCCACGGAAAGGCAGAAAATACACCTCCTACGCTCGCGGGTCAGCCCTGCGATCTACCCTCTGATCGAAGGGGCGGCGAACTATGCTGCAGCTATGGAGCTGCTAGAAGGACATTACATCCGTCCACTGAACCAGGTCTACGCCCGTCACCTGCTGGCAACTAGACGGCAGAGCCCAGATGAAACACTGGAAGACTTCTATCGGGCACTAATAGTGCTGGGCCAAAACTGTTGCTGCCCAGCAGTGACGGGGAACGAGCACACGGAACTTTTAATTCGGGACGCATTCGTGGCAGGAATGACTTCCCCCGACATCCGCCGAAGGCTCCTTGAAATGGACACACTGGGCCTCACTGAGGCACGGGCCCTGGCAGGGTCCATGGACGTTGCGTACAAGAACGCGCTGGCTTTTTCCCCCGCCCGCACGGCGCCCCCCTGGCTGCATGGCACCCCGCCGCGGGAGCCCCCCAGACATACCCACTAACCCCGCAGGCCTGCGCGGCAAGATGGCCCGCTACCGCCGCCGGCCAACGCTGCTTCTGCGGCCAGGCGAATCAACCGCGCGCGCTGCCCAGCCCGCACCGCCACCTGCAAAGGGTGCGGCAAGAAAGGCCATCATGCCGCGGTCTGCCTGGCCCGCGCCATGGCCGCGGTCTCCAGACTATCAGCAGCCTTTCTTCCAGGTCCCGGCCGTCCAAGGCCCACCGCCGCCCTTCTCTCCCCAGGCAGCGTGCGACCAGCGGCCGCGGCCATTTTGCCCCCCGACAACCACGCTGGATGGGTGGGCGCCGCCATTTTGTCCCTCACCGCCGCCATCTTCGGAATCCCCATCCCCGGACTCCATGTGCGACCCATGGCCGACGCCATCTTATATGGGGCCTCAAGCCCCCAGCACAGCTGACTACACGCTGCCTAACCAGAACTCCCCCTTGCTGCAGCTGGCCTCCGTTACCCTGGATCAGAGTCGGCCCCGGACGCTAGCGAAAGCCACCACAAGGATCGCCATCAACGGCCACGTGACGTCGTGCCTGATCGACTCCGGGATACGGAAAGCTTTGTCACCCATCCCGTAAAACAAAGGATCTCCCTGGCCTCCGGGCCACACGCAGTGCAGATAAAGGGGTTCTGCCGAGCGAACCTCACTGTCCAAGGCAGGGAATTCCGCAATTTCCACCTGTACGTTCTGCCGCACCTCTGTGCAGCCACCCTTCTTGGGCTGGATTTCCAGTGCCACCTACAAAGCCTGACCTTTAAATTTGGCGGCCCTGTACCCCCCCTTACTGTCTGCGGCCTCGCGACCCTTAAGGTCGACCCGCCTTCCCTGTTTGCGAACCTCACCCCGGATCGCAAACCCGTCGTCACCAGGAGCAGACGGTACAGTGCCCAGGACCGGACCTTCATCAGGTCCGAGGTCCAAAGGCTGCTGAAGGAAGGGGTCATCAAAGCAAGCAACAGCCCCTGGAGGGCTCAAGTAGTGGTGGTAAAGACCGGGGAGAAACATAGGATGGTTATCGACTATAACCAGACCATCAACCGGTTTACGCAGCTGGACGCGTAGCCTCTTCCCCGTATAGCCGACATGGTAAACAGGATTGCGCAATACAAGGTCTTCTCCACGGTGGATCTCAAGTCTGCCTACCACCAGCTGCCCCTCCGTCATGGGGATCGCCAGGACACTGCCTTCGAAGCAGATGGGCGGCTCTACCACTTTTTAAGGGTTCCCTTCGGTGTCACGAACGGGGTCTCGGTCTTCCAGCGTGGGATGGACAGAATGGTTGACCGGTACGGCTTACGCGCAACGTTACCGTATCTTGACAATGTCACCATCTACGGCCATGACCAGCAGGATCACAACACCAACCTCCGAAAATTTCTCCAGACCGCGAATCTCCTTAATCTGACCTACAATAAGGAGAAATGCGTGTTTAGCACCGACCGTCTAGCTATCCTAGGCTACGTAGTGCGAAATGGAGTCATAGGCCCCGACCCTGAACGCATGCACCCCCTCATGGAGTTCCCCCTCCCTCACTGCCCCAAGGCCCTAAAGCGCTGCCTCGGCTTCTTTAGCTATTATGCACAATGGGCCCCTAATTACGCAGACAAGGCTCGACCGCTGATCCAGTCCACAACCTTCCCCCTGTCGACGGAGGCCCGCCAGGCCTTCTGCCGCATCAAAACGGACATCGCAAAAGCCACGATGCGCGCCATCGACGAGTCCCTCCCCTTCCAGGTCGAGAGCGGCGCGTCCGACGTAGCTCTGGCGGCCACCCTCAACCAAGCGGGCAAGCCAGTGGCTTTCTTCTCCCGCACTCTCCATGCTTCCGAAATTCGCCACTCCTCGGTCGAAAAGGAAACCCAGGCCATAGTAGAAGCTGTGCGACACTGGAGGCATTACCTGGCCGGCAGGAGATTCACTCTCCTCACGGACCAACGGTCGGTGGCCTTCATGTTCGATAATGCACAGCGGGGCAAGATTAAGAACGACAAGATCTTGTGGTGGAGGATAGAACTCTCCACCTACAATGACGAGATCTTGTACCGTCCCGGGAAGCTGAACGAGCCTCCTGATGCCCTGTTCCGCGGCACTTGTGCCACCGCACAAGTAGACCGCCTCCGAGCCCTCCACGAGGACCTCTGCCACCCGGGGGTCACTCGTTTCTTTCATTTCGTTAAGACCCGAAACCTGCCCTACTCCATCGAGGAGGTCAGGACAGTCACCAGGGACTGCCGAATCTGTGCGAGTGCAAATCGCACTTCTATCGGCCAGAGAGAGCGCATCTGATAAAGGCTTCCCGTCCCTTTGAACGCCTCAGCATGGACTTCAAAGGCCTCCTCCCCTCCACCGACCGCAACACGTACTTCCTGAAAGTGATTGATGAATACTCCCGGTTCCCATTCGCCATCCCCTGCCCGGACATGACCACGACCACCATCATCAAGGCCCTCCAAAGTATTTTTACACTGTTCGGTTTCCCTGCATACATTCACAGTGATGGAGGTCCTCCTTTAAGAGCGACGAACTGCGTCAATTCCTGCTCAGCAAAGGCATCGCCTCCAGCAGGACGACCAGTTACAACCCCTGGGGAAACGGGCAGCTAGAAAGGGAGAACGGAACAGTCTGGAAGACCGTCCTGCTGGCCCTTCGGTCCAGGAATCTCCCAGTATCCCGCTGGCAAGAAGTCCTCCCAGTGGCCCTTCACTCCATTCGGTCGCTGCTCTGTACTACCACAAACCAGACACCTCACGAACGTCTCCTTGTTTTCCCCAGGAAGTCCTCCTCCGGGACCTCGCTCCCCACCTGGCTAGCGACACCCGGACCCGTCCTGCTGCGGAAACATGTGAGGGCGCACAAGTCGGACCCATTTGTCTAGAGGGTCCACCTGCTGCACGCCAACCCCCAGTACGCCTACGTAGCGTTCCCCGACGGCCGCCAAGACATGGTCTCCCTTCGGGACCTGGCGCCCGCCGGAGCCCCACACACACCCGCACCATTGCCCCCACCCTCCCCACAGCACCTGACCGGAAGGTGAGAACTGCTGCCGGAGCCCCTACCCAGCGCCGAACAGGCACCGACGCCCCCTACAGGCGCCCCTCCCCCTGCCCACTTTTCGCCCTAACAGCGCCGCCTAGGGGTGACAAAGCTGCCTGGGAGGAAGACACCACGTTCCTGGAGCCACAACCGCCGGGGCCCCCACCAGGATCATCGCCGAAACTCAGACGCTCCAGAAGGACGACCAGGCCACCCGATCGTCTGATTGCTGCACCATAAACACTTCTGTTACGATCGACATCACGGTACCTCCATACCTGGTCCTACCATGCAAAGGCCAGGCAACGCTGCCTGAGGTGCTGGTTCTGACCGCAGAAATAGCAGGGCGGTCCCCCGGGTTGGGCGGGCAACCACGCGGCACAGGCCTGGGACACCCTCGGGTCGGGTGACCACGAGGGAATCGCGTGGTTGGAGGGGAAAGCATTTCGGCTCTGGAAAGCTACTTCTAAGGACGTGGATAGTTTTACAGTCTCTTCTAGGTCGAGGCCGCCCTTTTCGAGCAGGCGCTGTCTGACATAGCTGGACGAGACTCCAGCCACATAGGTGTCCCGAATGGCGAGTTCCATATGCTGCGAGGCCGTGACATCCTTGTAATTGCAGTTTCGAGCGAGTGCCCTCAGGTCGCGTAGGTATTCCTCCAGCGATTCCCCGGGGCATTGACGACGAGTGGTGAGGAGATGCTGCGTGAACACTTCGTTCACCAGCCTCACGTAATGTCTTTTCAGGATCGCGATCGCGTCTACGTACGTGGTCGCTTCCTCGATTAGTACGGAGATTCTGTGGCTCACCTGGGCGTGGAAGAGACTCAGCTTCTGTGCCTCGGTGACGGCGGGCGAGGTGGAGGCGGCGAGGTAGGCCTCAAAGCAGCGGAGCCAGTGCGAAAAGATTCCTTTGGTTTCAGCTGCCTGTGGGTCGAGTTCCAGTCGATCAGGTTTGAGGGTGGCTTCCATAGCGACAGCTGATTAAATTGATGCGACCATCAATTCACGCGAGACGATGAGTAGAAGTGAACAGTTGTTTTAATCAGCTAGATCTGTGCCTGCCTGCGACTGCTCTGTACTGAGTGCCGCCTGTAGGCTGCAGATCTATATACCTCCCCTGAGGGGGCGGGGCCATAGGCGGAGCCCACAAGGGCATTAACATAATACAATACAATGGTATGAAATGAAATGAAAATCGCTTATTGTCACAAGTAGGCTTCAAATGAAGTTACTGTGAAAAGCCCCTAGTCACCACATTCCGGCGCCTGTTTGGGGAGGCTGGTACAGGAATTGAACCGTGCTGCTGGCCTGCCTTGGTCTGCTGTCAAAGCCAGCGATTTAGCCCTGTGCTAAACAGCTGCAATACAATGGTGAATGGTAGCAGTAATACATTCACCACAAGGGGGAAGAGGGAGCGGGGAAGGGGGAAGAGGGAGCGGGGGGGGGGGGAAGAGGGAGCTGGGGGAGGGGGAAGAGGGAGCGGGGGAGGGGGAAGACAGAGTGGGGGGAGGGGGGGGAGGGAGCAGGGGGGAGGGGGAAGAGGGAGCGGGGAGGGGAAGATGGAGAGGGGAAGCGGGGAGGGGGAGAGGTGAAGAGGGTGAGGGTGAAGAGGGAGCAGGGAGGAGGAATAGGGAGGGGGAAGAAGGGAAGAGGGAAAGGGTGAGGAGGGGAAGAGGGAGAGGGGGAGGGGGAGGGAGTGAGGGACTCGGAAGAGGGCGTGGGGAGGGAGGGGGACGAGGGAGTGGCGAGGAGGGAGGATGGAGATGCCGAAGAGGGGAGAGGGTGATGGGTGGCAAGAACGAGGTAAAGGAGAGGGTGGTGGAGTGGAGGGGAAAGAGGGGTGAGGGGGAGGGAAGAGAGTGGGCGTCGAAGAAGGGGGAGGGGAAGGTGTGGGAGGACGGGTAGAGTGCTTGGAATTCAGAGGAGAAGGGGAGTCGGGGAATGTGGCGAGGTGGAGGAGGCATAGGGGGGTAGGGAGAGGAGGGGCAGACAAAGGCAGAGGGGGTGAGTAGGGTGTTCATGGGGGGGATAGGGAGAGGGGGTGGGAGGACAGGGCAGGAAGGGCGGAGAGAGAAGGATGGGGAGGGAAGGGATGGAGAAGGGGGGTGGTGGGAGGAGAAAGGGTGAAAGGTGGAAGAGGAGAAGGGGTGGAAGGTAGATGAGGATGGAGGGAAGGGAAGGGCAGGGGGCGAGGCTGGAATGGGGATTGGGGGGGAGTGGGAGAGAAGGGGAAGTTGGGGAGGGGCAGGGTGGAGAAGGGGAAGGAGGGAGTGAGACAGGCTGGGGAGAGTGCGAGAGGAGTGTAGTGAGGAAGGAGAGGGGGTGGAGGAGATGGGGGAACAGGAGGAATGGGGGAAAGGGGCCAGGGAGAGGGTGGCAAGCAGGGGATGGGGGGGGGCGGCAAGTGTGAGGGAGGGGAGGGAGAGTGGAGGGGATGGGGAGGGGAAGGGAGGGAGAAGGTGAAGGGTGGTGGTGGACAGGGAAGTTAGGGGAGTGGGGAAGGGACAATGGTGGATAGGGGATATCAGAGGGGTGGCATAGAGTCTCTACCTCATATCCCTCCATAACAGAGCAATCTAGGCCGTAGTGACTGAAATAACATAAAAGATTGTGGAATTTAAAACGTAAATGAATTGGGTCCAATAACCATTTTCACTCGGTTGGCACGGTGGCGCAGTGGTTAGCCTGCCTCACGGTGCTGAGGAACCAGGTTCGACCCCAGGCCCGGGTTACTGTCTGTGTGGAGTTTGCACATTCTCCCCGTGTCTGCGTGGGTCTCACACTCACAACCCAAAAGATGTGCAGCGACGGTGGGTTGGCCACGCTAAATTGCCCCTTAATTGGGAAATCGGAAGAATTGGGTACTCTAAATTTATTTTCAAAACTATTTTCACTTAAGGTTCTGATAACTTTTACGCCTCCTCAAAGCTCAATTTGTTAATTGGCATATAGAAATACAGACTCACCTGAACGAGGAACTACGGAAGGCAAAAATATGGGGTTGGATTCTCCATACCCCGATGCCGAAATTGCGTTCGGCAATGGGGCGGAGAATCCGCTTTCACGCACAAAATCGGGACCTGCGCCGGTTTCGCTATTCTCTGCCCTCTGGAGAGTACGCTGCGCCGAGTATCCACCGCCTCACGCCATTGCCTGAGGCCCACCCTGCGATTCTCAGTCCCCGACCGGCCGAATTCCCGACGGCGTGGTTCTAAAATGGTCCTGTCGTTCGGGAACCTCACTGCGGACTCGGTCCGGGGCCGCCACGGTCAGGGGAGGGCCGATCGGAGGGCAGGGGGGGCTTCATTCGGGACTGGGGGCAATGTGTCCGGGCGGTCCGGGGCACTATTTTGGCAGTCCAGGTCCCAGAAGTGAGGGGGGCCGCATCGGCAGCTGGAGCTGCGAGCTCCACTACAGCTGCCTGCTAGCCCCCTGCAGGACGGCAAATCTGTGGCCCTTTGACACTAATTTTCCTCGCGTAAAAGACCAGTTTTCACGACGACGTGGGGACATAGTTCCAAAAACGGAGAATCCAACCCATGGAATATTGAAGAAAACAACGCAGGAAGCCCTCAAATTTTAGGACAAACCATCCTAACATTTTATTTTTCCACCTTTCTCTTGTCGACTCAAGGGAAGGAAACAAGTATAAAATCTTGGAAAACACAGGAACAAATAAAATGGAAAGTCGAGAATAGTAGTACATTGTAAACAATTGTTATTTAACAGACACAACATTTTTCCAGTCACAGGTTCCCTAGTATTGATGCATTTTTATTTGTTTTATTTAGTCAGGAAAAACAAGTTTTCAAATAAATGTCATCTTGTTGATAGCTTCATTTACTACTTCACAGATATCATTGCAGTGACCAATCATGTGAAGTAATAGCTAAGGCAAATAAGCACGAGGCTGCTTTCACAGGACTATCCATTACAAAACAAAATACACCATTTTTGTCTTTGTTCAAGAGCTTGGTTCGGCCTCATTTATTATACCGTGTCCAGTTTTGGTCATATGGTGGAGGATATAGAGGCTTTGGAAAAGGTTCAACATTTGTTCAGTGTGGCCGATGAGATTGTGTTTATTCACCCTTGTAGGCCTCATGAAGGTTATTACACCCCTCCTCTCCCCCCCCCCCCCCCCAACTCTCCCCCCCCCCCCCCCCCCCCAGTCTGAAATTTCTCCTCCAGTGGCCAGCTGAGGGGCCTTCTATGCTGCTTCGGGCATTGCTGTGCCTCTGCCAGCAGTGGGGCCGGGTCGGAGGGTGCGTATCGAGTCGTCGATCGCCTTTTCCAGGAAACAAGTATACCGCTTTGGATACTTGTGGGGGGGACGACTTACCAGGGGTAAGCCATGGGGTACGGGCCTCTGGCACGGAGTCTGTCCCTGTTGCTCAGAAGGGAAGGGGGGAGAGGAGCAGAGCATTAGTAATTGGGGACTCGATAGTCAGGGGCACAGATAGGAGATTTTGTGGGAGCGTGAGAGACTCACGTTTGGTATGTTGCCTCCCAGGTGCAAGGGTACGTGATGTCTCGGATCGTGTTTTCCGGGTCCTTAAGGGGGAGGGGGAGCAGCCCCAAGTCGTGGTCCACATTGGCACTAACGACATAGGTAGGAAAGGGGATAAGGATGTCAGGCAGGCTTTCAGGGAGCTAGGGTGGAAGCTCAGAACTAGAACAAACAGAGTTGTTATCTCTGGGTTGTTGCCCGTGCCACGTGATAGTGAGATGAGGAATAGGGAGAGAGAGCAATTAAACACGTGGCTACAGGGATGGTGCAGGCGGGAGGGATTCAGATTTCTGGATAACTGGGGCTCTTTCTGGGGAAGGTGGGACCTCTACAGACAGGATGGTCTACATCTGAACCTGCGGGGCACAAATATCCTGGGGGGGAGATTTGTTAGTGCTCTTTGGGGGGGTTTAAACTAATGCAGCAGGGGCATGGGAACCTGGATTGTAGTTTTAGGGTAAGGGAGAATGAGAGTATAGAGGTCAGGAGCTCAGATTTGACGTTGCAGGAGGGGGCCAGTGTTCAGGTAGGTGGTTTGAAGTGTGTCTACTTCCATGCCAGGAGTATACGAAATAAGGTAGGGGAACTGGCAGCATGGGTTGGTACCTGGGACTTCGATGTTGTGGCCATTTCGGAGACATGGATAGAGCAGGGACAGGAATGGATGTTGCAGGTTCCGGGGTTTAGGTGTTTTAGTAAGCTCAGAGAAAGAGGCAAAAGAGGGGGAGGTGTGGCGCTGCTAGTCAAGAGCAGTATTACGGTGGCGGAGAGGATGCTAGATGGGGACTCATCTTCCGAGGTAGTATGGGCTGAGGTTAGAAACATGAAAGGAGAGGTCACACTGTTGGGAGTCTTCTATAGGCCTCCAAATAGTTCTAGGGATGTAGAGGAAAGGATGGCGAGGATGATCCTGGATAAGAGCGAAAGTAACAGGGTAGTTATTATGGGAGACTTTAACTTTCCAAATATTGACTGGAAAAGATATAGTTCGAGTACATTAGATGGGTCGTTTTTTGTACAGTGTGTGCAGGAGGGTTTCCTGACACAGTTTGTTGACAGGCCAACAAGAGGCGAGGCCACATTGGATTTGGTTTTGGGTAATGAACCAGGCCAGGTGTTGGATTTGGAGGTAGGTGAGCACTTTGGGGACAGTGACCACAATTCGGTGACGTTTACGTTAAGGATGGAAAGGGATAAGTATACACCACAGGGCAAGAGTTATAGCTGGGGGAAGGGAAATTATGATGCCATTAGACGTGACTTGGGGGGGATAAGGTGGAGAAGTAGGCTGCAAGTGTTGGACACACTGGATAAGTGGAGCTTGTTCAAGGATCAGCTACTGCGTGTTCTTGATAAGTATGTACCGGTCAGGCAGGGAGGAAGGTGCCGAGCGAGGGAACCATGGTTTACCAAAGAAGTGGAATCTCTTGTTAAGAGGAAGAAGGGGGCCTATGTGAAGATGAGGTGTGAAGTTTCAATTGGGGCGATGGATAGTTACAAGGTAGCGAGGAAGGATCTAAAGAGAGAGCTAAGACGAGCAAGGAGGGGACATGAAAAGTATTTGGCAGGAAGGATCAAGGAAAACCCAAAAGCTTTCTATAGGTATGTCAGGAATAAGCGAATGACTAGGGAAAGAGTAGGACCAGTCAAGGACAGGGATGGGAAGTTGTGTGTAGAGTCTGAAGAGATAGGCGAGATACTAAATGAATATTTTTCGTCAGTATTCACTCAGGAAAAAGATAATGTTGTGGAGGAGAATGCTGAGCTCCAGGTAAATAGATTAGATGGCATTGAGGTACGTAGGGAAGAGGTGTTGGCAATTCTGGACAGGCTGAAAATAGATAAGTCCCCGAGACCTGATGGGATTTATCCTAGGATTCTCTGGGAGGCCAGGGAAGAGATTGCTGGACCATTGGCTTTGATTTTTATGTCATCATTGGCTACAGGAATAGTGCCAGAGGACTGGAGGATAGCAAATGTGGTCCCTTTGTTCAAAAAGGGGAGCAGAGACAACCCCGGCAACTATAGACCGGTGAGCCTTACGTCTGTAGTGGGTAAAGTCTTGGAGGGGATTATAAGAGACAAGATTTATAATCATCTAGATAGGAATAATATGATCAGGGATAGTCAGCATGGCTTTGTGAAGGGTAGGTCATGCCTCACAAACCTTATCGAGTTCTTTGAGAAGGTGACTGAATAGGTAGACGAGGGTAGAGCAGTTGATGTGGTGTATATGGATTTCAGCAAAGCGTTTGATAAGGTTCCCCACGGTAGGCTATTGCAGAAAATACGGAGGCTGGGGATTGAGGGTGATTTAGAGATGTGGATCAGAAATTGGCTAGCTGAAAGAAGACAGAGGGTGGTGGTTGATGGGAAATGTTCAGAATGGAGTTCAGTCACAAGTGGAGTACCACAAGGATCTGTTCTGGGGCCGTTGCTGTTTGTCATTTTTATCAATGACCTAGAGGAAGGCGCAGAAGGGTGGGTGAGTAAATTTGCAGACGATACTAAAGTCGGTGGTGTTGTCGATAGTGTGGAAGGAAGTAGCAGGTTACAGAGGGATATAGATAAGCTGCAGAGCTGGGCTGAGAGGTGGCAAATGGAGTTTAATGTAGAGAAGTGTGAGGTGATTCACTTTGGAAGGAATAACAGGAATGTGGAATATTTGGCTAATGGAAAAGTTCTTGAAAGTGTGGATGAGCAGAGGGATCTAGGTGTCCATGTACATAGATCCCTGAAAGTTGCCACCCAGGTTGATAGGGTGGTGAAGAAGGCCTATGGAGTGTTGGCCTTTATTGGTAGAGGGATTGAGTTCGGAGTCAGGAGGTCATGTTGCAGCTGTACAGAACTCTGGTACGGCCGCATTTGGAGTATTGCGTACAGTTCTGGTCACCGCATTATAGGAAGGACGTGGAGGCTTTGGAGCGGGTGCAGAGGAGATTTACCAGGATGTTGCCTGGTATGGAGGGAAAATCTTATGAGGAAAGGCTGATGGACTCGAGGTTGTTTTCGTTGGAGAGAAGAAGGTTAAGAGGAGACTTAATAGAGGCATACAAAATGATTAGGGGGTTGGATAGGGTGGACAGTGAGAGCCTTCTCCCGCGGATGGAAATGGCTGGCACGAGGGGACATAACTTTAAACTGAGGGGTAATAGATATAGGACAGAGGTCAGAGGTAGGTTCTTTACGCAAAGAGTAGTGAGGCCGTGGAATGCCCTATCTGCTACAGTAGTGAACTCGCCAACATTGAGGGCATTTAAAAGTTTATTGGATAAACATATGGATGATAATGGTATAGTGTAGGTTAGATGGCTTTTGTTTCGGTGCAACATCGTGGGCCGAAGGGCCTGTACTGCGCTGTATTCTATGTTCTATGTTCTATAAGATCACTGCTGGCGGGTTTGGCTCCAGTTGTAGCTTCGTCCCTAAGTTCCCGTACCAGCCTCCCCGAACAGGCGCCGGAATGTGGCGACTAGGGGCTTTTCACAGTAACTTAATTGAAGCCGACTCGTGACAATAAGCGATTTTTCATTTCATTTTCAAGTGCTGATGCTCCTGTGTCCATGTCTGAGACTGAGTTGCCGTCGTCCTGTCGGTCCAGAAGCTGGCCCACAGCAGGCCATGCCTCTTGACTGTACAGCGGCGGTATGAGGAATGGTGGAGGCACTGATGTGCCTGGTGTGATATTCCACCAATGTGGGTTCTCCTGCCCTTTTTGTGGTCCACCTGTTTCCATCTGGTCTTCTCTCGGGTCTGACCTTGTATGAAATGGGCCCAGTTCTCTCCAACACGACACCAGGGGCCCAATGAGCACCGTTCACGAAATTCCGGATACGCACAATGTCTCCCAGTTGAAAGCCTCTCCCTGGTGTCCGGTAGTTGTGGTATTTCTTCGGGAGGTTCTGCTTTGTCTCTATTGTCCCGCAGAGACTTGGAAATGTCAGGATCAAGCGGGTTTGGAGATGACTGCCCATTAATAGTTCCGCTAGTGCTACCCCTGCTGTTACTTGAGGCATAGTCCAATAATGGAATAGGAGCCTTGCCAGCTTTGTATCAAGGGAGCCCGTACTCTGTTTCCTCAAGCCTTGTTTGAATGTTTGAACCGCCCGCTCCACCAAGCTATTTGACGATGGGTGGTACGGAGCAGTCCGGATGTGCCTTACCACATTGGCACACATAAATGATTGGAACTCCCATTGTCTGTGACATTGTCCTCCTCGGGTTGGGCCCTGTGCAAGGCTTGACTCAGGGTGAACTTGTGATATGCCCAGAGTGGCATGTTCTTTGTCGATTTTGTTGGCGATCGCTTTGTGTTCTGCGACCGCAAGCATGGACATACCGTTGGTACTCTCTGTCGTCCTCTGGGGTGCCATCAGGCTGCTCTGTAGTGGCCCTGGCCCATTGAGTCTGGATGTGGTGTTGCATGCTTGGTTGCTGCTTTGGTGGCTTTAATAAGGACGGGGATTCCACACCGAATAAAAATACGAACAAAGTTTTATTACCAAACGAGATACGCATCCCGGTAGACCCCTATTGGGTTTCTCTCTGGTTGGTGCCTGACTGACCCACCTTATGTACACTGGATAGTTGGGTTGCCCTGTTCCAAGCGGGGGAGCTTGTACTCTGCAAAGGACACAGGGTAGACAAAATTCCCACCCCACATGTCCCGTGTGGGATATTGCATTCCTCCGCCCCCAAAGTCCGAAAACTCCCTCGACGAGCAATGGGACTGAGCAGGCAGAAGACATCGGAGTGCCTTTGGCTCCAGAATGTCGCTGTGGAGCTGATGCGCTGGATCAGTTGACGTATAATGTGCTGGCAAACGCCGGGGGTGGCAGGAATGGAATGCCGTGGCATTAAGAAGTGTTTGGATGAGGTCCGAGACCTCGGAGGTCTGCGCCTCTATCTTGGAGTCGGATGTTGGGCATGCCGGCGTCGAGAGAGATTGGCGGCGTCACAGTAAGCTGGTTTGGCAATGGAGCCAGAGGAGGCATGCTTCTTCTGAGGCACTCCACTAGGGAGCAGCCGTCAGGAGCTTCAGGAGCGAATGTGATCCAGGTGTCACTTCATGAGTTGCCCCCAAAGCGGAACTTGACACGAGACTGGTCCCAGAGAATCCCCGAGAGCCAGCGAGCACCATCGCTGAAGTTACAAAGATTTCTGGTGACGGGGATGTGCTGAGCAGTCGCACAACAGGTGGCTCTCCTCTGAAAGACAGGATAATAGGCACTTTTAGCCAAATTTAGCCCATAAAAATTGGACTAAAACACCCCCTTAACAATTACCTCAACAATACTAAGTACAATAAGGATGCCAAGAAGCAGCAGTTCGAGAGGCCGCAGAGACAACAGAAACTGCCGCAAAGGACAGGAGCGGCAGACCCATGAGGCGAGGGGTCCCCAGCCACTCCCGAGAGAGGGAGACCAGCGATCGGAATCCCCCCCCCGCTGCACCGCAGGGTGATAGATGGAAGATGTTCCTCACCAGGGAATTGAAGAAGATGAGGGAAGACATTAGGCCAAAATAAAGGGGGCAGTCAAGGTGGCGGAGGTGCTGACCACCATGCAGGTGGCTCTTGACAGTATGGGAAAGAGACGGGGGCCCCAGGGGAGCACGATAAAGGAGCTGGAGAAGTCCTCGATGGACAAGAGCAACCAAATCATTGCCCTGGAGACCAAAATTAAGAGGTTGGTGGCGACACAGGGAAACCTGAAAGGGAAGATGGAGGACCGAGAAAATCGGTCGAGATGCCAAAATATTAGAATAGTAGGCCTGCCAGAAGGAATCGAGGGCAGGGACCCTACCAATCACGTGGCCCAAATGCTGGGTAACCTAATGGGGAGAGACAGCTTCCCCAAGCCGTTGGAGATCAACAGGGCTCACAGGATTCTCCGGCCTAAACCCAAGGCGGGGGAACAGCCGAGGGTGGTTATTGCCAACCTGCACAGATACCAAGACTGGGAAACGATCCTTCGCTGGGCCAGACAAACAAAGGCTTGCAGCTGAGAGGAACACAAGATCAGAGACTATCAGGACATTGGGGCAGACCTGGCAAAACACCAGATGGAATTTAACATGGCGAAGTCCGCCCTGCACAGGAACAATATCAAATTTGGGATGCTGCTCCCAGTCAGGCACTGGGTAACATACTAGGGCAGGGAACATTATTTCACTGCTCTGCAATTAGTCCAAAAAAACAGACTAGACAGACAGCAAGGGAGACAGCGTTAAGGCAAACATAGTGGAGACAGAGAAAAACCAATGGACAATTTGCGCAGGATGTATCACCTCGTTATGAACAGGTGAACCAGTTCGGCGAAAGGAGAGGGGTGAGTGCAGCAGAGCGCAGGAGAGGGTGAGGAGGAGCCAGAAGGGAATCCAACATAGCGGGCTTAGGAGGGGATCAGACTGACCCCACAAGTGGGCCACCACACCAGCAAAAAGCAAGCAGCAGGAGGTATGAGTGAGAAGGGGGGGGGGCATGGCGCATCTCCCACCAGGGAGAGAGTGCCTGGCAAGGGGGGGGGGGGCACAACACCAAGGGCAGGGAAAGCAGAGGGGAAAATGGGGAGGGGAATGGGAGGGGACCAACGGGGAAATGGGGGGGCAGCAAGGGGAGGGGGAAACAAATCCACAGGGGGAACAAAACGGCGGGGGTGGGTAAAGGGCTCTCGACTGGCTTCAGGAGGTCACTCTTGGAAACATGGGACAAGATGGCAACACAAGCAGCCACTTTGGAGGGACCCTGAACAAAGGGAAACCTCGGAGTGCAGGGGTTCACCCACCTGGCGTTCACACAGTTGGCAGCCATGTTGGGTGGTCCCTGGACAAAGGGAAACCCTGGAGCACAGGGGCATGGCCTCATGGTGAGTACAGTGACCGTGGCCATTTTGGATGGCTCCTTAACGAAGGGAAACCCCTGAGTGTAGGGGCGCATCTATAAGGTAAGTATGTTTAATCCCACATGAGGTCAAAAGTGTATAAATTGAAATCTATTTGCCAGTTTTGCCTATTCTCTTAATCCATCAATGTGTCTTTGTAATGTGACACTTTCATCACACTGCTTACCACATTGCTTATCTTGGTGCCATCTGTAAATTTGGATATGTATGTTGATGGAGTTGCACAATCACCAAGAATCATAAACAACTGCATTCTATTGTCATACATATAGTCAAAGACAGGCTTGCCAGACAATGCACCCATTCATATCAGTAATGTTCCTTTTGCATTGTCGACCTGCATAGAATGCCCACCTGCAGCCCCTCCCAAGCATCTAAGAATGTCTGAAACAAGACCTTAAAACTCAAAATCATAATTTTTAAGATGACTAGAATGACTGGAAATTATTCATTTGTGTCACATTCTTCAATTAACTACTTTAAAGGAAGCAATAGCCCAAAAAGATCAATCTCTCCATTAAAAGAGCAGATAGAGAGAGATTTGAAACAAGTGTATTAAAATCACAGAAATTTCCAGGTCAATGGACAGAATTTAACGCTTCACTTTCAGGTGAACCTTCGCCCGAGAAGAACGCTAGACTGTGCGCAATGATGTCAGGCACGCATTCTGACATGATCGCTCACTCACACAATATTACAGTTGGCAGGAGTCAATTGTGTACAACAAATTATGTTGCCTGTGTGATTTCTCGGGCAGCACCGGAGCAGGTGGCCATCCTGTTTTTTCTAATTTTTCCATCCAAATGGGGGTAAAAACACTGGCTGTGGGAGTTGTTAGGAATTCAGATAAGAATTTGCTGTTGCTTTATTTTTGAGATTTCAGATCATTTCATCTGGTTCCTTCTGAAATATTTGTTTTGTTAGCCTTGTTCTGAGGACTCTTCTGTCCACTTTGTTGGAGCATTTCTGCCCGTTGCAGTCTTACGTGCACAGGGCAGTGTCATCTGCATTTCAGCAGTTGGCAATTGTGTTCTCCACTGGGCAAACCTCTTCTGAGGATGAAGAGAGGGGCAGAACGGAGAGGAGGCCAGAAGTCCCCAACCAGAGTCGCAGGAAGCGACCGGTGGGAAGAGTGGCGCAAGGTTCAGGAACGGCAAGGCGGATGGGAATGCAGAAGACGCCACTATTCTGCTGCCAGAATGTGATGTGTGTGATGATCCAGCCACCTCAACATGTCCAAGGTCCAGGTGGCTTTGCCTCCCGAGGGGCACCGTGACAACATTATGCCAGATGATTAGATCATAGATCGCCTCCAACTGTGTGTGGTCACCCAATGCCAATGGTTCTGAAGATCACAGTAGCCCTCAATATTGATGCATCCAGATCTTTCCAGGGCTCTGTGGGGGATGTGTGTTGAGTGTCCCAATCAGTTGTCCATTGCTATGTCTGGGTCATAACTGATGCTCTGTTCCGATGGTCCTCGCATTCATTCATTATTAGACGGTCCAAGCCAGCAATGCTGAATGAGCCAGAGGCTTTTCCTGCGTCCAGGTTATCATAGACTGCACTCATGTGGCCATCAAGGTACCAGTGGGTCAGCCAGGTGAGTCTGTGCAAGGCTCTGGCAACTCCCACGATGCATGCACACTGCAACATCCCAGGGTCCAAAGCTGTCATGGCTGCAGCCGGGCTGGATGGTTGGCTGCTGGATGACAAGAATATCCATTGAAAGGTTGGCTCACGACTCCACTCTGGCATCCTAACATAGAGGCAGAAGATATACAATCACAGTTAAGATTCCACAGGGACGGTGGTTGAGAGGACAATAGGGCTGCTGAAGATGAGATTTCGCTGCCTGGACCATTTCAGAGGCTCCCTGCAATATCCTCCAGACAGGGTGTAACCTATCATCATGGTGTGCTGCGCTCTGAGCAATCTGGCAATGGAAGAAAGAGGTGACTCTTCAAGAATGAGGACACCCTGGCAGTTCCACATGCCTCAGAGGAAGATTCATCAGAGGGATCTGATGAGCAGCCCAGCAGGTACAGGAGGGCGAGGAGGCAGATGTCATGACTGTTCAGGGAAGAAGGGAGACAAGGGAGACCTTGATTCAATTTTCCTTCAGGTGGGCTGCTATCCATCCCAGTGCATGGGCACCGTCTCCATCACACACATTTCTGAGAAGGCGATGCCACATCACAGCCTCTGCAATGAAGTTGCCTGTCCCTGCCATCTATCACCAGGCACTAATAAGGCTTGCACCAATGGGAAACACAAGGGACACTCAGGGCATTGAAACAAAATCTTGGTTTATATCTTCACCAAAGTCATAAACAAGGAAAAAAACACAATATGGTTGCCCAACTCTAACAGAAACAATATTTAGCACTGATAAAATAAATGCATGTCACCCTTTGAAACCCCCATCCTTTGCTCACAATGTCTTTGACTTACACTTGCAAGTGCTATGTCTTGTGCCACTGTATCCCCCCTCGCCAGCAGTGGCATAGGAGGCAGATTGCTGACTCTGCTGTCATGACAGAATGTATTAGTTCTTCGAGACAGAATGTATTAGTGAGAGGTAACATGGTTTTGTGAAGGTGAGGTCATGTCTCACTAACTTGATCCGAGTTTTCCAAGGAAGTGACAAAGATGATTGGTGAGGGTAGAGCAGTGAATGTTGTCTACATGGACTTCAGTAAGGCTTTTGACCAGGTCCCTCATGGCAGACTGGTACAGAAGTCGCATGAGATCAGAGGTGAGCTGGCAAGATGGATACAGAACTGGCTGGGTCACAGAAGACAGAGGGTAGCAGTGGAAGGATGCATTTCTGAATGGAAGGCTGTAACTAGTACCGTTCCTCAGCGATCAGTGCTGGGACCTTTGCTGTTTGTAACATATATAAATGATTTGCAGGAAAATGTAACTGGTTTGATTAGTAAGTTTGCGGACAACACAAAGGTTGATGGAGTTGCAGATACCGATGAGGACTGTCAGACGATACAGCAGGGTATAGCTCGGTTGCAGTCTTGGGCGGAGAGATGGCAGATGGAGTTCAATCCATCAAATGTGAGGTAATGCATTTTGGAAGGTCTAATGCAGATGGCAAATATATAGTAAATGGCAGAACCCTTTAGAGTATTGATATGCAGAGGGATCTGGGTGTACAGGTACACAGATCACTGAAAGTGGTAACACAGGTTGAGAAGGTAGTTAAGAAGGCATACAGCAAGCTTGCCTTCATCGGCCGGAGCATTGAGTTTAAAAATTGGCAAGTCGTGTTGCAACTTTATAGAACCTTAGTTAGGCTGCATTTGGAGAATAGTGTTCAATTCTGGTCGCCACACTACCACAGGGATGTGGAGACTTTGGAGAGGGTACAGAAAAGATTTACCAGGATGTTGCCTGGCATGGAGAGCATTAGCTATGCGGAGAGGTTGGATAAACTCGGTTTGTTCTCGCTAGAACAACGGAGGTTGAGCAGCGACCTGATAGAAGTCTACAAAATTATGAGGGGCATGGACTGGGTGGATAGTCAGAAGCTTTTCCCAGTGTGGAAGTGTCAATTACTAGGGGACATATGTTTAAGGTGCGAGTTGCAAGATTTAAAGGTGATATACGAGGCAAGTGTTTTACACAGAGGGTGGTGGGAGCCTGGAACTCGCTGCCGGAGGAGGTAGTGGAAGCAAATATGATAGTGATTTTTAAGGGACTTCTTGACAAATAGATGAATAGGGTGAGAATAGAGGGATATGGTCGCCGGAAGGGTAGGGGGTTTTAGTTCAGATGGGCAGCATTCTCGGTACAGGCTTGGAGGGCCGAAGGGCCTCTTCCTGCAATTTTCTTTGTTCTAAATGATAAACAGCTTGTCCTCCAGCATGAGGTTTGTCTGTATCTCCCTGCTCACCACTGATGGATGGGCACCCAGCAGAGAAACTAGGTGCCTCAACCATCTCTCACACTGGCAGTGACGTCTTGAGGTCACAGCCAGTGTGTAGGCTTGCAGGTCCAAGCGCGAACACAAGAACCCCTGACTCGGTGCTCAGGGTTACCGCAGCGCTCAAGCTTCGCATGGATTTCTCCATGACAGTAACCATGACATGCAGACCCTCGGGGATCTTCACCAATCTTCCCACACATCCTGCTTGACATCCAGCATCTGTCACCTGATGGACAGCAGCAATATATCCCACATGCGGCAGGCACATCGACAGCTGCCATTTGGCCATTATGCATTGCACACCCTTGAGTGCTGCAACGTATGGCCACCCCCCTTTGCCAAGTTGATACTCACGCTTGTGGTGTACAGAAGATCATTGAACCAATTCTGGCACTCGATCCATGTGCAGCACACCACATCATGCCCGCTCACCTCGGCAGCCATTCTGTCCAGGCTTTCATCGTCTGGTGGGCTGGCCTCTTGCCATTCCGTGGCATGAATATTTCACACCTGGCACTCACTGGCACCACTAGAACAAGCAGTCAATCATCTGAGAATCATGGAGCAAAGTGTCCAACAGCATTGATGGCCCAGCGGGTGCTGAGGCCATCACTTGTGCCAAACTTACCACTCTTGTCGACAGCTCCATTAGGTTCCTCTCCCTAAGCTGGCAGCCTTCAGGAAGCTGCCTGGGCTCATTTTATACCTCGCACCAGGTCACCATTTAACCTAGCATCTGCCACATTCCTGCCACGCGCCACACCCACGAGCAGCGACATGCCAATGCCTGACCGTTTTCCATGCTGGCCAGCCTTTAATTGGCAGGCCAACATGAAATTACTTTGTTCCGATGTTTGCGGACAAAGCAGACAACATGGCCACTTCCAGACTCGCTGATCACATGCAGCTGACAAGGATGAAATTCAGGCCAATGGGCGAGATCCTTTGCCCCCCTCCCCCAACCCTCCAACAGCAAAAGTGGCTCCCCATTGCCCAGTGGAAAGATCGTCCGATGCCATCTCTGTCAATGACGTTTTGCGTTGTTCGCCGACGATGTCATTGGGCAGCCCGCCACAGGGGACCGCCATCAGAGGAACTGGTGGGAAGGCCAGAAAATTCAGCCCAATGTTGAAGAATCTTCCAGACTCGAAATGTTAGTTTTGTTCTCTCTCCACAGGCGCTGTCGGCCCTGCCTGGATTGTCCAGCATTTTCTGTTTTGTTTCAGATTCCAGCATCCGCAGTAATTTGCTTTTATTTCTCTTTGCTGCTTCTTTCGACCACCTTGTTACGACCCCTTGGACTAGTCCGGTGGTCAATTTTAGCCCCACTTGACCCGAGTCTCTACAGAGTTGAATTAACCAATAATTCTTCGAAAAATACCCAAAGTCTTTGGCCCTTTGCTCCTCAATAATTACTGTCACCAGGTTTGTAAATTTAAACACAATTACTGTTTATTAATAAAAAGAACTGTAATGAAATATGCAACAAATACAACTGGTTAACTATCATCCCATTCCCTTTTTAAAAAAAATCTTTTTATTGGCATTTTCAAAATTTATAAACAGTTATGTACATTGTTGGCCGTGTGTATTTACTGTATTATACAGAAAGGTTTGTCTTGTCCTTCCCTTAATTCACCCTATTTACATTCTGCCACCCTCTGGCTCGACGTATGGTCCCAATCCACCCCCCCCCCCCCCCACCACCCACCACCACCTTGTGTGTCCCCCCCCCGGTCGGGTTTTTTTGGGAGGATTCCCCCCCCCCCCCCGTTCCTCTCCGACACCTTTCTTTTCTTCCCCCATCCACTTCGGCTGTGTTTACCCTGTGATTGGGGGGGGAGGGGTTGCCCCCTCCCTCCCACGTTGTCCCTTTTGTGTCCCTCCAGCCTTTTCTCCTCTTCCCCCCCCCCCTCCCTCCCCCCTTGGGTTGCACGTTCCTATGGTTCCCCCCCTGTCTTTTTTTTGTCTTTTTTCTCTCCCTTTTCTTTCTAACTTTCCTGTTTCCCCATCTTATTCGTTGTCTCGAACAGGTTCGGGAAAGGTCGGCAAACGTTTTGTGGTGGGTAGGTCTCTCCTTCCTTGGGTGAAGAGGGCAGGGTATTAGCGATTGTGATTTCAGACCATGTCCCACATTTTGTAGATTTGGCACTAAAGTCAGGCCCTCCCAGAATCTGCTATGGAGATTGGATACAGTGTTGTTGGCAGACAAAAGATTTTGAGAACGCATATCCTCCGCCATTGGGAGAATATTAAGTTTAATAAGAGTGAGTCCATCTCACCTTCTACGTTGTGGGAAGCCCTGAGAGTGGTTATCAGTGGGGAGATAATTTCCTACAAAGCTCACATGGAAAGAACTGTGAAGGTGTAGCGGCAGAGGCTGGTGCACTCCATCCTTAAGGTAGATCATCAGTACTCATTTGCCCCAAGCAACACAAGTTGCTTGCGACTAAGATAAAGCTGCATACGCAATTTGATTTACTATCAACAGGTAAGGCGGTGGGCCGGCCAGCTGCAACATTCGTGGGGGGTATTTTATGAACAAGGGGACAAGGCCAGTTGCCTTTTAGCTCATCAGCTGAGACAGTGCCTGAACCAGAGGTGATTGTTTCCATGGATGCTGGAAAAGCGTTTGATAGAGTGGAATGGGATATCTCTTTGAGATTTTTGGGAGGTTTGGTTTTTGGGTAAAAGTTCATACCTGGATTTGTTTATTGTATAGGGCCGCACAGCTAGTATTTGCACACAAGTCTTGAGCTCGAACTACTTTTCGCTGAATAGGGGTACGAGACAGGGATGTCCATTGTCTCCGCTTCTATTTGCTTTAGCAATTAGAAGCTGGTCATAGCGTTACGATCTTCCAGTGAGTAGAAGGGGATAAATCGGGAAGGAAGGGAGAATAGGGTCTTCTTGTATGCAGATGATGTGGAGATGGTGGCGTTGGACTGGATTGGGCACAGTAAGAAGTCTTACAACACCAGTTTAAAGTCCAAAAGCTAGTGATTCGAAACAAACCTGTTGGACTTTAACCTGGTGTTGTAAGACTTCTTACTGTGCCCACCCCAGTCCAACGCTGGCATCTCCACATTATGGCTACCTTCGACACCGCAAACTGCCTGCTCAAAGTGGAGCGGATCTCCAAGAAGATCACGCATATAGACACTGACATTAAGTTTCGACAAAGATGCAAGAAAGCAGCAAAGTATCGTTCTGCATCTTTGACTTTGTCTATATATATGTTTCTGGAACCCACATCTTCATTCACCTGAAGAAGGAGCTGTGCTCCGAAAGCTAGTGATTTGAAACAAACCTGTTGGACTTTAATCTGGTGTTGTAAGACTTCTTACTGTGTTGATCAGGTCCTCTAATAGTGTAGTTCCTGGGGCCCCGGGGTACCCTACTGTCTCTTTGCGGAGGAAGTGTTTTATTTACAGGTGTCTCATTTCCTGTCCTGTCGGCAGTTCCCAGTCCTCCTCCGTCAGTTCGTCCAGTGTCGCTAGTCGGTGACCTACGTAAAAGTCCCTAACTCTCACTGTGCTCACTGGAAGATCCATTTCCTGAAGGTGGCGTCTAGCATGGCCAGGGGGAATTTGTGATTGCTGCAGATGGGAGCCATGGGGGACATCCTAGTCAGCCCAAAGTGCTGCCTTAATTGGGCCCACGTTTTCAGTGTGGGCTTGATGTATATTTTGCCGAGGAGGATGAGAGTGCTGCTGTAGCCAAGGCCCGGAGGGTCTTTCCCTTGCAGGAGGCCTCCTCCACCTGTACACACTCTGAGTTGGGTTCGTTTACCCATCCCCTCACTCTTTCCACCGTTGCTGCCCAGTGGTAGTACTGCAGGTTCGGTAAAGCTAAGACACATTTGATTTTCCTCCTTTGCAGTGTTGGTTTGGAAACTCTCGGGTTCTTACACACACACACAAACGCCATGATTAAACTGTCTACATTTTGGAAAAAGGCCTTGGGGATGAAGATCGGTATGGATCGAAACAGGAAGAGGAACCTTGGCAGTACGTTCATCTTGATCGTCTGCACTATTCCCGCCAGGGAGAGTGGGAGTGCGCCCCACCTCTGCAGGTCCTTTTAAACTTCCCCCACCAGGCTGGTCAGGTTTCACTTGTGGATCTGTGTCCAGTCTCTGGCTATTTGGATCCCCAGGTATCGGAATCTGTTCTGGGCCGTTTTAAACAGGAGCCTCTCCAGCTCCGCCCCTCCCCTGTTTGGGTTCACTAGGAATGCCTTATTTTTGCCCAGGTTGAGGTTGTAACCCAAGAAGGTTCCAAACGTTTTCAGGATCTGCATGATTACCTTCAGTCCTTCCTGCGGCTTCGAGACATTTAGGAGCAGGTCATCTGAATAGAGTGAGACTCTGTGCTCTCTGTCTCCTCTCTGGACGCCCTTCCAGCTTTTCGCGTCCTGCAGGGCTATCACCAGGGGTTCGATTGCTAGCGCGAACAAGAGCGGGGACAACGGGCAGCCTTGCCTTGTGCCTCTTTGTAGCTGGAAGTATTCAGAGCTGGTGGTGTTGGTTCGAACGCTCATGCAGGAATCTCACCCAGATGAATCCCGCTCCTAGCCCAAACTGTTCCAGTACCCCGAGGAGGTACTTCCATTCGAATCTGTCGAAGGCCTTTTTTGCATCCAGGGAGACGATCACCTCTGGTGTTCTCTCCCCGGGGCGCGGGGGTGGGTCATTATTACATCATCTAATTCCTAATCCCCAATTTTAACTTGCCCAAACCGTATACACACACACACACACACCTACACCCACACACAAGACAGACAAACGCAAAGGGGAGGTGAGGGGTGAGACAATAAGTTAAAGGAAAAAGAGTCTTTGTTCCAGGTAGTTGTCTTTAAGCAGACCTTCCTTCAAAGTAAGCTTTCAGACCCAGGTCCCTGGTTGAAACCTGTAATGGCTTCACTGTAGATTCATTCAGGTCTCTGCAGTTTCAGAAATACAGCAACTCACAGCCTTTCTGGAGAGAGACAGAGAGAGAAGGTCCCTTGTGTGTCCAGTATTCAAGCTGAGCTCCTTAGGTCTCTGAAAATCATTTGACTTTAGTAGGGCCCAATCACTACCTGTTCCCGGGCAGATATGGCCTTTTGGCCAATTCATTAGCCACTAGCCAATCAATCGAATCGAGTCCCACCCCATCTCTTTGGTGCCGAAAAGTCTGGGTCTTGCTGTCCAAATCTATCAGCGCCATGTATAATGTTGCAACCACTTGAATTCCTCCTTCTCTATGCTGCTTGACTGAAAGATACATGCACATTAAGCATCCATGGTTCAAAATGATAAAAAAAAAGGAAAAATAATGTAATTAGTAGGAGTGTCCCTTACATCATTCATATTTCAACAATGTGACAATGAAATTGACATTGTGTGGCTAAAAATACATCAGAAAGAATACATTGGTTAAGTATACTGAAGCTAGGACGGCACGGTAGTGCAGTGGTGAACACTACTGGGGAGGGCTCTGCTACAGAGGCAGCAGGGGGTGTTGGCGTTGCTGAACTTGCTTCATTATTATTGGGTGACGAATGTGGACAAGGTGCGGCGGTGGTGGGAAGGAGAAGGGGTAGAGTGGTAGAGTGGGTTAGGATAGAGGAGGAATCTTGTAAGGGTTTTAGTTTGAGGGCTATGGTGATGGCAGCTTTGCCAATGACTCCGAGTAGGTATTCAGGGAGCCCAGTGACGCAGACCACGGTGAAGATATGGAATCATCTGAGGAGGCATTTTAGGATGGAAGGGATGTCGGTGCTAACACCGCTGTGTGAAAATCATGGGTTTGAGCCAGGGGGGTGGTTAGTGTATACAGGTGGTGGAGGGAAGTGGGGCTGGTCAAGGTGAGGGATTTGTATTTAGAGGAAGGGTTCGCCAGAGGAGTTGAGGGTAGAGCTGCCGAGGAGGAGTGAGTTCAGGTATCTGCAGGTAGGGACTTTGCACAAAAGGCCTGGAGGGGTTCCATAGCTTGCCGGGATACATCATGCTGGAGCCACTGCTGCTTCCGGATGTGGAAGGGGAGGCAAGAATTTGGGATATATACAAGTGGCTGGGGGAGCAGGGAGGTGAGCGGATGGTGAAGATCAAGGAGAAATGGGAAGCGGAGTTGGGAGGGGAGATCAATTGAGGAGTATGGAGTGAGGCACTGCGAAGGATAAATGGGATCTCCTCTAGTGCAAGGATGAGCCTGATACAGTTTAAGGTGGTGCACAGGGTGCATATGACTCGGGCGAGAATGAGTGGGTTCTTTCAGGAGGTAGCAGATGAGTGTGAGAGATGTGGGCGGGGGCCAGCGAATTACACGTACATGTTTTGGAGTTGCGAAAAATTGGGAAGATTCTGGGTGTGAGTGTTCGTGGTCTTAGCCAGGATAGTGGAAGAGGAGGTGGACCCAGACCCTTTGGTGGCGTTATTTGGGATTTCAGAGAAGCCGGAGCTCATGGAGAGGAGGAAGGCCAATGTCGTGGCCTTCGCCTCTCTGATTGCACGGCGGCGAATTTTACTGGAGTGACAGTTGGCATCGCCACCGGGGGTAGCGGCATGGTTGGGCGATCTGTACGACTTCCTGCGGTTGGAGAAGATAAAGTTTGAGTTGAGGGGCTCATCGGGGGGTTTGAAAAATGGTGGGGGATGTTTGTGACTGTGTTTGAGGAGATGTTCGTCGCAGGGGGAGTCGGGGGGGTGGAGGGGTGGGGGGGGGGAGGGGAAGGGGGTGGAGAGGGTAAAAAAGGGGGAAAATCTGTATAGTTGATTGTTGGGAAGTATCTTTCCCGGGGTGTTTATTTGCAGTAACCTGCTTTGATACATGTTTTTAATAAAATGCATATATAAAAAAAATCACTACTGCCTACAGCGCTGAGGACCTGGGTTCAATCCCGACCCCGGTCACTGTCCGTGTGGAGTTTACACATTCTCCCCATTTCTGCGTGGGTTTCACCCCGATAACCCAAAGATGTGCCGGTTCGGTAGGTTGGCCACGCTAAATTGCCCCTTAATTGGAAAAGAAATAATTGGGTACTCTAAATTCTTTTCAAAAGTACACTAAAGCAGTAACTTACACAATGGGGTAAGACAAATTTCAAGCGGCACAGTGGTTAGC
The DNA here is from genome assembly GCF_047496885.1 of Scyliorhinus torazame. NCBI lineage: Eukaryota > Metazoa > Chordata > Chondrichthyes > Carcharhiniformes > Scyliorhinidae > Scyliorhinus > Scyliorhinus torazame. Next base: position 272,633,412 of record NC_092713.1, on the reverse strand, counting down.
ACAGCACCAGTGACCTTTTTCAATTCTAGCCTTGGGTGACTGTTGTCGTGTTAATCACCCTGGGGTAACACGGACTGCAACTGGATGCAGTTGTACTTGAAAGTAGACTCCAAACTTTGGTGTTGGTTCAGTACGCTTTATTGAACTTGTTAAGCAGTGCACACAGTTCGCTGTGGGTTTGACACTCTACTAATCTAAGCATGCTTACTATAACTAACTAGACCAGACTAGCTCTGAGCCACGGTAGAAGGTGATATATACACCCTGATTGTCACTCCAGTTGTCACCAGTGGAAAGAGGCAGAGTGTTGATGCCTCGTGTGTTTTATAGTGGGAGACCACCTTCTAGTGTTCTGCCTGGTGATTGGTTGTGTTCTGTCCTGTGCGTTGATTGGCTGTACTGGGTGTCTGTCACTGCTTGTCTGTATCTCATTATGTGCATGAGTGCATATCATGACATCTCCGCTTTTAAAAAAAATGTTGGTTGCTTGGAGCATAACCGACTGCATTTACATGTAGAACTATTTACATTAAATGGCGAGTGGATGAAAGCGAGTGGATGAATATATCCATAAGAGGTGTCTAGCGTGCAGATACAGAACAAAATTTACAAGATAAATGTCTATAAGTCCAATCTTTGGGGCTTGCGTCTGATCATTGTCGACCGCCTGAGAGGTGGAGGTGGGGACGACGGCGCCTTGACAGGCGGGATTGCTGCCAGAGTGGTGGCCTCGTGGAGCGAGGTGTCCGGAGGAGGCATAACAACATATGAAAAAGTAGAATCTGGTGGCGGGCAGGCAACTTTGCACAGTGCCCTTCTGTTTCGCCTGGCAATGGAGCCATCAACCATGCAAACTACAAATGATCTGGGAGCAGCCTGTCGAACAACAACAGCTGGGGCTGACCAGCCTCCACCAGGCAACTTGATGCGAACAGTATCTTCCGTAGATAGCACAGGCAAATCAGTAGCATGAGCATCGTATGTCAGCTTTTGCCGGTTCCTGAGTCGCTGCACCTTTTGCAGCACTGGGAGGTGATCCAGGTCTGGTAAGTGGATGGCTGGAACAGTCGTCCGCAGGTCTCTATTCATGAGGAGTTGAGCCGGAGACATACCGGTGGAAAGAGGGGTTGCCCTGTATGCCAACAGCGCAAGGTTGAAGTCAGAGGCAGAGTCCGCAGCCTTGCAGAACAGTTGCTTCACTATAGGGGCCCCTTTCTCAACCTTTCCGTTAGACTGCGGGTAGTGTGGGCTTGAGGTGATGTGGTTGAATTGGTACGACTTGGCGAAATTGGACCACTCTTGGCTGTGGAAGCAGGGACCATTGTCAGTCATGACAGTGAGTGGAATACCATGCCTGGCAAATGTCTCCTTGCAGGCCTTGATGACTGTCCTTGATGTGAGGTCTAACAACTTCACAACTTCCGGGTAATTTGAGAAGTTATCTATGATGAGCACATAGTCACGCCCATTGGCGTGAAAAAGGTTGATTCCCACCTTGGACCACGGAGAGGTCACGATCTTGTGTTGCTGGAGAGTGTTTCTTTTGTTTGAGCAGGCTGGAAACGCTGGCAGGTCGCAGAATTTAGGACCATGTTGGATATGTCCTGGCTGATTCCAGGCCAATAGACAGCCTGCTGGGCCCTGCGCCTACACTTTTCGTGGATTTGTTTGAGCACTAAGCTCTGCAGACTGTGAGGAGTAACGATACGATCTAGCTTGAGGAGGATTCCCTCGACGACTGTCAGGTTGTCCTTCACATTAAAGAACTGAGGGCTTTGCCCTTTTTGCCAGCCATTTGCAAGGTGATACATTACACGCTACAGAAGAGGGTCTTTGGCACGAATGCTGATCACTCTTTCATCTGAGGCCATGAGGTTGCTGGCACACAGCTGCACCTGTGCCTCAATCTGGCGGATGATGTCAACCTGTTCACAGGGCGAGGTGATGGAGCGGGACAGGGCATCCGCAATTATCAGCTCCTTGCCTGGTGTGTATACTAACTCAAAATCGTACCTGCGGAGTCGAAGGAGAATGCGCTGAAGCCTGGGCGTCATGTCATTCAAGTCCTTATGAATGATATGAACCAAGGGTCTGTGGTCAGTCTCCACTGTGAATGTAGGTACACCGTAGACGTAATCATGGAACTTTACAATGCCAGTTAAGAGACCCAGGCAGTCTTTTTCTATTTGGGCGTACCTCTGTTCAGTAGGAGTCATGGCCCTTGACGCATAAGCAACTGGAGTCCAGGATGAGAGTCATCCCTCTGGAGGAGCACCGCACCAATGCCGTCCTGGCTTGCGTCCGTGGAGATTTTTGTTTCCCTGTCCAGGTCAAAAAGCGCTAGTACCGGAGCAGTGGTGAGCTTTGCTTTGAGCTCGAGCCATTCTGCTTGATGTGTGGGTAGTCACTGGAATGCAGTGGACTTCTTCACCAGATGCCTGAGAGCCGTGGTGTGTGAGGCCAAGTTGGGAATGAATTTTCCCAAGAGGTTCACCATTCCGAGGAAGCATAGTGCCGCCTTCTTGTCTTCCGGGGTCTTCATGGCGTTAATGGCCTTGACCTTGTCCGAATCTGGTCGCACACCCTGCTGGGATATCTGGTCGCCCAAGAACTTGATGGTTGATATGCCAAAGGAGCACTTGGCCTTGTTCAGCTTGAGGCCGTTTGCATGGACACGTCAAAAGACTTGTTTGAGATGAGATATATGTTCCTCGGGGGTCGTGGGCCATATGATTACATCATCTACATAGACACGCACACCCTCAATGCCCTCCATCATCTGCTCCATGATCCTGTGGAAGATTTCAGAGGCTGAGACAATGCCGAACGGCATACGGTTATAACAGTACCTGCCAAATGGTGTGTTGAACGTGCAGAGCTTCCTGCTGGACTCGTCCAGTTGTATCTGCCAGAAACCACGCGATGCATCTAGCTTCGTGAAGAATTTGGCATGTGCTATCTCACTGGTCAGTTCCTCCCGCTTCGGGATCGGGTAGTGTTCCCACATTATGTTCTGGTTAAGATCTTTGGGATCTATGCATGTCCGCAACTCTCCTGAGTGCTTCTTCACACAGACCATCGAGCTGACCCAGTCAGTCGGTTCCGTCACTTTGGAGATGATGCCCTGATCTTGCAGCTCCTGTAGCTGTGCCTTTAAACGTTCCTTCAGAGGAGCCAGCACCCGGCGTGATGCATGGATTACAGGCGTGGCATCAGGCCTGAGTAGGATCTTGTAGCAGTATGGCAGAATGCCCATTCCATCAAACACATCCGGATATTGAGCAAGGATGTTATCAATGTCAGCCTGAAGATCCACATTGGAAGAAGACATAGCATGGACTCACTGTACGCGGTTGAGTAGCTTGCTTGCACCGAGCAGGGATGCCTTGTCAGGCTTGACGATTTTGAATCGCAGTGTGACATTGATGGTCTTGTTGGAGATGAATAGATGACAAGATCCTAGTGCAGTTATGGCATTGCCATTATAATCGAGGAGCTGGCAGGCTGGCGGAAGAATTTTGGGTTGCTTTTTAATGCGGTCAAAATCAGCTTGAGAGATGAGATTGGCAGAAGCACCAGTGTCCAGCTTGAACTGGATGCTGCATTGATTAACTTGTATGACAGCACGCCATTCGCCCGCGGAATCCACATTGAGGATAGATAGGCATCTTGCTGAATTTGAAGAGGCATACTCACATGTAGTGATGATGCCCACACGATAGGGGGACTCCAGGCAGTCACCCTCTGGATCAGTAGTGCTACCAGGATCAGAAACCAGTAAATCTTGCTGTACACATAGAACGCGCTTGCGTTGGAATTGGGATCGTTGGCCCTTGACTGGTGGTGCAGACCTGCACAAGACTGCATAATGTCCAGGCTTCCCGCAGTTTAAACGTCGCCTGCCTTTTGCAGGGCATTGCTGCTTTAAGTGGGCGGTGCCGCAGTTCGGGCGCATCATGACATTGACGTCGTTACGCTCCGTGCGTCGTCGCACATGCGCAGTGCGGTCAGCTGACCTTCGCACCTGCGCAGTTTGGTTTTCGGCCGCTTCGTTCTCCCGTTCATGTTGCGCATGCGTGGGGCCCCGGGAAAAGCATGCGAAATGGCCGCTTTCATCGATACTGAGGCGCTGCATCCGGGCGATGGCCTGTACACTCTCTGCCTCGTGGGAGGCAAGTTTTTCGTATTGTGCCGATTTGAAACGGGAGTACCCATTTCTCACATGTTCATGCACTGTACACGTCTCGATTGCAACTGGCAGGGTCATGTACTTAATTTTGAGGAGTTGCTCCCGCAAGGAATCGGAATGCACCCCAAAACGATCTGATCCCTGATCATGGAATCATTGGTTGCATCATAATTGCAGGACTGCGCTAATATACCGAGATGCGTTAGAAAGGATTGGAACGGTTCATCCTTACCCTGAAGGCATTGCTGGAAGATATAGCGCTCAAAGGTCTCGCTTGTTTCGACTTCACGGTGACTGTCGAATTTCTCCAAAACGGCCTTGAATTTGGCCTTGTCCTGGCCATCGCTAAAATTAAGTGAGTTGAAAATCTGGATGGCTTGGTCCCCCGCAGTTGATAGGAGCAGCGTTATTTTTCTGGCATCGGACGCATCCTCGAGGTCAGAGGCCTCAATGTAGAGAAGGAACCTTTGCTTGAAGACCCGCCAGTTGGCGCCGAGATTGCCGAAGATCCGTAGCTGTGGAGGGGCCTGGATCTTCTCCATGCCGCTAGAAAGCAATTGCTGGTCGTCACGGAATCACTCGAGGTAAACCACTTAGAGATAATAGACTACTGGTACCATGTTGTGTTAATCTCCCTGGCGTAACATGGACTGCAACTGGATGCAGTTGTACTTGAAAGTAGAGTGAGTTTATGTAGAGTGCTCTATCAAAGGGCCTCGATAGGCCGAACGCCCTCTTTCTGCACTGCAGGGATTCTATGCATTGTTCAGTCTCTCTCCATTCAGGAATCTACTAAGGCTAATTATGCAGTTCTTTTTTTACTGTGCGATCCAATTTTCTGGGAGAGACTTGAACCATTTTTATGGCCTGGACTCATTTGTCTGTGCAAGCGCTGAAGTAACTCTCACAGGCAACTCACTAGACAGGGGAAAGAAATCCTCGGAGGAACCAAGTTGGAAACTTAAAATTAAAGGGGCGTGGGTGCAGGGGTACAACAGACTTTCTGATAGGGGCCGTATGAGGAACATTCATGCACCTATTGGCATCCAGAAATCTGGGGAATGGACAATGACTCATCTGTTTCTGGAGCAGTTGTCAACGGTCCCTGTAGACCGAGTGGTGACGCGGTAAGTGTGGATATGCAGCTCCAAAAGAGATCACATGTCGTGAGCATGGGACTTGTCCCCAGGATTGCAGGCACTAACAAAAGTGTCAATGTAGCTGCTAAGCTAGTGAATAAACTACTCTTCATTGTAAGTCCTTGCTGTCTGTGATTCGGGATCATTTAAGATGCATCTAGACAGATATATGAACAGGTGGGGAACAGAGGGAAGTAGATCCTTGGAAAATAGGTGACAGGTTTAGATAAAGGATCTGGATTGGCGCAGGCTGGGGGGGCTGAAGGGCCTGTTCCTGTGCTGTAATTTTCTTTGTTCTTTGAGAACTCAATAAATTTACAGTCTTTTTAAAATCTCTTGGCTAGGCTTCTTTGTGCCAAGAACCAATATATTTAGTATGGTCTGTCTATTGGTACCTTAAAATTAGGAGCATAGAACTTAGGAGCAAGAGCCAACCATTCAGCCTTTCGAGCCTGCTCCGCCATTCAATAAGATCATGGCTGATCTGGTTCAACTCCACTTTCCTGTCTGCCTTCCATAATCCTTAACTCTAACACGGCTTAAGCACGGTGGCGCAGTGGTTAGCATTGCTGCCTCACGGCGCCGAGGTCCCAGGTTCGATCCCGGCTCTGGGTCACTGTTCGTGTGGAGTTTGCACATTCTCTCTGTGTTTGCGTGGGTTTCGCCCCCACAACCCAAAGATGTGCAGGCTAGGGGGATTGGCCGCGATAAATTGCCCCTTAATTGGAAAAAATGAATTGGGTACACTAAATTTATTTTTTTAAAACTCTTTTTAAAAAAAAAAGTAGTTTTATTAAAGGTTTTCATAAAATATCAATAACAAAATGAAAAAGGAACCCAACAGGGTTAAGTACAAAACACAGTCCAGAAAAACAACCCTCCATACCCCCCTCCCCCACTGTACATAAATAATAAATTAACATTAACACCCCGACTTAATACAACAGGTATATACAACCCCTCAGACCCTCCAGTGTGAATAACAAAAAGAAAGTAAAGTGAACCCCCCCCCCCCCCCCCCCGCGAGTTGCTGCTGCCATTGACCAATGTCTACCGCTCTGCCAGGAAGTCTAAGAACGGTTGCCACCGCCTAAAGAACCCTTGTACCGACCCTCTCAAGGCGAATTTCACCCTCTCCAACTTAATAAACCCCGCCATATCGTTGATCCAGGATTCCACGCTTGGGGGCCTCGCATCCTTCCACTGAAGAAGAATCTTTCCCCGGGCTACCAAGGACGCAAAGGCCAGAATTCCGGCCTCTTTCGCCTCCTGCACTCTCGGCTCCTCTGCCACCCCAAATATTGCGAGCCCCCAGCCCGGCTTAACCCTGGATCCTACCACCCTCGACATCGTCCTCGCTACGCTCTTCCAAAATTCCTCCAGCGCTGGGCATGCCCAGAACATATGGGTGTGGTTTGCTGGGCTCCCTGAGCACCTAACACACCTGTCCTCACCCCCAAAAAACCGACTCATCCTTGTCCCGGTCATGTGTGCCCTGTGCAGCACCTTAAACTGTATGAGGCTGAGCCTCGCGCACGATGAGGAAGAGTTCACCCTTCCCAGGGCATCTGCCCACGTCCCTTCCTCAATTTCCTCTCCCAACTCCTCCTCCCACTTACCTTTTACCTCCACCACCGAGGTCTCCTCCTCCTCCTGCATCACCTGGTAAGTTTCCAAGATCTTCCCCACTCGCACCCACCCCCACCCAAAGAGCACCCTGTCCTGTACTGTGTGGCCGTAGCCGTGGGAATTCCACCACCTGCCGTCTGGCAAACGCCCTTACCTGTAAGTACCTGAAGGTGTTCCCCGGGGGGGAGCCCGTACTTCTCCTGCAGCTCACCCAAGCTCGCGAACTTCCCGTCCACAAACAGGTCCCCCAACTTTCGTATGCCTGCCCTGTGTCACCCCGCAAACCCTCCACCAGTTCTTCCTGGGGCGAACCAGTGGTTCCCCCGTAATGGGGTCCCTGCCGAGGCCCCCACTTCCCCCCTGTGCCGCTTCCACTGCCCCCAAATTTTGAGGGCAGCCACCACCACCGGGCTCGTGGTATACCTCCTTGGAGGGAGCAGCAGCGGCGCCGTTGCCAGCGCCCCCAGACCCGTACCCTCACAAGACGCCATCTCCAGCCTCTTCCATGCAGCCCCCTCCCCCTCCATCACCCACTTGCGCACCATCGTCGCATTGGCGGCCCAGTAGTACCCACAGAGGTTGGGCAACGCCAGCCCCCCCCCCTATCTGTCCCTCGCGCCCGCACAAACCCCATTATACTCCTGTTAACCCGCCTGAAAAAAGCCTTCGGGATAAACACGGGGAGGCACTGGAACAGGAACAAAAACCTTGGGCGCACCGTCATTTTGATTGACTGCACCCTACCCGCCAAGGACAGCGGCAACGCGTCCCACCTCTTGAACTCCTCCTCCATTTGCTCCACCAGCCTTGTATAATTAAGCCTACGCAGGGCTCCCCAGCTCTTGGCCACCTGAACTCCCAGATACCTGAAGCTCCTCTCCACCTTTTTTAGTGGGAGCTCGCCAATCCCCCTCTCCTGGTCCCCTGGATGAACTACGAACAGCTCGTTCTTCCCCATGTTGAGCTTGTACCCCGAAAAGTCCCCGAATTCCCTAAGAATCCTCATTACCTCTGGCATTCCTCCCACCGGGTCCACCACATACAGCAGCAGGTCATCCGCATAAAGTGACACCCGATGCTCCTCCCCACCACGCACCAACCCCCTCCAGTTCCTTGACTCTCTCAGTGCCATAGCCAGGGGTTCAATCGCCAGTGCAAAGAGCAGGGGGGACAGGGGACACCCCTGTCTCGTCCCTCGGTGCAACCGAAAGTACTCGGACCTCCTCCTGTTTGTGGCCACATTCGCCATCGGGACCTCATACAACAGCCTAACCCACCTGACAAACCCCTCCCCAATCCCGAACCTCTTCAGTACCTCCCACAGGTACCCCCACTCTACCCTATCGAAGTCTTTCTCAGCGTCCATCGCCACCACTATCTCAGCATCCATCATCCGGCCCCGGTGCCTTCCCCGCCTGCATGCTTCCTATCCCTTTGATCAGCTCCTCCAGCCCAATCGGGGCCCCCAATCCCACCACCAGTCCCTCTTCCATCTTTGTAAACCTCAATTGGTCCAGGAAGCGGCCCATCCCTCCCACCTCCCGTGGGGGCTCGGATCGGTACAATTCCTCGTAGAAGTCCCTGAAGACCCCATTGATGCCAGCTCCACTCCGCACCACACTCCCCCCCCCCCACTGTCCTTAACTCCCCCGATCTCCCTAGCTGCATCCCGCTTCCGAAGCTGATGCGCCTTTTCCCCATACTCGTAAATCGCCCCCTGGGCCTTCCTCCACTGCACCTCTGCCTTCCTGGTGGTCACCAGGTCGAATTCGGCCTGGAGGCTACGCCTCTTCCTCAACAATCCTTCCTCGGGCTCCTCCGCATACCTCCTGTCTACCCTCACCACCTCCCCCACCAGCCTCTCCCTCTCCCCCCGCTCCCTCTGCTCCTTGTGGGCCCTAATGGAGATCAGCTCTCCCCTCACCACCGCCTTCAGTGCCTCCCATACCATCCCCACTCGGACCTCCCCGTTGTCGTTGGTCTCCAGGTGCCTCTCTATACTTCCTCGGACCCGCTCGCTCACCTCCTCGTCCGCCAACAGCCCCACCTCCAAGCGCCACAGCGGGCACTGGTCCCTCTCCTTCCCCCATCTCCAAGTCCACCCAATGCGGGGCGTGGTCCGAAATGGCTATTGCCGAATACTCAGTATCCTCTACTCTCGCTATCAATGCCCTACTCAAGATGAAAAAGTCGATTCGGCAATAAGCCTTATGGACATGTGAGAAGAATGAAAATTCCCTAGCCCCCGGCCTTGCAAATCTCCAAGGGTCCACCCCTCCCATCTGGTCCATAAACCCCCTCAGCACTCTAGCCGCCGCCGGCTTCCTACCCATCCTAGACCTGGAGCGATCCAGTGCCGGATCCAACACCATGTTAAAGTCTCCCCCCATTATCAGGCCCCCCACTTCCAAGTCTGGGATCAGACCCAACATACGCCGCATAAAACCCGCATCGTCCCAGTTCGGTGCATACACATTGACCAGTACCACCCTCTCTACCTGCAACTTACCACTTACCATTATGTACATGCCGCCATTATCTGCCACAATGCTCGACGCATCAAACGACACCTTCTTTCCCACCAAGATCGCCACCCCTCGATTTTTGGCATCCAGCCCCGAGTGAAACATCTGACCTACCCACCCTTTCCTCAATCTTACCTGGTCTGCCACCTTCAGGTGTGTTTCCCGGAGCGTAACCACAACCGCCTTGAGCCCCTTCAGGTCCGCGAACACGCGGGCCAGCTTAACTGGCCCATTCAGTCCCCTTACATTCCAGGTTATCAGCCGGATCGGGGGCTACCCGCCCTCCTCCCCCGCCGACTAGCCATGACCCCTCCTCGGCCAGCCACACGCCCGCACCCCACACCCGGCCCGTTCCCCACAGCGGCATACCCCCATCTTGACCCCCCCCCACTCGCTCCAGCTCCACCTTGACCATAGCAGCAGCAACTCGATTCCCCCCCCCCCCCCTCCCCGGGCTAGGACCCATCCTAGCTGATTTACTGCCCCCATTGCACTTCTGCAAGTCAGCTGACTCCTGCTGACCCCGGCCACTCCCGCCCCTCCTTCGACTCCTCCAATTGTGTGGCACACCCTCCTCTCCCACCCCCATCCATAGGCTCTCCCCCTCCCCCTTCTGTTCTAAGCGTGGGAAACAACCCTCGCTTCCCAGCCCCGCCCCCTCCAGTCTTCAGCGTGGGAAAAAGCCCGCGCTTTCCACCTACCAGGCCCCGCCACCTCTGACGCAGCTCCTTTTACAGGCCCGGTCCCCTCACCCCTGACTCGGGCCTCCCCCTCCCCTGCGGGGCCCCATCTCACCTCCAAGTGCCCCCCCAACCAACCCAACCAAAACAGTGCCCAACCCGCCCCAGCCACCCTCACCGACCCAAAAGAGAAAAAACACAAAGAAAAAGAAACCCGGAGCAATACAAAGGCCCCCCCCCCTCGAAACAAAAATAAACATAGTATATCAACCGCAGTCCCCAATCGCCCATCCCGACCCTCAATCTGTGTCCAACTTCTCGGCCTGAACAAAGGCCCACGCTTCCTCCGGAGACTCAAAATAATGTTGCCGGTCCTTGTAGGTAACCCACAGTCGCGCCAGATGTAACATGCCAAACTTCACCCCCTTCCTGTGCAGCACCGCCTTTGCTCGATTGTACCAGGCCCTCCTCCGCACTCCAGTCCTGATATAGCTGAACCTCCGCGTTCTCCCACCTGCTGCTCCTCTCCTTCTTGGCCCACCTGAGCACACACTGCCGATCGACGAACCGATGGAACCTCACCAGCACCGCCCGCGGAGGCTCGTTAGCCTTGGGCCTCCTCGCCAGCACTCTATGGGCCCCTTCCAGCTCCAGGGGCCCCTGGAAGGACCCCGCTCCCATCAGCGAGTTCAACATGGTGACCACATAGGCCTCCATGTCCGGCCCCTCCAGCCCTTCCGGGAGGCCCAGAATCCGCAGATTCTTCCGCCTCGACCGATTCTCCATCTCCTCGAACCGCTCCTGCCATTTCTTGTGGAGCACCTCGTGCGCCTCCACCTTTACCGCCAGGCCTAAGATCTCGTCCTCATTGTCAGAGATCTTTTGTCGAGCCTCGCAGATCGCCACTCCCTGGGCCGTCTGTGTCTCCAGCAGCTTATCAATAGACGCCTTCATCGGCTGTAGCAGGTCCGTTTTAATCTCTCTGAAGCAGCGCTCGATACCCTCCTGTTGCTCCTCCGCCCACTGTCTCAACGCTGCCTGGTCTCCGCCCGCCGCCATTTTGTTCTTCTTCCCTCGCATCTTCTTCGGGTCCACTACCACCTTTTTAGTCGCCCCGCTCCTGGTAGAAGCCATATACTATCGGGGAAATGTTGTAATCTCCTTCCCACACCGGGAAACGACGAAAAAGCGCCGTTGGGGGCCCTGAAAAGAGCCCAAAAGTCCGTTTTTGCGGGAGCCGCCGAATGTGCGACTTAGCTCCGCATAGCCGCAACCGGAAGTCCCTTTTTAAAAAGAACCTCTAACACAGCTTTGAGTAAGTTCAATGACACAGCCTCCACTATTTTCTGGGAGAAGAGAATTCTACATACTAATTGTCCTCTGAGAGAAAATAAATCTTCTAAATTCTGACTTAAAAGCGAGACCTTCTATTCTTAAATTATTTTCCCTAGTTCTAGTGTCTCACACAAGAGGAAAACACCTTATCGACTCTATCAAGTCTCTCCAGCATCTTACATGTTTCAATAAGTTCACCTCTCATTCTTCTAAACCCCATTGAGTACGGGCCCAACCTGTTCAACATTTCTTCATTTAAGTCCTTCATCCCAGGAATGAATCATGCAAACCTTCTCTGAACTGCTTCAAACACAATTATATCCTTTTGCAAATAAGGAGACCAAAACTGTGCACAATATTCCAGGTGGCATCTCATCAAGGCCCAGTGCAGTTGCAATAAAACGTCCCTACTTTTATATCCCATTATCCCATTCTCCTTGCAATAGATGCCAGCATTCCACTTATCTTCCAAATCACTTGCTCTCCCGACATGTTGACTTCTCGTGATTCATGGCGGGACACCCAGATCCTCCATAAACCCTACGTACCGTAATCTCTCTCCATTTAAATAATATACTGGCCTTTCTACGCTTCCTGCCAAAATGGACAAGTTCACATTTTCCCACAAATTGTATGCATATCCTATAATCAAAGGGTTCTGATGAAAGGTCACAAGCCAAAACTTTAACGTTATTTGTCTCTCTACAGATGCTGCTAGACCTCCTGAATATTTCTGTTTTTAAGTTCACATGGGTGGCACGGTGGCACAGTGGTTAGCACTGTTGCTTCACAGCACCAGGGTCCCAGGTTCGATTCCTGGCTTGGGTCACTGTCTGTGCGGAGTCTGCACGTTCTCCCCGTGTCTGCATGGGTTTTTTCCGGGTGCTCCGGTTTCCTCCCACAAAACCAGAAAGATGTGCTGGTTAGGTGAATTGGACATTCTGAATTCTCCCTCTCTGTACCCGAATAGGTGCCGGAATGTGGTGACTGGAGGCTTTTCAAAGTAACTTCATTGCAGTGTTAATGTAAGCCTGCTTGTGACAATAAAGATTATTATTATTATTGCCAATATCCCAGCATTTTGCTTTTGAATCAATGGAGGACCCTGATGATAAGTTACTCACACCTGAAAAAGGCAGGCACATGGACCATTCATGTCAAGCACACAATGAAAAATGGCAGGGAGCAAATCAGGAGAAAATGGGTGACAAGTTCAGCCGAATTCTCAGAGCACAACCACCGTTCCGACAAAATTACTCTCAATTATTTGTTTCCTTAGAATCCTTTAGCAAAGTGTCACTAAGTTCACAACAGTTTAAGCCCATGTAACTACGATCATAACTTGAGGTAGTAATAATAGATTTTGTAGTGTTTGCTTTGTAAGTAGATGGTGTAAGTAGAAGACACTAAATGTAAATTGAAACTGATATATATTTTTTATATATATTGAAACCCACTTTGCTGAGTGATTCGGCTGTTTTCTCAAAAGCATATGGAATCATTGGGCAACTTTGAAAAACCTATTCAAATATGTATTTTATAAAAATTAATGTGATATTTCATTGAGGACCAGATTTGTATGCCATGATGAAAGAACCATTTGCAATTAAATGCTTTGAAGTCAGACAAAATATAAGGTTCTCAAACAAAAATGCAACAAAATACAAAATTGCCACACAAAATTGTGTGGCAATTGTGTGGCCCAGAGATGGAGAGCACCCATCTCTCCAAGGCAATAAAACCGCAAGTCTACACTGCAAAAATTGGGCTACTGCCCAAACCTCACTTCTCTTTTTCCTCTTCATTTCTCAGGATCCTCTGGTTCACTGCCATCGTGATCGTCGCTGACACCCAGGCACTCACATTGCTGCTGATGTCATTGCTGCTGCTGCCATTGCCACCTTCATCCCCCACATGCATTGCCATTGCCAGCTCTAAACCCAGGACGATGTTTAAACCATTGAAAGCTGCAGCCTCAGCTTTTTAAAGTGCATAGGCCTGAAGGGTTGATAAATGTTGCTCCCTTATGTTTGAAGACCAGCGGTCAGAGAGTTGCGTGCTTTGCACTCTCCTCTCTGGTTTTGGACAGTTTTAAGGGTAGAAGCTGATCAAAATGGGAAGTCAACGTTTCGCTCACATGCATCAAAATGTTGAACAAAATAATCTTGATAAAAAAATCTTGCACAAGCTTGCACTATTACTTTGTTGCCATAGTTATGTAACCATAAGGAAAATAAAGAATCAACAAAGTGTCACTGTAGAATTTAATCGTACACTTAAACTCTTTTTCAACATGAGATACCCTCAATTTCGACTCAGGAGAGAAGATTGATAATTCAAAGGCTTTAATTACCAGAGAACCACCGAGAAATGTGCTCACTGTACGCTGCCCACTGAACGTAACCTTATATACAGTTCCCTGGGGGCGAAGCCGGAGGCGGAGTCCCCCAGGGTTCCAAACCCGGTCTTAAAGGGGCCTACGCATTAAAGGTACATGTGTATACAGGTATCATTCATCACATTCACCCCCTGTTTAAAAAAACGCATAGTCCGTCAGGGGTGAAGTGGAATTACAAGTTCAGTCTTTTGGGTGGTCTGATTGTCCGTGTCGACCTTCTCAGCCCCGGTGGTGGTGCGGCGGATACGGTCATCCTCGGTGGTGGTATATCCGGGAGTACGGTTGTCTGAGCCTTTGCCTGCGTTGGAGCAGGGGGGGTATCTAGGGTGACGAGGGTGATTGGTGCCGGCGCCGGCTGGGGGGAGGGGGGCGCTATGGGGGGGGCGCTGTCCGAGCCGACAGCCGGTGTGGGGAGGGGAGCGTCGGTAGAAGGGGGGGGGGCGTCGGTGGGCGAGCCAGCGGGTGCCAGGTCTTGCAGGGAAACGGTGTCCTGCCTGCCGTCGGGGTGCTCGACGTAGGTGTATTGAGAGTTTGCGTGTAGTAGTTGGACCCTCTCGACCAGTGGATCTGTCTTATGGCTCCTCGCGTGCCTCCGGAGTAGAACTGGTCCCGGAGTCGTCAGCCAACGTGGAAGCGAGACCCCAGAGGTGGACTTCCTGGGGAAGACAAATAAACGGTTGTGAGGGGTCTCATTCGTGACCGTACAGAGGAGCGACCTAATGGAGTGTAGGGCATTGGGTAGGACCTCCTGTCAGCGGGCGATTGGGAGACTTCTTGACCGTTAGGGCTAGAAGGACAGCCTTCCAAACTGTTGCGTTCTCCCTCTCCACCTGCCCGTTTCCCCGCGGGTTATAGCTGGTCGTTCTGCTCGAGGTGATGCCCTTGTTGAGTAGATCTCGGCACAGTCATTGCTCATGAACGATGTACCCTGGTCGCGGGGAAACAAAACAGCATGAAGATGCTGTGCAGTGCCTTGATTACGGAGGCCGAGGTCATATTGGGGCAGGGGACAGCGAAGAGGAAGCGGGAGAATTCATCGATGACAGTAAGGAAATAAATGTTGCGGTTGGTGGATGGGAGGGGCCCTTTGAAGTCCACGTTTAGTCGCTCAAAGGGCCCAGAGGCCTTTACCAGGCGAGCCTTGTCTGGTCGATGGAAGTGCGGTTTGCACTCCGCACAGATCTGGCAAGCCTTGGTCATGGCCTTGACCTCCTCGGTGGAGTAAAGTAGGTTCCGGGACTTGATGAAATGGGCAAGCCGGGTGACCCCCGGGTGGCAGAGGTCATCGTGGATGGCCCTCAGGCGGTCTTTTTGCGCGTTGGCGACGTGCCGCGGGACAGGGTGTCTGGGGACTCGTTGAGCTTCCCCGGACGATATGTAAAATCGTACGTGTAGGTGGAGAGTTCGATCCTCCACTTCAGAATTTTATCATTCTTTATTTTGCCCCGTTGTGCGTTATCGAACATACAGGCGACCGACCGTTGGTCGGTGACGAGGGCGAACCTCCTACCGGCTAGGTAGTGCCTCCAGTGCCGCACGGCCTCCACTATGGCTTGTGCCTCCTTCTCGACTGCAGAGTGTCGAATTTCCAAGGCGGTGAGGGTTCGGGAGAAGAACGCTACTGGTCTGCCCGCCTGGTTGAGGGTAGCAGCCAGGGCGACGCCTGGAAGGGAATGGTTTCGTCCACCGCGTGCATGGCGGCCTTGATGATATTGGCCTTGATACGACTGAAGGTCGACTGAGCCTAAGCCGTCAGGGGAAAAACCGTGGTCTTAATGAGTGGTCGGGCTTTGTCCGCATATCTGGGGACCAACTGGGCATAATAGGAAAAGAGCCCCAGGCACCGTTTGAGTGCCTTGAGGTTACGGGGAAGGGGAAGTTCCTTAAGGGGGCGCATGCGGTCGGGGTCTGGGCCTAGGACCCCGTTTTCCACGACGTAGCCAGGGATGGCTAGCCGGGTTGCATGGAACACGCATTTCTCTTTATTGTATGTCAGATTGAGGGCCCAGGCGGTCTGGAGGAACTTCCTCAGGTTTGCGTTGTGGTCCTGCTGGTCATGGCAGCAGATGGTGATGTTGTCCAAGTACGGGTACGTAGCCCGTAAGCCGTACTGGTCCACCATTTGATCCATCGCCCTTTGGAAAACGGAGGCTCCGTTGTGACGCCAAAAGGGACCCTGAGGAAGTGGAAGAGCCGACCGGCTGCTTCGAAAGCCGTAAAGGGGCGGTCCGCTGGGCGGATAGAGAGCTGATGATAGGCAGATTTTAGGTCGACCATGGGGAATACTCAATACTGGGCGATTTGGTTCACCATTTCTGCTATGCGGGGAAGTGGGTACACATCGAGTTGTATAAAGCAGTTTCTGGTCTGACTATAGTCAACCACCATACGTTGTTTTTCTCCGGAGCGGACTACCAGTACTTGTGCCCTCCAAGGGCTGTTGCTAGCCTCTATGACCCCTTCTTTTAGTAGCCGTTGACCTCTGACTTGATGAAAGTCATGTCTTGGGCACTGTACCACCGACTCCTGGTGGTGACGGGCTTACAGTCGGGTGTGAGGTTCGCGAAGTGTGGGGGTGGTGCAAATTTGAGTGTCACCAGGCTATATACCGTGAGCGGGGGCAGGGGTCCGCCGAACTTCAGTATCAGGCTTCGGTGGCTATACATGAAAGTCCAGACCGAGCAGCAGAGGTGAGGGAGAACATAAAGTTTAAAACGGGCATATTTGGCACCTTGAATAGCGAGGTTCACGAAACAATACCTCGTGATTTGGACCGAATGAGACCCAGATGCTAGGGCGATAGTTTGGGAGGTGAGATAGGTGCGTAGGGAGCAGCGTCTTACCGTGTCTGGATGGATAAAACTGTCCGTGCTCCCCGAGTCAAAAAGGCAGGGGGTGTCGCGGCCGTTGATTTGAACCTGCATCATTGAGTTTTGCAGGTTCTTCGGCCGAGATTGATAGAGCGTGATCGCTCCTAGTTGCGGGCAGTCAGAGTCCTCGGTTGAATCGGACTCACAAAATGGCCGCCGCCGTCGGTCGCACGTGTTGTGTTTTGAAGATGGCCGCCACCAAGATGGCCGCCCCCGTGACTCGCACGAGGCCGGTGACGCGTTGGAAGTAGGCATGTCTGGCCGCCATGCGGCCGCGTTGCGGGACTGTGGTCCCGGGAGTTCGATTTCTGGGCCCGATGAGACTTTTGCTTCTGGCCTTTGGGCCCAGCCAGGCAGACCTTTGCGAAGTGCCCCTTCTTTCCGCATTCATTGCAGATAGCGGAGCGGAGCGGGCCGGGCAACGCTGGCGTGAGTGCTGGCCTTGCCCACAGAAATAGCATGGGGTCCCCCGGTGTGAGCGGGTCGCCGCGCGGTGCAGGCCTGTAGCGTGGCCGAGTCTGGAGGGGATCGAGAGGGGTTCGCAAGGTCCGCGGAGTACGTGCGTAGATTATGGTGGGCCGCTTCCATAGAAGAGGCGAGCGTTACCGTGCCTTGGAAGTCTTTCACTCCGTCTTCTCGCAGCCACGGCCGGACGTACGCGGATCGGATACCGGACACGAAAGCATCACGAATATGTAAGTTCATGTGGACTTCTGCCGTCACCTCTTTATGATCGCAGTTCCTGGTGAGCATGGTGAGTCTCTCCAAGTATTCGTCTGGCGTTTCCTCGGAGCACTGGCAGCATGTCGAGAGCAAATGTCTGGCGTGTACCTCGTTTATCGGCTTTACGAAGCACTTCTGTAGGATTTCGACCGCCGTTTCGTACGTCATAGCTTTCTCGATCATGGAGGATAGTCGGTGGCCCGCCCGGGCATGTAGTAAGCTCCGCTTGCGAGGTCCGTCAACTTCAGTCTCTGAGGAATTCAGATAGGCCTCAAAACACCGGAGCCAGTATTTTAAAATTTCAGTGGCCTCCGGCGACCGAGCGTCCAAATTGAGCTTCTCCGGCTTTAGACCGCTGGCCAGCATGATGTAGTCTGGTAATTGAATTGAGATACCCTCAATTACGACTCAGGAGAGAAGATTGATAATTCAAAGGCTTTAATCACCAGAGAACCAGACAGCTGCCAAGAAGTGTGCTCACTGCACACTGCCCACTGAACGTAACCTGATATACAGTTCCCTGGGGGCAGAGCCAGAGGCGGAGTCCCCCAGGGTTCCAAACCCGGTCTTAAAGGGGCCTATGCATTAAAGGTACATGTGTATGCAGATATCATTCATCACAGAACAGGAACAACCGAATATGAGCAACTTAACATGAAACAACATACACAGCACTACGCTACCCCAATAAGGTCTGGGTTGATGAACCAACAAACAAAGATGATATAACATATACCAAGAAGGGGAGGGTGACTTGGGAGAGAGAGGGAGTTGGGATCAGGAGGCCAAGTCAAAGCTGGGAACTTGTGAATTGTAACAGATGTATAAAGTTTCTGTGTATATTCACTTTCACCTTTGTTTTGTATAAAAAGAAAAAGCGCTAATAAAAACATTTTCGAAACAAAATTAATTGTACACTTTATAACAATAGAAATTTATCGCGAATGCATTCATTTAAACAATGCTACTTGTATTAAGTTTGCAGCTCTTAACAATTACTGCAGCTTCACTTATTTTATACTGAGGAATTAGCTTTTCGGCAAAAGCGTGCTTCAAGCTTAGATTCACACAGCTTGGTACAGGCTGGAGTTTTCTCAAATCTATGGCAAGAGTTTGCCCTCTACTGGTTCATCTTCAATACTAGCCATTTGTGTGGCCTTGGCTGTAAAATGTAAAATGAAATAAATATCAAATACAAGCGTAGCAGACTTTGTGTTCAGTGGACCAGTAGATCCTTAAAAAAGTATAATGTTGCCATAAAGTGTAAACCCCATGGTATCATTATAAATTATTAAAATTTACATTTTTAAATGTGAGATTGCAAAGTAGCAGATGGCTCTCCACTGTGAATGTCAGTCGGAACTAACTATGCTGAGGCTATCAAATTAATTTTAAAGTCTGGAGAAGGTGCAATCCTTTATATTATTATTAGTGCTGGAAGTGAACACCCTGCAAGCACCATGTGAAGAACGTGGGTGCCGAGTTTCCTGGTCAATGATTATTTCTCAGTCAACACTGTCAAAACTGGTTCATTGGCCATTCATCTTCTTGCCTCAGTCTCTGAGAGAGAATTTTAAATGACGTCCCCTTCCCAATGGCTCGCCAACCAGACAAAATAGTTTTTCCTATTCAAACTAAGAAGACCCTTCATAATTATCATAGAATCATAGAGTGGTTACTGCACAGAAGGAAAATATTCAGCCTGTCAGATTTATGCTGGCTCTCTGCATGGGTAGTTCCAGTCTAGTTCCACTCCCTCACAGCTAGTTCCACTCCCTCATACTTTGAACCTTTAGCCCGTTCAAGTAATTATTTAATTTATTTTTAAAAACCACAATTAAATTTGCCTCCATCACAAGTACTTGCAAACAGTGCATTCCAGATCCGGACCGCTTGCTGCATGAAAAGGTTTTTCCTCATGCCACAATTGAGACTTTTGTCAATTACCTTAAATCTGTGTCCCCTGCTTCTGGATTCTTCTGCCAAGAGGTACAGCTTTTTTCTGTCTGTTTGGCCCCCTCACTATTTTGAACATCTCTATCAAATCTTCTCACAACCATCTCTGCTCTATAGAAAACAGCTCAGCTTCTCCGATCTTTCCAAGTAACTGGAGAGGGGAACAGGGACTAATGGCATTGCCACTGGACTAGTAATCGAGAGACCCAGGGTCCTGTTCTGGGACCTGGGTGCAAATCCCACTAAGGAATTTTAAAAAGTCGAATGATCACCATGAAAGCATTGTCGATTGTCGTAAACACCCATCTGGATTATTAATATCCTTGAGAGAAGGAAGTTTGCCATCCCTACTTGGTTAAGTCTACATGTGATGTCAGACCCACAGCAATGTGATTGACTCATGTTATGTATCTAGGAATATCTTGCTGGTTCTGCATCATGCGATGTGTCGAGATTTCAGCAGTGTGTGTGCGTTGACTTTGAGCAGATCACCATCTTGATTGTGTTGAGCAACACCCTTAATAAACCTCTCATTGGGTTTGACAAGAATCCAGAGTGGGGGCTCCTCCACATCTTTTCTCTTTTGGCAACCAAAGAAATATAACAGGAAAGAAAACTGGCAACGAGGATTGAGCCAGTAAAGTAGATGAAAAGAAGATTTTTGTTGACTAATTTTGGGATGGCATAGGGAGCAACAGGGGATTCGCGGGACTGGACTCGTACACACACAGACGTCAGGCAAAGCATGCCACTGATGTGAAAGTTTCACAAACCATTTCGACATTAACTGTGAGTAAGAAGGCCAACGGTTGAGGAAGACTTCTGTGCGTTGAAGTGAGTGGAGTCTAGGCTGTAGGGAACGAGCACATGGCAAAACTACATGGGTTGTGGGGAACAGGAATTGCTGCCGACTCCGCATGGGCTACTACTCTGGAAAAAAGTTGAAATACTCAGGCAGAAAATGGAAATATTTCCTAGTTGCTTGTTCAAGGGATTGTTTGCGCTATACTTTCCAACATAGTCGGAAGGGAGGAAGTGTAGGCCCTCGGTACCGGGATCCAATAATGATGGGAAAAACAGGCACCTTGGATGTGTTCGATGAGGGTTATGAATCATGGAATTCATGTGAAGAAGGATTCCAATTGTTTTTAAAGCTAGTCAGATACCAGAGGATCTAATGGTCACGGCATTTCTCAGCTCAGTTGGTCGTAAAATGTTTATGCTGCTGCAGAATCTTTTTCATCCAGCAAAGCCAGGGGACAAGTCCTTCAGTGAACTAATATAGTAGAAATCCAGTGCTCGGAAACAGATAGTTAACAGTAACTTAAAAAAATTGTTTTTTTTAACTTTTAATTTTAATTTACTAATTAATTGACGCAATGTCAGTTAGAGGGGTGCAGTGCTCTGACTGTGAGATGTGGCAAGTCCGGGAGGCTTCCAGCCTCCCGGATGGCTTCATCTGCAGAAAGTGCACCCAACTGGAGCTCCTCACAGACCGCCTGGTTCGGTTGGAGCAGCAATTGGATGCACTTAGGAGCATGCAGGTGGCGGAAAGCGTCATAGATCGCAGTTATGTAAATGTGGTCACACACAAGGTGCAGGCAGAGAAATGGGTGACCACCAGAAAGGGCAGGCAGTCAGTGCAGGAATCCCCAGTGGTTGTCCCCCTCTCGAACAGGTATACCCCTTTGGATACTGTCAGGGGGATAGCCTATCAGGGGAAAACAGCAGCAGCCAGAGCAGTGGCACCACGGCTGGCTCTGACGTTCAGAAGGGAGGGTCAAAGCGCAGAAGAGCAATAGTAATAGGGGACTCTATAGTCAGGGGCACAAATAGGCGCTTCTGTGGACGTGAAAGAGACTCCAGGATGGTATGTTGCCTCCCTGGTGCCAGGGTCCAGGATGTCTCCGAACGGGTAGAGGGCATCCTGAAGGGGGAGGGCAAACAGGCAGAGGTCGTTGTACATATTGGTACTAACGACATAGGCAGGAAGGGGCATGAGGTCCTGCAGCAGGAGTTCAGGGAGCTAGGCAGAAAGTTAAAAGACAGGACCTCTAGGGTTGTAATCTCGGGATTACTCCCTGTGCCACGTGCCAGTGAGGCTAAAAATAGGAAGGTAGAACAGCTAAACACGTGGCTAAACAGCTGGTGTAGAAGGGAGGGTTTCCATTATCTGGACAACTGGGAGCTCTTCCGGGGCAGGTGTGACCTATATAAGAAGGACGGGTTGCATCTAAACGGGAGAGGCATAAATATCCTGGCCGTGAGGTTTGCTAGTGTCACACGGGAGGGTTTAAACTAGTATGGCAGGGGGGTGGGCAAGGGAGCAATAGGTCAGAAGGTGAGAGCATTGAGAGAGAACTAGGGAATAGGGACAGTGTGGCTCTGAGGCAGAGCAGACAGGGAGAAGTTGCTGAACACAGCGGGTCTGGTGGCCTGAAGTGCATATGTTTTAATGCAAGACGTATTACGGGTAAGGCAGATGAACTTAGAGCTTGGATTAGTACTTGGAACTATGATGTTGTTGCCATTACAGAGACCTGGTTGAGGGAAGGGCAGGATTGGCAGCTAAACGTTCCAGGATTTAGATGTTTCAGGCGGGATAGAGGGGGGATGTAAAAGGGGTGGCGGAGTTGCGCTACTGGTTAGGGAGAATATCACAGCTGTACTGCGGGAGGACACCTCAGAGGGCAGTGAGGCTATATGGGTAGAGATCAGGAATAAGAAGGGTGCAGTCACAATGTTGGGGGTTTACTACAGGCCTCCCAACAGCCAGCGGGAGATAGAGGAGCAGATAGGTAGACAGATTTTGGAAAAGAGTAAAAACAACAGGGTTGTGATGATGGGAGACTTCAACTTCCCCAATATTGACTGGGACTCACTTAGTGCCAGGGGCTTAGACGAGGCAGAGTTTGTAAGAAGCATCCAGGAGGGCTTCTTAAAACAATATGTAGACAGTCCAACTAGGGAAGGGGTGGTACTGGACCTGGTATTGGGGAATGAGCCCGGCCAGATGGTAGAAGTTTCAGTAGGGGAGCATTTCGGGAAAAGTGACCACAATTCAGTACGTTTTAAAGTGCTGGTGGACAAGGATAAGAGTGGTCCTAGGATGAATGTGCTAAATTGGGGGAAGGCTAATTATAACAATATTAGGCGGGAACTGAAGAACATAGATTGGGGGCGGATGTTTGAGGGCAAATCAACATCTGACATGTGGGAGGCTTTCAAGTGTCAGTTGAAAGGAATTCAGGACCGGCATGTTCCTGTGAGGAAGAAGGATAAATACGGCAATTTTCGGGAACCTTGGATAACGAGAGATAGTGTAGGCCTCGTCAAAAAGAAAAAGGAGGCATTTGTCAGGGCTAAAAGGCTGGGAACAGACGAAGCCTGTGTGGA
Source organism: Scyliorhinus torazame (assembly GCF_047496885.1). NCBI lineage: Eukaryota > Metazoa > Chordata > Chondrichthyes > Carcharhiniformes > Scyliorhinidae > Scyliorhinus > Scyliorhinus torazame. Next base: position 272,610,572 of record NC_092713.1, on the reverse strand, counting down.
ATATAAGGAAAGTAGGAAGGAACTTAAGCAAGGAGTCAGGAGGGCTAGAAGGGGTCACGAAAAGTCATTGGCAAATAGGGTTAAGGAAAATCCCAAGGCTTTTTACACGTACATAAAAAGCAAGAGGGTAGCCAGGGAAAGGGTTGGCCCACTGAAGGATAGGCAAGGGAATCTATGTGTGGAGCCAGAGGAAATGGGCGAGGTACTAAATGAATACTTTGCATCAGTATTCACCAAAGAAAAGGAATTGGTACATGTTGAGTCTGGAGAAGGGTGTGTAGATAGCCTGGGTCACATTGAGATCCAAAAAGACGAGGTGTTGGGCGTCTTAAAAACTATTAAGGTAGATAAGTCCCCAGGGCCTGATGGGATCTACCCCAGAATACTGAAGGAGGCTGGAGAGGAAATTGCTGAGGCCTTGACAGAAATCTTTGGATCCTCACTGTCTTCAGGTGATGACCCGGAGGACTGGAGAATAGCCAATGTTGTTCCTCTGTTTAAGAAGGGTAGCAAGGATAATCCAGGGAACTACAGGCCGGTGAGCCTTACTTCAGTGGTAGGGAAATTACTGGAGAGAATTCTTCGAAACAGGATCTACTCCCATTTGGAAGCAAATGGACGTATTAGTGAGAGGCAGCATGGTTTTGTGAAGGGGAGGTCGTGTCTCACTAACTTGATAGAGTTTTTCGAGGAGGTCACAAAGATGATTGATGCAGGTAGGGCAGTGGATGATGTCTATATGGACTTCAGTAAGGCCTTTGACAAGGTCCCTCATGGTAGACTAGTACAAAAGGTGAAGTCACATGGGATCAGGGGTGAGCTGGCAAGGTGGATACAGAACTGGCTAGGTCATAGAAGGCAGAGAGTAGCAATGGAAGGATGCTTTTCTCATTGGAGGGCTGTGACCAGTGGTGTTCCGTAGGGATCAGTGCTGGGACCTTTGCTGTTTGTAGTATATATAAATAGTTTTAGAGGAAAATGTAACTGGTCCGATTAGTAAGTTTGCAGACGACACGAAGGTTGGTGGAATTGCGGATAGCGATGAGGACTGTCAGAGGATACAGCAGGATTTAGATTGTTTGGAGACTTGGGCGGAGAGATGGCAGATGGAGTTTAATGGTACAAATGTGAGGTAATGCATTTTGGAAGGTCTAATGCAGGTTGGGAATATACAGTGAATGGTAGAACCCTCAAGAGTATTGAAAGTCAGAGAGATCTAGGAGTACAGGTCCACAGGTCACTGAAAGGGCAACACAGGTGGAGAAGGTAGTCAAGAAGGCATACGACATGCTTGCCTTCATTGGCCGGGACATTGAGTATAAGAATTGGCAAGTCATATTGCAGCTGGATAGAACCTTGATGTGGAGATGCCGGCGTTGGACTGGGGTGAGCACAGTAAGAAGTTTTACAACACCAGGTTAAAGTCCAACAGGTTTGTTTCGATGTCACTAGCTTTCGGAGCGCTGGTGCTGAAACACGCCACCCAGCATTTCACTGTGTTCTTTCTGTGTCCCCAAGGACAAAGCAGCCCATAATCACCAGGAATGCTGGATGACAGGAGGGGATATCCCAGATATTCGGATCCACACCGCCTCGGAGTAAAGGGCCTGTAATAACTAGTGCAGAATATACGGTGTGGGAATGATTGTTTTACCCGTGCTCCTTGAGGAGTATGAGCTCCCAGCTGGGGGCGGGGTAGCTTACCGGCCTTTGTATAAAAGATCAGCCAGTCTGCAACCAACTGACAGGAGAGAGTGCCTGGTGAGGTTCTACCGCTGCTCATGGATATAATTGTTGTAAATTAAATGTTTACTTTTGCTTATTTTTGACCCCCAAGCCTTACTGAAGGGCGCGACAACTCACACGGAGTGGACAATGGCTGCAATAGAGTTTGGCATTCACCAAACAAGTGAGAGTCCAATGCAAAGCAGATTACCCTATAGCAAGTGAGCCAGCCCTCTCCCATAGACCAGTCCTTCCCAAGACCTCACCACATGTCTTTTGTCTTGTAGGATCACCATTAGATGAGGCCGGTCTGTCCGGGGTCGCGGCCCCCCACATTCAGACTCTCAGGACACCCAAGAGCATGACTCCGGGGAAGACACCGACATCTCGCCATTGCTTTTATCTGCACCACCCACCATTGCAGAGACCATCACCTCGGTGGGTAATGTTAGTGATCAGGCTCCTGAGTCACCCTTTGATGAGCACCACACACATGCTGCAACACATCAGGTGAAGGCAGAGACTCCCGAGGGAGCAGACGATCAAATCCCAGGGCACAGTTGTTGTGCAGACAGATGTTGCGTCTCTGGAAAAAATGATAACATCACTGGTGCAGCTGCAAAAGCACAGCCAAAATCTACAGGGGGGAGTGTCAGCAACTTTCCAATGTTTGCAAGTCCAGCTGGAGGAGTCCAGCTGCCTTAAGGTGCAGGAGACTGACCGACCTTTTATACAAGGAGATGGTGCTGACAATGCGTGACACCCAGGCCATCGTGGAAGGCCTGGGCAAGACGTCAAAGCCATGGGTCAGGAACTCTAAGGTATGGACCATACTGTGCTGTCCATGGCTGAGGCGTAGGACAGGGGAGCCGGGTTTTGGGCAAGCATGCCCCTCGCTCACAATGACATCGCGGCGGTGCTCCAGAGCTTGGTCCATTCCCTTTTTGTTAAAGTATTTTTATTAAGGTTTTGCAGAATTTTTCATAATAAAACAGTAGTAACAATAATAACAAAACAAACTAGAGTGAACATTAACATAGTGCAAAAAGAGAATATACAATAACAATTAAATAGACATTACCCCACGCGACTCAGTCTTCCCACACCATTCAAATGAAGCACTCACCACCCCCCCTACGGATTGCTGCTGCTGCTGACATTTTAATTTTCCCCGAGAAATTCGACGAACGGCTGCCACCTCCGAGAGAACCCTAGCGTCGACCCTCTTAAGGCAAACTTTATTTTCTCGAGGCTGAGAAACCCAACCATGTCGTTAATCCAAGTCTCTACACTCAGGGGCTTCGAGTCCCTCCACATTAATAAAATCCGTCTCCGGGCTACTCGGGAGGCAAAGGCCAAGACGTCGGCCTCTTTCGCCCCCTGAACTCCCGGGTCTTCTGACACTCCAAAGATCGCTATCTCTGGACTCGGCACCACCCGTGTGTTAAGCACCTTGAACATTGCCCTCGCGAACCCTTGCCAGAACTCTCGAAGCTCCGGGAATGCCCAAAACATGTGGACATGGTTTGCAGGGCTGCCCTTGCACCTCATACAACTGTCTTCTACCCCAAAAAACTTGCTCATTCTCGCTGCCGTCATGTGTGCCCGGTGGCCCACCTTAAATTGAATTAGACTGAGCCTGGCACATGATGATGAGGAATTAACCCTGCCCAGGACCTCTACCCGCAGACCCGCTTCCAACTCCTCACCTAGCTTCTCCTCCCACTTGCCCTTGAGCTCCTCTACTGGGGTTTCCTCCGCCTCCTGTAGTTTCTGGTAGATATCCAACACCTCCCCCTCCCCCACCCAGGTGCCGGAGACCACCCTGTCCTGTATCCTCAGTGGTGGCAGCGTCAGAAGGCCACTACCTGTTTTTTCAGGAAGGCTCGTACTCGCAGGTATTTAAAGGCATTTCCGAGCGGCAGATTAAATTTGTCCTCTAGCGCCTTCAAACTGGGAAAGCTTCCGTCTATGAACAGATCTCCCATCCTTCTGATGCCTGCCCTCTGCCAGCTCTGGAACCCACCATCCATCCTACCCGGGACAATCCTGTGGTTGTTACATATCGGGGTCCAGACCGATGCTCCCTCCACCTTTGTGTACCTCCTCCACTGTCCCCAGATCCGCAGTGTCGCCACCACCACCGGACTTGTGGAGTAGCGGGTCGGCGAGAACGGCAAAGGAGCCGTTATCAAAGCTCCCAGACTAGTACCTTTACATGATGCCGCCTCCAGCTGCTCCCACGCCGCCCCCCCCCCCCCGCCCAATCGCCCACTTCCTAATCATAGCTATATTGGCCGCCCAGTAGTAGTTGCGAAAGTTCGGCAGCGGCAACCCGCCCCCCCGCTGCTGCGCTCCAACAGCGATCTCCTTACTCGCGGGGTCTAATTTGCCCACACAAAGCCCGAAGTGATCCTACTCACACGCTTAAAAAAGGCCTTAGGGATGAAGATGGGGAGGCACAAAAATCTGGGGAGGACAGTCATTTTCACGGTCTGCACCCTCCCTGCCAGTGACAGTGGGAGCATGTCCCATCTTTTAAAGTCCCCTTCCATTTGCTCCACCAACCGGGTCAGGTTGAGCCTGTGCAGGGCATCCCATTTCCTGGCCACCTGTATGCCCAGGTAACGAAAACTTTTCTCTACCATCCTGAGCGGCAGCTCTTTTAGTCTCTCCTCCTGCCCCTTGGCCTGGACCACAAACAACTCGCTCTTTCCCATGTTCAGTTTGTACCCCGAAAAACTACCAAAATCCCTCAGGATCCGCAGAACCTCCCCCATCCCCTCCACAGGATCCGAAATGTACAGGAGCAAATCATCCACGTATAGCGTGACCCGATGTTCCCCCCCCCCCCCCCCCCCCACCCCCACCTCCCGAACCAGTCCCCGCCAGTTCCTCCAGGCTCTCAGCACCATACCTAGAGGTTCTATAGCTAGGGCAAATTGTAACAGGGAGAGGCGACACCCCTGCCTCGTTCCCCGGTGAAGCTCGAAGTACCCCGACCTCAGCTGGTTTGTACATACAGACGCCTGGTACAGCAATTTCACCCAGCCAATAAAGCCCTCACCAAACCCAAACCTCCCCAGCATTTCCCACAGGTACTCCCTGAGGCACGATCAATTGAACAAAGACTAGTTGGATACAACTGAGGCTTTATTGTTCTAAGATGTGTGGCCTCCCACAGCAGCTGACAAAATGGCTGATGAATGGAGGACACGCATATTTATACTCCACCTACTGGGCGGAGCCAGCAGGCAGGGACTACCGGCGAACCTGTAGTACAGGTACTACCTTACATCACCTAATACAGGTGCAACAGTGGTTTACCACACTCCCATTCCACCCGGTCAAAGGCTTTCTCTGCGTCCATCGCTGTTACCACCTCCGCCTCCCCTCCCTCTGAGGGCATCATAATAATATTCAAAAGTCTCCGGACATTGGTATTGAGTTGTCTGCCTTTAACAAACCCCGTCTGGTCTTCCTCCATCACCCCTGGGACGTAATCCTCAATTCTTGTGGCCAGAATCTTAGCTAGCAATTTGGCATTCACGTTTAAAAGCGAAATCGGCCTGTATGACCCGCAATATTCTGGGTCCTTCCCTCGTTTAAGAATGAGTGAGATCAAGGCCTGTGACATTGTTGGGGGGAGGGTTCCTTTCTCTCTAGCCTCATTGAAGGTCCTCATCAGGAGTGGGCTCAATATTTCCGAAAATCTCTGATAGAATTCTACCTGGTAACCGTCCGGCCCCAGGGCTTTACCCGATTGCATGCCCTCTATACCCTTGACAATCTCCTCCAATTCAATCGGGGCCTCCAGCCCCTCCACCAGGTCCTCTTCCACCTTTGGAAACCTCAACTGGTCCAAAAATTGACTCATCCCTTCCGCTCCCGTCGGGGGCTCCGACTCATATAGTTGAATCCGAAGATTCTTTCTCCTCGACCTATTCTCCAGGTCCTCGAATTTTTCTGCCCACCTCTTATGCAGCGCCTCGTGCGCCTCCACCTTCACCGCCAGGCCCAAGACCCCATCCTCGTTCTCCGAGGCTTTTTGCCGCACCTCCCGGATCGCCGCCCCTTGGGCCTTTTGGGTTTCCACAAGCTTCTCAATCGCCGCCTTCATTGGCGCCAGAATTTCTGTCTTCAGCTCCTCAAAGCAGCGATTAAGAAACTCCTGCTGCTCCTGCGACCACTGCGCCCATGCTGCTTGGTCTCCACCCGTCGCCATCTAGCTTTTCCTCCCTCGCAATTTTCGCTGCCCCAAAATCACTTTTTTAACCGCTCCACTCCTGGCCCAATCCATATAATGTCGGGGGGACCTTGCTGTCACCTTCCCACACTGGAAGCCGTCGAACAATTGCCGTTGAGGCCTCTCTGGAGAGCCCAAAAGTCCGTTCCCGGCAGGAGCTGCCGAACATGCGACCTACCTCGGTATTGCGGCACCCGGAAGCTTCTCCGTCCTCCTAAAGAAGCAGCTAACACAGAAAGGGTACTCTGGAAGTTGAACAAATGTGTATATGGATTAAATGATGCATCTAGATCTGGTATTTTTCAGTAAGGTCAGTTTTGTTAAAGTTAGGCTGTTGCCAGTTGAAAGCAGATCCTGCAATGTTTTACTGGCACTATAAAGGAAATCTTTCTGGCATCTTTATGATGCATGTTGATGATTTTTTTGTGGGGTGGGACTAGTGATTTTGAAGCTATTGTAATCTCTGGTTTGAGGAAAGAATTCAGGGTTGGAAGTCAGGCTTCCGGTGCATTTAAATATATTGGACTGGAAATTGGACAGACTAAATTAGGGACAACTTTACGTCAGCAATCTTATTTGGAAAGCATCACCCCAATAGCAATTAGTCGTGGCCGAGTTTCACAAAAAGACGCAATGGGTTCAAAAGATAGAAAAAGAGCAACTACGAAGTTTAATTGGACAACTGAACTGCTTAGGTAGACAGACTAGACCGGACGTGAGTTTTGATGTCTTCGAGTTGAGTACAAAAATGAATGATCCCAAAGTGGAAGACATAATAAGAGCAAATAAAGCGTTGGCCAAACTAAAAATGCAGGAGTGTGTTTTGAAGTTCCCGGTTTTAGGTGACCTTAAGCACTTGAAACTCAGAGTTTATAGTGATGCGTCCTACGCAAATCTATGTGATGGGGTTTCAAGCGCAGGAGGTTTTATAATTTTCCTTTTGGGGAACAATGGTAAATGTTGCCCACTTGTGTGGGAAACAAAGAAAATAAGGAGAGTGGTAAAAAGCACTTTGGCTGCTGAGACGTTAAGCCTTGTAGAGGCGGTGGATATGGCTTTTTATATAAGTATGATATTGACAGAAATTTTGGGATTAGGGGATTTGGGTAATAAACCTATTGACTGTCACTTTGACAATAAATCCCTGTGGGAAAATGTGCACTCTACAAAAAGTGTCAATGAAAAGAGGTTACGGATAGACATCGCAAGTTTGAAGCAGATGTTGGACAGAGGAGAAATAGCAAAAATTAAATGGGTCGACAAGAGTTATCAACTGTCAGACTGTTTTACGAAAAGAGGGGCGAGTTCACAGAAACTTTTGGATATTGTTAATGAAGGGCGCTTGTTTCTGTGACTGTTTTTTTTTCTTTCTCGTCCAAACAAAAAAAAAAGGGGGGGACATCATGTGTGTGTTTTTGAGTTTCTTGAAATTTTGTTTTCACCTATTTTTTTTCTCCAAGGAAGGGAAGACTGTTAAGTAATGGGCGAAGAGACATTGCAATTAGTTGTCTCATTTATGTTAAGAATCCATTAATTGACACTGATATGTAAAGGGGCTTCAGGTGGCCTCTGTCAGGTGGTGTGTTGTTAAGAGTTTTGTGCAGAGGCTGTGGAAGTGAAATAAATGGTGTTTGGTGAAAAGGAACAAGAACTTTAGACTCTTCATTTCACAGCAACTAAAAGGTCTAACACGGACCCCCTCCCACTTTCCACTCACCGTTATATACCTGCCTCCCTTATCTGCCACAATTCTCCCAGCCTCGAATGCCACACCCTTACTGATCAGAATTGCTACGCCCCTGGTCTTCAAATCCAGCCCTGAATGGAACACCTGGCCGACCCATCCCTTTCTCAATCTCGTATGATCTGCGAGCTTTAAATGTGTCTCCTGAAGCATTGCTACATCTGCCTTTAACCCCTTTAGATGCGCGAACACGTGCGCTCTTTTGACCGGCCCATTCAAACCCCTCACATTCTACGTGATCAGCCTGTACGGGGGGATAACCCCCCCCACCCCGCCGCCAACTAGCCATCGCCCTTTTTTGGCCAACCTCGAGCCTGCGCCCTTCGCTTCCTCGAGCGCCACCACAGGGAGCCACCGCCCCGACCCTCAATTGGTATCCCGAAATTGATACCTCCTCTGTCAGCAAAGCAGCATCCCCCCTCCCCTTCCCCCAACAGCCCCCCCGACCCCAAACCCCCCGCCAAGCACCAGCTGAGCACTTGCTCACCCCCCACTACACTCCCGAGAGTCAGCTGACCCATGCTGACCCCGGCAGCTCCCGCCCCTGGCGCCGATCAGACTGTCGCCTCATTGTCCGAACCCCTGTCCCCACATGAATAAACCAATTAAACTACCTCTCCAGCCCCAGTGAGTAAATAATAATACGAAACGAAAAATAAACAGAAGACACTAACATTGCCCCGTGAGGAGACACTTGTTGAACCAAGGCTCCAACTTCCCGAAAAATCGCACTAACTACAGGGCCCCCTCCCCCCTCCGTATCTCAACTTTGCCGAAAACACTGCACCCTCCAGCCACCACCACAGCCCTTACATGCACCCAACATTGTATAAATCTTATATTAGAAACGGTATCATGTTACCCAGCCCCACCGCCGCATTCCACCAAAGTTTAACTGTTCTTTACTTCGAGGCCAGTTTTTCTTGTTTGACGAATGACCACGCCTCGTCCGGCGTCTCAAAATAGTGATGCCGTTCCTTGTACGTGATCCATAGCCTCGCTGGGTGTAGCATCCCAAATTTCACCCCCTTGCTGAAGAGGGTCGCCTTCACCCAGTTGAATCCAGCACGCCTCTTGGCCAGCTCCGCACCCAGGTCCTGGTAGATGCGTATCACGCTGTTCTCCCACCTGCTGCTCCGTTCTTTTTTTGCCACCGGCAAGACAAGTTCCTTGTCCGAGAAGCAATGAAATCTCACCACCATGGCCCTCGGCAGTTCATTCGCCTTGGGCTTCCTTGCTCCAGGGGTCGAGGGAATACCCCGTCCCTATCAGCATCTCCAGCATCTTGGACACAAATGCTCCAGCATCCGACCCCTCCACACCTTCGGGGAGGCCCACAATTCTCAAGTTCTGTCTCCTGGACCTGTTTTCTAGGTCCTCCAGCCTCTCCTGCCACTTCTTGTGGAGGTCATCCTGCGCCTCCACCTTAAGGGCCAATACGACCAACTCGTCCTCATGGTCGGATAGCTTTTTCTCCATCTCCTTAATAGCTTGGTCCATTCACAATGGGTCATGGCTGAGGCATCGAGGGCAATGGCCGGGCACTGACTGAACTTGGTCAGTCACAGCAGGATATGGCACAGTAAGGCATGACTGAGGCAGTGAGGAACATGACTCACTCGTTGAGTGATATGACCCAGTCTCAGTGCGACATGGCTGAGGACATCGAGACCATGGTTCAGACGAGGGCGGGCCTCCAGGATTGGCAGAGCCAGGTGACATGGTTGGGGAGTAGTTGGGTTAGGTCAGTTCAGGAAGTATTTGAAAGCGAAAGGGAGGGGGCTGACAGCTGTATAGTCGGGTCAGGGGGTAGTTCAGTCAGGTCAGATTGTGTCACGGACATAGTCAACGGTCAGGGGGGTTAGTCTGCGGGTCAGTGGGTTAGTTGGGGGAGTTGGGCAGGTCAAGTGTGAACACGGGGCAAGTGGGAGGAGGAGCTTGGGGAGGAGATAGATGAGGGTCTGTGAGCTGATGCCCTGAGTAGGGTTAATTCTTCCTCCTCTTGCGCCAGGCTCAGCCTAATACAGTTCAAAGTTACTCACAGAGCGCATATGACAGGGGCGAGGTTGAGTAGGTTCTTTGGGGTGGAGGACAGATGTGGGAGGTGCTCGGGGAGCCCGGCAAATCACATCCATATGTTCTGGTCGTGCCTGGCGCTGGATGGGTTTTGGAGGGGTTTTGCGAGGACCATGTCCATGGTGGCTAATGCCCGGGTCAAGCCGAGCTGGGGATTGGCATTATTTGGGGTATCGGATGAGCCGGGAGTGCAGGAGGCGAAAGAGGCCGGTATTCTGGCCTTTGCGTCCCTGGTAGCCTGGCGGAGGATTTTGCTCCTGTGGAAAGATGCGAAGCCCCCTAGTGTGGAAGCTTGGATCAATGACATGGCAGGGTTCATCAAGCTAGAGAGGATAAAGTTTGCCTTGCGAGGGTCTGTGCAGGGGTTCCTCAGGCGGTGGCAACCGTTCCTAGACCATCTCGCGGAGCGTTAGGAGGAGGTGAGCAGCAGAAGCTCAAGGGCGGGGGGGGGGGGGGGGGGGGGGAGGAGGGGGGGGGGGGTTCTTTTGGGGTGGCATTTGGGTGAAGGTGTTTTTTTTCCCCCCTATTTGTGTTTTTAAATGTTATATGGGGGGTTATTGTATATAGGGGAAATCCAATGTATAATTTCTGATTGTTGTGTTCTTGTTTCTTTCTTTTTGTTGGTGGGGGGGGGTTTGTTGAAAATTTGTTGAAAAATGTGAATAAATATATTTTTTTAAAGTGTGAACACGGGGGTTGTGGTGATATGCATCACTGTAAATACACAAGAGGTTAATGTAAATACACTAAGACTAAGTAAACACTAGAGGGAGCACCAGAGACAGTTGGCACTGTGATTGCTGTGGTACCTGAGCTGCTGAGGAACCGGAATCTCGAACATCTTGCCTGGGTGCTGTTGCTGGCAGTCACGGATCTTGCGTTGAACTATATAGATTCAACAGGCACTACTGGTACCATGTTGTGTTATGCTTCTTCATGTAGCATAAGCTGCTTCCTTGATGTATGCTCTGGCAAAGGAAGGTTCAGACTTGGAGATAGGTTTAACACATTTATTGAACAGGTAACTTGACTGCCCATTGGTCATGTCCTATTCTATGTGTTCATTAACTGTATGTCTGCATGTCATGATGTCTCTGGTGCTCCCTGTAGTGTTTACTTAGTCTTAGTGTAATTACATTAACCTCTTGTGTATTTACAGTGATGCATATCACCACAACCCCCGTGTTCACACTTGACCTGCCCAACTCCCCCAACTAACCCACTGATCCGCAGACTAACCCCCCTGACCGTTGACTATGTCCGTGACACAATCTGACCTGACTGAACTACCCCCTGACCCGACTATACAGCTGTCAGCCCCCTCCCTTTCGCTTTCAAATACTTCCTGAACTGACCTAACCCAACTACTCCCCAACCATGTCACCTGGCTCTGCCAATCCTGGAGGCCCGCCCTCGTCTGCTGCTGCCTGAAGCCAAGAGACAGAGAGCGGTACAAGCCCACAGAGAGCAGCCTGACGCCAGGAGACAGAGAGAGGTACATTGAATAGAGATTTGAGATTTACATGGTAGCATCCGACCTAGATGGCGTGGCCGGTGCTGAGAAGATAAAGCTTCTACTCACCATTGCGGGTGAAAGTGCAACAGAAATCTTCAACTCCTTCAGATACTCAAAAGGGCAAGACAAGAGAGACTTCCAGACAGTCCTGGACAAGTTTAAAAACTACTGCGAGGTGAACAAAACAGAAGAAATCAGTAAAACTGGCGCCTATACTCACCACAAGGCCAAGGTAGGCTTGCAGCAGAGGAAAATGGCAGTTTTGAGTGGCAGCCATCTTGAGAAAGGAGCCGCACATGTGCAGTTCCCCAAAAGAAGCGAACCGGCAAAATGGAATGGATTGCACATGCGCAAATCGCGGTTCCTTTACTGTGCGCTCTTTGCGCAAAGAGCGCACAGTAAAGGAACCGCAATTTGTGCATGCGCAATCCATTCCTACGCTCTACGTCACAAGCGTCATGACATCAGAGGCCCGGGACCACACCCACTTAACGGGGAAATGTCCAAAAAAAGTGAAAAACAGCTTTAAAGCCACAAAACACCATTCTTTCACCTGGAAAGACAGCACAATGCCTGGACTTCGACCAGTAGCTGAAAGTAACCTCTGCAGCACCCTGCAACAAGCAGTTAGCACCGCCCTAAGAGATGATTTAGTCCTTGAAGACTTCGACTCAGACGTTGATTTCTTCCTTGGACATAGCGAGCACAATGACAGCTCCGACACAACAAGTGATCATATGGTCCTTGAAGACTATGACTCGGAAGATGATTTCATCATTGGACATGGCGACCTCAGTACCAAATCCGAACCGCAACGAGATGATGTGTACATTACAGAATCCGACACAGGCATGGATGAGTTCTTCGGAGTTGAGGATCCTCAGCCCAGCATAGACGCCATCCCGACCCATGAGTACAGAATTCTGCTGCGGCTTGAAGCCAAGAGACAGAGAGCGGTACAAGCCCACAGAGAGCGGCCTGACGCCAAGAGACAGAGAGAGGTACAAGCCCACAGAGAGCGGCTTGACGCCACACCAGTGGTCCACGTGACGAATGTGATATAAAATAGTTAGTTTAAATATATTAGTTACAGTAATGTAGCTGTAGGCCAGTCTAATTCTAGTGAGTTCACAGACAAAGGATTTCAGAAAGCACGTCAAGGAAGGATGGAGGGGTGTCTGGTAGAGGAGGAGAAAAGGATGCTGGGCAATAAGAAGCCCCGGGTTAAGGAATGAGAAGTGAGCCAATTAGGATGTATGGCCAGGTCAGGAGGGGCATTGGATGACCTATGGGAATCAGTATGTGAAACGTGATGCCATTTGAATGAATTTGCCGAGATCCCTTTGTCTCGGACATCATTCATTTCCAAGGGGTCCAGGAGACTGGTTCTGTGTTCTGTGTCCCTGAGAAGCGAGTCAGACTTGCCAGTTGGTTAAAAATAAATAATACTATGCCTACAAATCCATCTTGAGTTTTATTGAGGCCAGGCTGATGGGTAAAGAATTCAATGTTTTGTCACATGCACCATGAACAGTGCTCCACGCACCACAAAGAGTCCCCGACTCCACACAGAGATTGGTCCACGCACCACAAAGAGTCCCCGACTCCACACAGAGAGTGGTTCACGCACCACAAAGAGTCCCCGACTCTGCACAGAGATTGGTCCACACACCACAAAGAGTCCCCGACTCCACACAGAGAGTGGTCCACGCACCACGAAGAGTCCCCGACTCTGCACAGAAAGCGATGACAGACTCCACAGCGAGACCACTGCACGTCTCCACACAGAGAACACAGAAGGACTCCACAGTGAGACCACTGCACAACTCCGTTGAGAGCGCACAGATCTACTCCACAGCAAGACCACTGCATGACTCCACACAGGGAACGATGCCAGACTCCACAGAGAGAGCGGTACAAGCCTCCACAGCGAGCTCATTGACAGACTCCACGATGGAAGCAATGCAAGACTCCAGAGCGCAGTCCTTGCATGAACAAGACCATGAAGGTCTAGCAACCTTATCTGAGCAACCAGCAGCAGCCGATGCAAGTCTGCCATGCTCACATGCACAGCAAGACGACAATGACAGTCTACCATGCTCACGTGAACAACAAAGAGACCATGACAGTCTACCCAGATTATTTGAGCCACCAGAAGAAGACTCTGACAGTCTACCCAGCTCATCTAACCGACAAGAAGACACTGAAGGTCTACCCACTGTATGTGCGACAAGTGACAAAGGCTTCACAATTCCCATACAAGATGTGCGACATCTCAGCGAGGCTGACAGATCTCAGCTAGTATGTACAAAGGCACTCGACGATCAAAGTGAGGTTACTAGTGACTCCAGTGACACCACGTTAATTCAAACCTCATCCACTCGAGCTTCTCCACAAGAAAATGCATTCCTGAATGTTTTGACTCCGGACGGGGAGCATCAAGACACCTCAAATTATTCAAGTGACACCTCAGATGATTCAAGTGAACCTGAAATGACTCCGGACGGGGAGTGTCAAGAAACCAAAGCTGATTCAGGTGAACCAGAAAGGACTCCAGACGGGGAGCATCGACAAGTCAAAGATGATTCTAGTGAACCCGACATGACACCAGACGGGGAGCGCGAGGATTCAGAGACGGCACGTTCAATGAAACAGCAGATGCCACAAAGGATACTGACACAAGTAACTTTGTGAAGGACTCGAATTCTCCACTCAATGTGTCATTGAGAGCAACTTGTAACTCACTCCCAGTGAGTTCTCCCAGTGAGCCAGAGAAGACACAGCCAGCGTGAGACAGCAAAGAGTGAGTTTGGGAATTTGAATCTAGGTGGGATTTCGAAGCTGGGTGGGGAGAAGGTGCTTTTTATCCCTGGTAAGTGACTGGGAAGTAGTTTTTCTGTTTTCTTTTTCTTGGTATTTTATTGGTATTTTTCCTTCGTTGTTACTTTTTTTGAAATTGTAGTTGTTGAAATTAACCGAAGGTTTAAGACATGGCAGGAGATCTCAGACCCGTGTCATGCTCCTCGTGTGCGATGTGGGAGCTCAGGGACACGTCCACTGTTCCTGGCTCCTTCACGTGCAAGAAGTGTGTCCAGTTGCAGCTCCTGTTAGACCACTTGACGGCTCTGGAGCTGCGGATGGACTCACTTTGGAGCGTCCGCGATGCTGAGGACATCGTGGATAGCACGTTTAGCGAGTTGGTCACACCGCAGGTGAAAGGTACTGAGGGAGATAGAAAATGGGTGACCAAAAGACAGAGCAAGAGTAGGAAGGCAGTGCAGGTGTCCTCTGCGGTCATCTCCCTGCAAAACAGATTTACTGCTTTGGATACTGTTGAGGGAGATGGCTCACCAGGGGAAGGCAGCAGCAGCCAGGTTCATGGCACCATGGCTGGCTCTGCTGCGCAGCTGGGCAGGAAGAAGAATGACAGGACTATAGTGATAGGGGACTCAATCGTAAGGGGAATAGACAGGCGGTTCTGCGGACACAATCGAGACTCCAGGATGGTATGTTGCCTCCCTGGTGCAAGTGTCAAGGATGTCTCGGAGCGGCTGCAGGACATTCTGAGGGGGGAGGGTGAACAGCCAGTTGTCGTGGTGCACATAGGCACCAACGATATAGGTAAAAAAACGGGACGAGGTCCTACAAGCTGAATTCAGGGAATTAGGAGTTAAACTAAAAAGTAGGACCTCAAAGGTAGTAATCTCAGGATTGCTACCAGCGCCACAAGCTAGTCAGGGTAGGAATGTCAGGATAGATAGGATAAATGCGTGGCTTGAGAGATGGTGCAAGTGGGAGGGATTCAAATTCCTGGGGCATTGGAACCGGTTCTGGGGGAGGTGGGACCAGTTCAAACTGGACGGTCTGCACCTGGGCAGGACTGGAACCGATGTCCTGGGGGGTGTTTGCTAGAGCTGCTGGGGAGTGTTTAAACTAATGTGGCAGTGGGGTGGGAACCGATGCAGGAAGTTGGAAGGTAGTAAAACAGGGACAGAAATAAAAGGGGGAAAGTGTAAGGCAGAGAAGCCATAGTCAAAGATCAAAAAGGGCGACAGTACAAGGTACAGTGACTGAGGGGTGCTTAGTGAATAGGACCAGGAATACTAAAAGGAATAAAATGGGAAGTAAAAACATTAATAGTAAGCGACGCGGCAGGTTGTTACATGAAGATATGGGTTCAACGACAAGGAAAATTAGGAGAAAAGTTAAGAGGAAATATAACTTAGGAGAGGTTACTGATCGAGGTGTTAAGATTCAGAACAGAAGTAAAAAAGCCAACATAACTGTACTTTACCTGAATGCTCGTAGTATTCGGAATAAGGTAAATGAGTTGATGGCGCAAATCATCGTGAATGACTATGATTTAGTGGCCATTACTGAAACATGGTTAAAGGATGGTCACGACTGGGAGTTAAATATCCGAGGGTATCAAACTATTAGGAAGGACAGAGTGGATGGTAAGGGAGGTGGTGTAGCTCTGTTATTTAAGGATGACATCCGGGAAATAGTAAGGGATGACATCGGTGCTATGGAGGATAAGGTTGAATCAGGAATAGTAAGGTGAAAAAGTCACTGATAGGAGTAGTCTATAGGCCACCAAATAGTAACATTCTGGTGGGGCAGGCAATAAACAAAGAAATAACTGATGCATGTAGAAATGGTACAGCAGTTGTCATGGGGGATTTTAATCTACATGTCGATTGGTTTAACCAGGTCGGTCAAGGCAGCCTTGAGGAGGAGTTTATAGAATGTATCCTCGATAGTTTCCTCGAACAGTATGTAATGGAACCTACGAGGGAACAAGCGATCCTAGATCTGGTCCTGTGTAATGAGACAGGATTGATTCAGGATCTCATAGTTAGGGATCCTCTCGGAAGGAGCGATCACAATATGGTGGAATTTAAAATACAGATGGAGGGTGAGAAGGTAAAATCAAACACTAGTGTTTTGAGCTTAAACAAAGGAGATTACAATGGGATGAGAGAAGAACTAGCAAAGGTAGACTGGGAGCAAAGACTTTATGGTGAAACAGTTGAGGAACAGTGGAGAACCAACCAAGCGATTTTTCACAGTGCTCAGCAAAGGCTTATACCAACAAAAAGGAAGACGGTAGAAAGAGGGAAATTCGACAGTGGATATCTAAGGAAATAAGGGAGAGTATCAAATTGAAGGAAAAAGCATACAAAGTACCAAAGACTAGTGGGAGACTAGAGGACTGGGAAATCTTTAGGGGGCAACAGAAAGCTACAAAAAAAGCTATAAAGAAGAGTAAGATAGATTATGAGAGTAAACTTGCTCAGAATATAAAAACAGATAGTAAAAGTTTCTACAAATATATAAAACAAAAAAGAGTGGCTAAGGTAAATATTGGTCCTTTAGAGGATGAGAAGGGAGATTTAACAATGGGAGATGAGGAAATGGCTGAGGAACTGGACAGGTTTTTGGGTCAGTCTTCACAGTGGAAGACACAAATAACATGCCAGTGACTGATGGAAATGAGGCTATGACAGGTGAGGACCTTGAGAGGATTGTTATCACCAAGGAGGTAGTGATGGGCAAGCTAATGGGGCTAAAGGTAGACAAGTCTCCTGGCCCTGATGGAATGCATCCCAGAGTGCTAAAAGAGATGGCTAGGGAAATTTCAAATGCACTAGTGATAATTTACCAAAATTCACTAGACTTTGGGGTGGTCCCGGTGGATTGGAAATTAGCAAACGTGATACCACTGTTTAAAAAAGGAGGTAGGCAGAAAGCGGGTAATTATAGGCCAGTGAGCTTCACTTCGGTAGTAGGGAAGATGCTGGAATCTATCATCAAGGAAGAAATAGCGAAGCATCTGGATGGAAATTGTCCCATTGGGCAGACGCAGCATGGGTTCATAAAGGGCAGATCGTGCCTAACTAATTTAGTGGACTTTTTTGAGGACATTACCAGTGCGGTAGATAACAGGGAGCCAATGGATGTGGTATATCTGGATTTCCAGAAAGCCTTTGACAAGGTGCCACACAAAAGGTTGCTGCATAAGATAAAGATGCATGACATTAAGGGGAAAGTAGTAGCATGGATAGAGGATTGGTTAATTAATAGAAAGCAAAGAGTGGGGATTAATGGATGTTTCTCTGGTTGGCAATCAGTAGCTAGTGGTGTCCCTCAGGGATCAGTGTTGGGCCCACAACTGTTCACAATTTACATAGATGATTTGGAGTTGGGGACCAAGGGCAATGTGTCCAAGTTTGCAGATGACATTAAGATGAGTGGTAAAGCAAAAAGTGCAGAGGATACTGGAAGTCTGCAGAGGGATTTGGATAGGCTAAGTGAATGGGCTAGGGTCTGGCAGATGGAATACAATGTTGACAAATGTGAGGTTATCCATTTTGGTAGGAATAACAGCAAAATGGATTATTATTTAAATGATAAAATATTAAAACATGCTGCTGTGCAGAGAGACCTGGGTGTGCTAGTGCATGAGTCGCAAAACGTTGGTTTACAGGTGCAACAGGTGATTAAGAAAGCAAATGGAATTTTGTCCTTCATTGGTAGAGGGATGGAGTTTAAGACTAGGGAGGTTATGCTGCAATTGTATAAGGTGTTAGTTTTGCCACACCTGGAGTATTGTGTTCAGTTTTGGTCTCCTTACTTGAGAAAGGAGGTACTGGCACTGGAGGGTGTGCAGAGGAGATTCACTCGGTTAATCCCAGAGCTGAAGGGGTTGGATTACGAGGAGAGGTTGATTAGACTGGGACTGTACTCGTTGGAATTTAGAAAGATGAGGGGAGATCTTATAGAAACATATAGAATTATGAAGGGAATAGATAGGATAGATGCGGGCAGGTTGTTTCCACTGGAGGATGAAAGCAGAACTAGGGGGCATAGCCTCAAAATAACGGGAAGTAGATTTAGGACTGAGTTTAGGAGGAACCTCTTCAGCCAAAGGGTTGTGAATCTATGGAATTCCCTGCCCAGTGAAGCAGTAGAGGCTCCTTCATTAAATGCTTTTAAGATAAAGATAGATAGTTTTTTGAAGAATAAAGGGATTAAGGGTTATGGTGTTCGGGCCGGAAAGTGGAGCTGAGTCCACAAAAGACCAGCCATGATCTCATTGAATTGTGGAGCAGGCTCGAGGGGCCAGATGGCCTACTCCTGCTCCTAGTTCTTATGTTCTTATGTTCAAACACAACAACAAAACCTACGAAAACAACAACAAAGACACCAACAAGAAGAGTACCAAAGGCACCAACGTCAACAACAAGCACAACACCAACAACACTGGAACAACGACTGGTACGATATGGTACGACTCTGCAAATGCAGGACAATGTAACAGCCCAACTCCTAACACTGGCATGAGTACAGCCATACCATGGCATGACAGCAAATCTCACTGATTCAAGTTTGCTCCACTACAAACAAGCAAACCAGCTTTCAAGGCAGATGAGTTTGCTCCACTATGAACAAGCAAACCAGCTTTCAAGGCAGATGACATACTGCATCAATATCGCAATCACAAGAAACAGTCAAGGTCGGACAACACAGCTGACATACTGCATCGCAACCACAAGCATCGAAAGAAAGAGTCCAAATCAGACAACAAAGTGATTTGACCATTTCTTGGTTCCTTAAGCAGAGGGACACTGACGGTGTTCACAAGGAAATGTCAACATCAACATCGACACTTCAATAACAAAACAAGAAAGCCACTCGACCGTATAAATTCATGAACTTTGGACTCATATATATTATTTGGTATTGTGTAATCATCACTGTCATCATGATTTGTACATGTCATCACCTATCTACCTATTTTGTTCAATTTTCTTTAACACTGTACAGAAAATATGTAACACGAAAAAAGGGGGGATGTGGTGATATGCATCACTGTAAATACACAAGGGGTTAATGTAAATACACTAAGACTAAGTAAACACTAGAGGGAGCACCAGAGACATCATGACATGCAGACATACAGCTAATGAACAAATAGAATAGGGCACAACCAATGGACAGTCAAGAGACCCAGAGGTGACACTACCACAAGGGGGCAACTCATATAAAAGGACAGGGCACACATGCTCTTTCTCTTTCCACAGGCGACACTCAGAGAGAAGGACAGGGGCAGATCAGAAGCATCACATCCACCGCATGACTTAGAGCAGACTGGTTAGTTAGACTGAGTTGCTGTAGCAAGATTAGCAGGAGAGTCGAATTCAAGTAGGAGAATTGTTAACTGTTCAATAAATGTGTTAAATCTATCTCCAAGTCTGAACCGTCCTTTGTCAGAGCATACAACAAGGAAGCAGCTTATGCTACATGAAGAAGCATAACACAACAGGGGTCAGATTAGTTCTGTAGTTATCCAGGAGTCAAGGTAGAATTTTTCTGTCTAATATTTCCTGGTAATTCAAGTTAGTTCCACGGATCTGTCTGAGGTCTCTGACCTGAGCTCGGTGGCAGAGGTATTCGCAGAGGGTCCTCAGAAACAGGGCAACTGCTCATCAGAAATTCAAACTCCCAAAGGCACTTTGGCCATTTAAAAATTATACTGATCCTACACACCTCACATTTAAGCTAAAATCCAGGTTTACCCATGACTGCCTGGAATTCTCGAGTCTGGTGAAACCTGACAACTAAATGGAGCTGGGTCTGTTTTGCAGAAAGGTTAATTCCCTTTTCAGTACTGCTTGCATGCCAGGAAGAGCAGGCATGCTTCCTCCTGGCCATCCAACACCATTCCCCACCACTCAATTCAAAGATCCAGACTATGTTTGGATATGCCATGATCAGAAATTGGAGCACAGATAGGATACTCCCCTGCCCACCCACCTCACTGCCGAAAACAGGGCTGATGACCACATCTCCCACCCCACACTCAAATTATCCCCGTCAAACCATCTCTGGAGATCAGCAATCCTCCCTCCCTGCTTTAATAGACCCCTGGGATCTGCGATCACCCCCCCCCCCCCCACCCCCCCCCCCCCCCCCCCCACCCCCCCCACTTCCAAAGATCCAGACTGCCCACCCCCACTCTGAAGCTCCCATTAACACAGAGTTGCAATTTCCAATTGCTATTGGCCGGTGGCCTCCCGTGTAGTGATACCTGCCCAACATAGAGGCAACCCATTCAATCAGGTCAATCAATCTGTTTGAAAGAAAGGAGGCAAGGTGTGGACTCAAAATTCCAGTGTGGTGGGAAGTAAAGTGCTGCACCTCGCTCAAAACCCAGCCCAGTCCCAATTGATGCCAGCATCCTCATTTATAAAATCCAACAGCAGCTGCAATTGCCTGAACGGACCAGTGTGTGTCACTTGAAACCTGAATTGTGCACTATTAGGCAATGCAAACACATGCCAGGCCCCACAAGAGGTTTGAATGACACCAACTTGTCCCTAATTCATTCCAGGGCATCAAGTATCCAAGTGAAAAATCACAGAGCAGAAATGTTAACTCTGTTTTTCTCTCTCTATTGATGTTAGTATTCCACCATCTTTGTTTTTCATTGCAGATTTCCAGCATCACTGCCTGCGGCCCGCATACGTTTGGGGTGATTAGGAGCCTTACGTACCCAGCTGCGCCGGACACCAAAACGTTTGATGAACTTGTGAATTTAGTGGGGCAGCATTTTAACCCAACCCCGTCCACGCTAGCCCAACGTTACCGGTTTAATACCGCTGAGAGGGCCCCAGGAGAATCCCTTGCCGACTTTCTATCCAGGCTACGCAGGATTGCGGAGTACTGTGCCTATGGTGAGACCTTGTCAGAAATGTTACGTGACCGTTTGGTTTGCGGTATTAACAATGCGGCCACGCAGAGAAAGTTGTTAGCTGAGCCAACATTGACTTTTCAACAGGCCATTCAAATAGTATTGTCCCGAGAGAGCGCAGAACGAGGAGTGCAGGAGCTACAGGGAATGGAAGTGCATGCCTTGGGGCGCAAACCCTTCCGTCCGAAAACGTCCCCCGCACTCCTGCGGTACCTTGGGCGAGGCAACGTCCGGATCGACGCCAGTGGCTATCGGACATTCCACCCCGAAGGGAGCCTTCTCCAGAACCAATGGATGAGGAGCCATGTCCGTGCCAGACTTGCAGGCGCTGACCCTGTCGCGGACGCCGGTCTTGGGGGCTCCAGAGGCGCCGTCGTTCCGACCGAAACTGGGACCAGCCCAGGGGCCGTACCTTCCATCTGGATGAACCTGCGGCGACTACTCCTGAGGAAGTGGAGACGGAGGACGACTGCCTGCAGCTGCATTGTGTGGCAGCTCCCCATGTGGCCCCCATTAAGGTGACAGTACGGGTCAATGGTCACCCGCTTGAGATGGAGTTGGACACTAGCGCAGCGGTCACCGTGATCGCCCAGAGGACATTCGACCACATCAAGTAGGGTATACAGACCCTTACATTAACCGACACACAGGCCAGGTTGGCCACCTACACGGGGGAACCATTGGACATTGCAGGAACTACGATGACCCCTTTTGTTTATGGATGCCAGGAGGGGCGTTTCCCACTTATCGTGGTGTGCGGCCATGGGCCCAGCCTGTTGGGTCGGGACTGGTTGCGCCATTTCGCTTCCAGTGGCAGCACATCCTTCAAACAGTTTCTGGAGGGTTGACTGAGGTGGTCGGACGACACCCAGATGTATTCCTGCCCGGTTTGGGGAATATAAAAGGGGCTGTAGCCCGTATCCAAGTCGAACCAGGAGCCACGCCGCGCTATTTCCAGGCGCGCCCGGTGCCTTACGCCTTGCTCGAGAAGGTAGAAGGGGAGCTCACTCGTTTGGAAACTTTGGGTATTATCAGGCCCGTCCGTTTCGCTGACTGGGCAGCACCAATTGTACCTGTAATTAAGCCAGATGCCACAGTTCGCTTGTGCGGCGACTATAAACTTACAGTGAATACGGCTTCCCGACTCGACCGATATCCAATGCCTCGCATCGAGGATCTCTACGCAAAGCTTGCAGGTGGAGTCTCGTTCACAAAATTAGATATGAGTCACGCCTACCTACAGTTTGAGCTGGACCCTGCCCTCCGATCATATGGAGCAATTAATACACACCGGGGCCTGTATGAATATACACGTTTGCCCTTTGGAGTATCCTCTGCCTGCACTATTTTTCAACGCGTTATGAAGGGCATTTTGAGAGGTTTACCGCGTGTCGCTGTCTACTCAGATGACATTTTGATCACAGGGACGTCGGAGCAGGAACATTTGGAAAATCTGGAGGTTGTCCTTAGATGCTTTTCGGAGGCTGGAGTCCGTTAACGTTGCACAAAGTGCATCTTTCAGGCGAAGGATGTAGTCTACCTGGGTTATCAGGTGGACCGCGAAGGTTTGCACCCCGTCGCAGAGAAGGTGCGTGTGATTCAACAGGCCCCCGCCCCGACTGACACTTTGCATCTTCGTCCTTTTCTCGGCCTCGTAAACTATTACGGGAAGTTCCTCCCCAATCTGGCAACTACGCTGGCCCCGTTGCATCTTCTGCTAAAGAAAAATCACACCTGGGTTTGGGGTCAGCCGCAAGAAATCGCTTTCCGGCGGGTAAAACGACAATTGTCACCGTCTGGGTTACTAACCCACTATGATCCTGGAAAGCCTTTGCTCGTCACATGTGATGCATCCCCGTATGGTATTGGGGCCGTCCTGTCCCACAAGATGGAGAACGGGACCGAGCGGTCGATAGCTTTCGCCTCCCGCACATTGACTGCAGTGGAAAAAAAAGTACGCGCAGATCGAGAAGGAGGGCCTGGCAGTGGTCTTTGCGGTGAAACGTTTCCACCAGTACGTGTATGACCACCACTTCACTATCGTGACTGATCATAAGCCTCTGCTGGGACTTTTCAGAGAGGATAAGCCAATACCGCCCATTGCTTCCGCACGGATCTAGCGCTGGCCTTTGTTGCTCGCTGCATACGAGCATTCTCTGGAGCACGAACCAGGAACGCAGATAGCGAATGCCGACGCACTGAGCCGATTGCCTTTATCGACCGGCCCCATGTCAACCCCCACGACCGGTGAGGTGGTTGCAACCCTAAATTTTATGGACACCTTGCCTGTCACGGCATCACAGATCCGTGAGTGGACCCAGACGGAGCCAGCCCTGCCAAAGGTTCGACACATAGTCCTGTATGGTGGGCAGCATAGACAGCTCCCAGACGAGTTGCGGGCATTTTCCTCCAAGCTGTCAGAATTCAGCGTGGAAGACAGCATCCTCTTCTGGGGGACGCGTGTGATTGTCCCGGAAAAAGGACAGGAGCTGATACTAAGAGACTTGCATAATGGGCATCCAGGTGTGACCAAAATGAAAATGTTGGCCCGGAGTTATGTTTGGTGGCCAGGCCTCAACGCCGACATTGAGAAGGTGTCCCAAAACTGCTCCATTTGTCAGGAGCATCAGAAGCTTCCGCCGGCCGCGCCCCTACATCACTGGGAATGGCCAGGGTGGCCTTGCATGCGGATTTCAAGGGCCTTTTATTCATCGACGCCCAGTCTAAATGGCTAGAGGTGCATAAGATGCTAGGCACAACGCCCTGTGCAACAATTGAGAAGATGCGTTTGTCTTTTAGTACGCATGGCCTCCCCGAGGTGTTGGTCACGGATAACGGCACTCCATTCACCAGTGAGGAGTTTGTGAGGTTCATGAAGATGAACGGCATACACCATATCTGCACTGCCCCTTACCACCCGGCTTCAAATGGGTTGGCGGAGCGCGCAGTGCAGACATTCAAATGAGGCCTAAAGAAGCAGTCTTCTGGTTCAATGGACATGAGACTGGCTCGCTTTTTGTTTTTGTGTAGGACCACCCCCCATGCAGTGACTGGGGTAGCTCCTGCAGAACTCCTAATGGGCCAGAGACTTCGCACCCGCCTTAATATGGTTTTCCCGGACATTGGTGCAAAAGTACGCCGCACACAAGAACGGCAGGGACAGGGTTTTTCTCGGCATCAGCCGATTCGGCAGTTTGCGCCCGGTGACCCAGTGTTCGTTCGCAATTTTGCTGCTGGTTCCTAGTGGGTCCCTGGCATAATCTTTCGCCAAACGGGCCCTATATCTTACCAGGTGCAAGCCCAGGGTCGTCTCCAGCACAAACATGTAGACCACGTTCGGTCCAGAAGACTATCCCTTCCAAAGATTCCCCGCCCCCGGAGCTCATTTCTACAGCTGCAGAGACCAGAGACAATGGAAAGTAGTCCTCACAATCTTCCTCTGGTGCCTCACTCAAAGCCTGTGCAGGTCGTTACAGAACCGTGTGGAAATAGAGACGCCGAGATGACAGAGGCAGCAGACTCTGACTCTGAGATGGAGACACAGGACGCATCAGAGGGGGAATCCTCGGGCCCATGGGCCGTGGATGTACAACCGTTACGCCGTTCATCACGGAAGCGTCGGTCTCCATCTCGTTACACGCCGCGTGATCCAGCATCCGGCCTGCAGCAAAACGAATCCGACGCCCTCCTTTGCCAGGGTCTTCCATGGATTCCTTGGACTTTGGGGGGGAGAGATGTTATAACCTGCCTGCTTACCATTGGCTGGGGACTAATGACAATCCCACAATCCTGTGGGAGTATGAGCTTCCCCAATGAGGGGGGGCGGAGAAATCATTAGCAGACTCCCTGCATAAATAAAGCTGACCAGTTTGGAACCAGCAGGAAGGAGTAAGCAGCAAGCAAGGTTGCTGCTGCTGTTGTGTATATATATGTGTTATTGTAAATAAATGTTATTTCTTTGTATCCTTGAAACTCGTGCTGGATTCTTCGTGGCCCTCACAAAACTTACTGGCATCAATGTCATTAATTGGAGGAATTATCCAAATTATTTAACCTGAAAAAAATTTAAAAATTGAGATCTACTCATAAAGGTTTGAGAATGGGTGATATAACAGATACACTGCATAACATACATGCACTGAGATCCATTTTGAATGAACAATCAACCTAATAATTTCAGGTAGAGACCAGGATAAGGAGGAGAAAATGTGACTAATTATTCATGCCTTTTTAAATGCTAGACTCGACTATTCCAATGCTCTTCAGAATGGCCTCCCCCTTTCATCCTCCATAAAGTGAGCTCATCTAACGCACTGCTACCTGTTTTTGAATTCGCACCAAGTCCCATTCACCCATCATCCATTGTGCTCGCAGGCCTACACTGGTACCTGGTCCAGCATAACATCTCTTTTAAAATTCTTACCCTTCTTTTCACATCATATTCCTCTGTCTGTAACCTCCTCCAGCCCGACAATCCTCTGAGATCTGTGTGTTCATCGAATTCTAGCCTCCTGTGCATCTCATGTTTTCATCAGACCACCATTGGAGACTGCCTTCAGCTGCCAAGGTTTTAACTCCTGGAATTTCTTTCCTAAATTTCTCCACCTCTCTATCTCTTTCCTTTCTGTTAAAATGTTCCTTAAAGCCCACCTCTTTGACCAGGCTTTTGGCCGCCTGCCTGCTGAAGCTGGCAATAAACTAGCTTCGTACATTAGGCACACTTGTGTTTACAAGGTGATTGCTTAGTTTTGATAAATTTCTTGATTTATTTAGCCAATAAATACATTTTCTTTGCACTTGTTTCTTGTTTCTGATGTGATGGTTTTGCTTTTGACTGACTGCATGCTCTTAATGGAGTGTGTTCATGTGGCCCCTCTGAATGGCTTCTTTTGGTACCCTCTACATTGGCACATGTACAGATGGCCCTGGTATTGATGAATGGAACATACCACAAGAAGCAAGCCAAGATGGTCTCATAGATCACATTACAGATTGTGAGTTAAATCATCACATTATTACTGAACCTTGCATCTCCTGGGGATTCAAAGCATCCTGTGCACCAGCTTGTGCAGCTGGCTGGTGTGGCTTCTCCTCCTCATCATCAGACTCATCCCCAGAGCCTCATCAAAGGTTAGGGCTTACTCCCATTGATCCCCCTCTGCCAAGGCACAGTAAACCATGACCATAAGTGAGCCTCGAGCATGAGACTATTGAAGATCGCCACCTGAGCGGTCCAAACATCGAAATCTCATTTTGAGCAGACCACTGGTCTGGGGGTTAATGAACCATCTCTTATGGGGGAATATCTTTGGTCACCCCGGAGCCACCCATCCAAGGGTTCTGAACCCCAGAACATCCTGGCACCTGGCAGAGTCTAAATATCCGCACATCATGACTGCAGCCAGGAGAGCACACACCTGCATTATCCTTAGCCTATGTGACAAATAAACTCCAGACTGATGAAGTTAAAGCTTCTTCTGTTCACGGCTGCCCTTGGCTGTCGAGTGGTGCTTTAATTGTCACATGTCTGCAAGTTATTACCCCTTGTGCTTTTGGAAATCATGCATTGTTCGCAAAGCCGCTGTCTCTGCCTGCAGGACTGGCATTGTGATCGCGAAATTAAATGAAATCATGGGTATGCCTGAATATTGCACCTGTAAGAACCTTTATGTAATGATGTGCCACTGGCTCTAAAATCGCACAAAGGTCTCCAGATGTTCGCTGGAAGGACCCTGAGGTGATAAAATTCAAGGCCACAGACATAGGGATATCCACCAACACCATCTGAGACAATCTCCCCAGCTAACAGCACATACTGTGGTGTGACACTGTCCCTGGAGAGACGCAGTCCTCTCAGGCACTAGTGTTTTCACATTCAGAGGCATGCCATCCTTTCATAGAATCTATAGAATCCCTATAGTGCAGAAGGAGGCCATTCAGCCCATTGAGTCTGCACGAACCCTCAGAAAGAGAACTCGACCTCGGCCCACTCCCCCATCCTAGCCCCCTAACACTGTGCATTTATCATGGCCAACTCACTTAACCTACTCATCTTTGGACACTAAGGGACAATTTAGCACAGCTAATCCACCCAACCTACACATCTTTGGCCAGCTTCTCTCCTTCCTCTTCTCCTCACTGGAGGACGGGCCTTCCCCAGCATGTAAAATGCCTGTGGGGATACCTATCTCAGGATTCAAAACTGACATGCAGAAAATTCACTTTACACTTAACTCTCAGCGCCCTTCACTGTCGGAGGAAACCGGAGTAAACTCACACAGACATGGGGAGAAGGTTCAAATTCCACAGTCACCCAAGACCAGAAATGAACCCGGGTCCTTGGCGCTGTGAGGCAGCAGTACTGATCACTGTGCCACCATACCTCTCCTTTGCCAGTATACCCTATCGGCAGGATAGTACCTTTGCCTACTGATGCACGATCAATCACTACTGACGCGAGATTGTAGTCCAATTGAAGGCTTTACTGAACAAGTAGTTACCCCAGCAGCTCCGGTACAGAATGACTGCTGTGGGTGAAACACAGACTCTTATGCTCCGCCTGCTGGCCGGAACTCATACTACAGTAAAAGGTACAACACACCAAGGTACCGCGATACCCCTAATATAGCCTACCACATTCACCCCCTGTTTTAAAAAGAATCCGGCGGGGGTGGTGGCCTTTCTTTTACAGTGGTAGAGGTTATAGCGGTACCCTTCAGTGCCTTTACATGCAATACACAAAGTTACAGACAATAATTTACAAGTTCATTTTACAATGAAACTATCAGCCGGTCGGGGGCCCGGGTCGTCCTCTGCTATTGTCGCAGTCCCAGCGGTGATGCTGGTGTCGGCTCGGGCATCCGTGGCTCTGGGAGCATGTCGTCTTCAGCTTCATCGCCTCCGGATGGGGCCAGTGGGAGGACGGATCCTCCTGGGAAGGGGGCTGCGGTGGTGTGCGCCGGTGAAAAATTGGTTGGGGTTGATGGAGGGGGGGGGGTGAGGGGGGGGATCCAGCGGGGGCCAGATCCCGGAGGGAGACCGTGTCTTGTCGGCCGTCGGGGTGTGCCACATAGGTGTACTGGGGGTTAGCATGGAGGAGATGTATCCTCTCGACCAGTGGGTCCGACTTGTGGGCCCGTACGTGTTTGCAGAGTGGGACGGGTCCGGGGCTGCCAGCCATGTTGGGAGCGACGTCCCCGAGGAGGACTTCCTAGGAAAGGCAAGGAGACGTTCTTGAGGTGTTTCGTTGGTAGTAGTGCACAGTAGTGATCGGATGGAGTGAAGTGCATTGGGGAGGACCTCCT
Source organism: Scyliorhinus torazame (assembly GCF_047496885.1). Lineage (NCBI taxonomy): Eukaryota > Metazoa > Chordata > Chondrichthyes > Carcharhiniformes > Scyliorhinidae > Scyliorhinus > Scyliorhinus torazame. The sequence continues at coordinate 272,582,204 of NC_092713.1, read as the reverse complement.
GCCATCGGGACACTGGGAGATTCTTGGACCGTAGGGCCAGTAGGACGGCCTTCCAGACCGTCCCGTTCTCCCTCTCTACCTGCCCGTTTCCCTGGGGGTTGTAACTGGTCGTCCTGCTGGAGGCATTGCCCTTGCTGAGGAATTGACGCAGCTCGTCACTCATGAAGGAGGACCCCCTATCGCCATGGATGTAGGCGGGGAAACCGAACAGGGTAAAGATGCTGTGGAGGGCTTTAATGACGGTGGCAGCAGTCATGTCGGGACAGGGGATGGCGAAAGGGAACCGGGAGTACTCATCAATCATGTTTTAAGAAATACGCGGTCGGTGAAGGTAAGGGGCCCTTTGAAATCCACGCTGAGGCGTTCAAAGGGGTGGGAAGCCTTCACCAGGTGCGTTTTCTCTGGCCTGTAGAGGTGCGGCTTACACTCCGCCCAAATTTGGCAGTTTCTGGTTACGGTCCTGGCCTCCTCGATGGAGTAGGGCAGATTGCGGGTTTTAATAAAGTGGAAGAACCGGGTAACCCCCGGATGGCAAAGGTTGTCGTGGAGGGTCCGGAGTCACTCTACTTGTACACTGGTACAAGTGCCGTGGGACAGGGCATCAGGAGGCTCATTGAGCTTCCTGGGACGATACAAGATCTCGGAATTATAGGTGGAGAGCTCGATCCTCCACCGTAAGATCATATCATTCTTAATTTTGCCCCGCTATGCATTGTCAAACATGAAGGCTACCGACCGTTGGTCAGTGAGGAGAGTGAATCTCCTGCCAGCCAGGTAATGCCTCCAATGCTGCACAGCTTCGGCGATGGCTTGGGCCTCCTTCTCGACGGAGGAATGGCGGATTTTTGAAGCGTGGAGGGTGAGTGAAAAGAAGGCCACGGGTCTGCCCGCCTGATTGAGGGTGGCAGCCAGAGCTGCGTCTGATGCGTCGCTCTCGACCTGGAAGGGGCGGGACTCATCAATTGCATGCATCGTTGCCCTGGCGATGTCTGCTTTGATGCGATTGAAAGCCTGGCTATAGGGGGAAAAACGGATTAGTGTGCGGGCCTTGTCCGCATAATTGGGGCCCCACTGGTCGTAATAAGAAAAGAAACCCAGGCAATGTTTCAGGGCCTTGGGGCAGTGGAGGGGGGGAAACTCCATGAGGGGGCGCATGCATTTGGGATCTGGGCCCATGACTCCATCATGCACTACGTAGCCGAGGATGGCTAGGTGATCGGTGCTAAACACGCATTTGTCCTTGTTATAGGTTAAGTTAAGGATTCTTGCAGTATGGAGGAATTTGCAGAGGTTAGTGTCGTGGTCCTGCTGGTCGTGGCCGCAGATGGTGACATTGTCGAGGTACGGGAACGTGGCCCGCAGACCGTACCGGTCAACCATTTGGTCCATCTCCCGTTGGAAGACTGAGACCCCATTTGTGACACCAAAGGGAACCCTTAGAAAGTGGTAGAGCCGCCCATCTGCTTCGAATACAGTGTACTTGCAGTCATCCAGGCGAATGGGGAGCTGGTGGTAGGCTGATTTAAGGTCTACTGTGGAGAAAACCTTGTATTGAGCTATCTGGTTGACCATTTCAGATATGTGGGGGAGAGGGTACACATCGAGCTGCGTATACCTGTTGATGGTCTGACTGTAGTCTATGACCATCCTATGTTTCTCCCCGGTCTTTACAACCACCACTTGAGCTCTCCAGGGGCTGTTGCTGGCTTCGATAATGCCTTCCTTTAGTAACCGTTGGACTTCCGACCTAATGAAGGTCCGGTCCCGGGCACTGTACCGTCTGCTCCTGGTGGCGACGGGTTTGCAATCGGGGGTAAGGTTTGCAAACAGGGAAGGCGAGTCGACCTTGAGGGTCGCGAGGCCGCAGACAGTGAGGGGGGGTATGGGGCAGCCGAATTTGAACGTTAAACTTTGCAGGTTACACTGGAAGTCCAGTCCCAGGAGTGTGGCAGCGCAGAGATGGGGAGGACGTAGAGTCGGAAGTTATTGAACTCCCTGACCGTGAGGTTGGCTATGCAGTACCCCCGGATCTCCACAGAATGGGACCCAGAGGCCAGGGAGATCTTTTGTTTAATCGGGTGTACAGCGAGGGAGCAGTGTCTTACCGTATTGGGATGGATGAAGCTCTCTGTATTCCCAGAGTCGATCAAGCAGGATGTCTTCTGCCCGTTGATGAGTACCGACGTCGTAGCGTTTGAAAGCGTTCGGGGCCGAGACTGGTCCAGTGTCACTGAGGCAAATTGTGGCAGAAGCTGAGAGATCTCATCGGGCGATACACAGCCGCCCAAGTCGGGGTCCTGAGATGTCATCCAAGATGGCTGCCCCCATGAATCGCACATGGCCGGCTGGGAGATCTCATCAGGCGATATATGGCCAGCCAAGTCGGGGTCCTGAGACGTCATCCAAGATGGCTGCTCCCATGAATCACACATGGACTGTGAGGAGAGGAATGGCAGCAGGCCCAGTTCGCCTGTGGAGACAGCGGCGGCCGACTGGGCCTGGCATACTGCCACGAGGTGCTCCTTCTTCCCACAGCCCTTGCAGATTGCGGATCGGGCCGGGCAGCGTTGCCGGGGGTGTTTGTTTTGCTCGCAAAAATAGCATCGCCCCCCCCCGGGGGTTTCCTGGCTGCCGCACTACACAAGCTTGTGGGGAAATTAAGGGTGCTTTGGAATCGGCCGTGGGTGGGGTCCACCCTGTCCATGCAGGTACCGCGCAGTTGGGAACATTGGCCTAGGCATTGTGGGAGGCTACATTTAGGGAATCGGATTATTATTATAGGCCAGGGGATGAGGGACGTCCAGTGGTTACCACTTAGCGGGCACCCCCAGCCAGTAGAGGACTTCTGATGGAGGCAACCCACCTTCACACGAGATTTAACATTCTTTATTTCTGCGTTTCCCCCATGGTGCTACAGTCTGGTTGCCAGCCTAAACATTGAAGCTGGGTGGGAAACGGCCCTTAAGTGGCCATTAACTGGGGCAAGGGCGAGCTTCCCTTCCAAGGCCTTGCCCACCCCAACATAAAATCGCTGCAGGGTGAGGTTTGGCAGGAACCTAGAGGGAAGTCCATCCGAGAAATTTCACATTCCCCCTCCCCCACCTCAAAACCTGCTGGTGTGCGAGCATGAAATTCTGCTTTATATTTTATGTCTTTGATGGAGGTCACAAGATCGACACAGTGCTTCCTTATCCAATACAGTCAAGCCGTATATGTTTACAACTTTAAATTATTTCCCTTTGTTCATCAATACTGCACTCCAAATTTTATTTCAACATGTGAAGTCCTCCTTCCCAACCCAAATTAATTGGAGCAAAACTGAAGAAACATATTATCATCCCTTCTGTACATTTTGCATTTTTTCTAACAGGAAGATAATGTTGGGTCATAGTTAATTCTTGCCAATTTAGTAGAAATTACTTCAGCTACGACCATCCATCCATCCGTCCACCTATCTGTCATGGTCACAGAGGTGTCCGATAAGAGACTTCAGCAAAAAGATTTATTGCCAAAGTTAACTATGTTCGCGGGTTGGGGGAGTCAGGATCGTAGTGGTATTGTCACTGGACTAATAATCCAGAGATTGAGAGTAATATTCTGGGGACCCCGGTTCGAATCACAGAAATATAAAGCGCAGAAGAGGTCCGTCTGCCCAGCAGGTCTGCACTGATGTATAAAAAACACCCGCCCTCCCTACCTAATCCCATTTGCCAGCACTTGGCCCATCGCCTTGAATATTATGATATGCCAAGTGCTCATCCAGGTTCTTTTTAAAGGCTGGGATCGAACCGGGGTCCTCAGTGCCATGAGGCAGCAGTGCTAACCACTGTGCCACCATGCCGCCCCGCTAGCAGTTTTTTTAACCCCTGAATTGCCTGCTACATCTTGGACACCATTTCTGGATCCAAGTTCCTAATATCTCCCTATCATGACAAATGCAATTGGTCGCTCTCATCCATCAGCCATGCGGTGGGACAACACCACTCTGATGCCATACTGTGAAGCATCGCATGTTACCAAAAAAGGCTTGGAGGGGTAATAATGCATCAGCAAACCGAAAAACATTAGCTGTCATTTTCTCGGGCAAAAGCTTTCTCCTGAGGCACCCTCTATGCCCATTCTTGGTGTTTTTTCAGCAAGGCGTGTAGAGGGGCGTATATGGTCACTAGGCCAGGAATTAATTCCCATAATAGTTTGTGAGACCGAGAAATGACCTCAACTCTTAGGTGTTTTCCAGAGTGGGGCTTTGTCGAATAGCTTGCACCTTCATCTCCACCGGTTGCAGTCCATCCCGGACCACGCGTTTTCCCAAGTAGATGACCTCCTTGCCATGGAATACACACTTCCCCCTCTTGAGTGGGACGCCTGACTCAGAAAACCGTCAGAGGACTTCGGCCAGGATGTGCAGAGGATCAGTTACCATGGTTTCGGTGACCAGGACATCGTCCAAGTAGACTGCCACACGTGGGAGTCCTCTTAGGATATTCTCCATCACGTGCTGGAAGATTGCGCAGGCCGATGACACCCCAAATGGCAGTCGTATGTATTCATGGAGGCCACTATGGGTATTAATAGTTACAGAGTGCCTAGAATCGGAGTCCAGCTCCAGCTGGAGATATGCATGGCTTGAGCTTGGAAAAAGTATGAATTCCAGCCAACTTTGCGCATAGATCTTCTATCCGTGGCATCGGATATCGGTCCAGGCAGGAGGCCTTGTTGACTATTAACTTATAATCACCATACAGGTGTATGGTTTTGTAATATTTAAGTACCGGGACTACTGGCGCTGCCCAATCAGCAAACCAAAACAGTCGGATGATCCCAAGGCTTTCCAGATGACTGGGTTGTGCTTCGACCTTCATCAGTAGTGCATAGGGGACCGGGCGGGCACAAAAATACTTAGGTTGTGCCTCAGGGTCCACATGGATTTTGGCCCAGGCTCACTTGATCCTACCCAGGCCTTCATGAAAAACCTCAGGGTGTTTACCTCATAAAGACCTCGGGTGCCCATCCGGAATATCCGTTGCTTAACCAGACGTAGGTGTTGTAGCCAATCGCGGCCCAGTAGACTCAGTCCAGGGCTCTTCACTCTGATGGCAGCCTGACGGACTGCTGTCCATACGTCATGGGGTTATTGGTGGACCTGCTATGGAAAGGGCTCCCCATATAGGTAGCGAGTCTTGCTTCAGTATCCCATAGACTCAATCGCTGTACCCCGGTCCTAATCCTTTCAAAGGCAGTCTGCCTTCCGATGACTGAAACTGCGGCTCCCGTGACCAACTCCATCTCCAATGGATGACCGATCATCTGGATGGTAATTCGAATGGGGGCAACTTGTGGTGCATTGATGCAGCTCAACTGCATGCACTCCTCATCACTCAACTGGTCTAGGTGGATGGTCCGGCTCTTCTCCCTGCGGTTGCTCCGACTGCAAGCACTGCACCATTGCGGTTCGCCCACCCATGGCGGGTGGCACAGTGGTAAGCACTGCTGTCTTACAGCGGCAGGGACTTGAGTTCAATTCCGGCCTCAGGTGGCTGTCTGTGTAGAGCTTGCACTTTCTCCCTGTGTCTGCGTGAGTTTCCTCCCACAGTCCAAAGATGCACAGGTTAGGTGGATTGAACATGCTAAATTGAGATTCATTTCTCGGATGTTTTGGCCTCTGCTCGTATGAGACTGACAGCACATATATAGCCTTGGCTAGAAGGAAATGATAGGGAGTTACATCTGGGTACTATCAACATTTGTGTGGAAGTTGACCTTATGTTCTAGATTAATGTGAGGGCAGCATGTTAATGGGGAAGAGAAGGAACCGCAGAGATCCTTGAGGAATTCCAGAAATAATAGTGTGGGAGCTGGATGAAAGAAGCCAT